>NC_133769.1:143760211-143867570 GCF_003597395.2 Chelonoidis abingdonii | reverse complement strand
TCTTTTTTTATTTTATCTTCTAAACCTACCCCCTTCCCATAAGCATTCACTATGTTAGACATTCCTTCAGACTTCTCAGTAAAGACCGAAACAAAGAAGTCATTAAGCATCTCTGCCATTTCCAAGTTTTCTGTTACTGTTTCTCCCTCCTCACTGAGCAGTGGGCCCACTCTGTCCTTGGTCTTCCTCTTGCTTCTAATGTATTGATAAAAAGTCTTCTTGTTTCCCTTTATTCCCATAGCTAGTTTCAAAGGAGTTAAACCAGTGATTAATTTTGCCCTAAGAATATAAAACAAACAGTTACAGAGCAAGCACACACTAGCTTTCCCCATTCATTCCAATGACTTGCACATTATAAGAATGCATGAGTCTGTCTCTTTCTTCTAAACTAGAGTTTGGTTTCAATCCACTTTCTGCAGTATATGGCAAGAATGGCTGTGTCTGTAGTGGAGGTGATTGAGTCAGAGGCCTTTTCTACATTATGGCTGAAACAATTCCAGTAATGAGGGTAATCAAGCACAGTTTTCTTGATCACTGAGAGCAGACTATTTCTCCTCCTATCCTCAGGAAACATTAATACATTTTGCCTATGATGATGTTTAGACATTGGCTTCCATCCAAGCTCTACATGCTGTGCAAACATTAAAAGGGCACTGTCAAGTTAAAAAAAAAATCACAACTCTGTCTGAAAATGTTGTACATGCTATTACCACTTGCAATATCTAGCTGAAAGAGATAAAAAGGAAAAAAATACATATATACTAGTTTGTTTAGTTTGTGTACATGACAGTAGTCTAGTCAATTTCAGTCTCCCCCCGTATAGTCAGTCTCCCTTATTTATGCCAGTTTCATACAGTAATGGGGAAATAAATTAAAGGAAAATGTTATTATAAAAACAAAAATAGACAGTGACTCAGGAGCAGGTGCCACATCTCAAGCTATTTTTAATTCAGCCTTTGAAATTAATGAGATTAAGGGTTCATCTAGACTACACGTCGTATCGGCGGGTAGCGATCAATTTCTTGGGGATCGATATATCGCGTCTCATCTAGACGGAATATATCAATCCCCGAAAGCGCTCCCGTCGACTCCAGAACTCCACCAACGCGAACGGCGGTAGCGGAGTCAACGGGGGAGCCGCGGACATCAATCCCGTGTTGTGAGGACAAGAGGTAAATCTATCTAAGATACTTCAACTTCAGCTATGCTATTCACGTAGCTGAAGTTGCGTATCTTAGATCGATCCCCCCTCAGTGTAGACCAGCCCTAAGATCCCTTTAAACTTTACGAGGTCAGTCAGAATTTTGGCCTCGTTTTACTTATGGGGAAACTGAAACACAAAAAGGCTAAGTGACTTGTTCACAGTCAAACAGTGAGTCAGTGGAACTTCTAGGAATAGAACCCATGTCTCCTAATGTCCAATCCTGTGCTTTAAGCACTAAATAACCTTGTTTCACCATATTCCACCTAACCAAGATATCCTAATATCCAGCGTCCCCCATACCCACAATTCCACATTGTAATCAAATGATGTGTATTATTCATGAACTGATGACCTCTTGCACTGCTCTAGGGAAAGGTGAAAGTAAATCCAAGATACCCCACTGTCATTCCCTGAAGGGAC
The DNA here is from genome assembly GCF_003597395.2 of Chelonoidis abingdonii. Taxonomy (NCBI): domain Eukaryota; kingdom Metazoa; phylum Chordata; order Testudines; family Testudinidae; genus Chelonoidis; species Chelonoidis abingdonii. The sequence continues at coordinate 143,865,946 of NC_133769.1, read as the reverse complement.
CGGGGGTAGAGTTGTTTTCTGATCAAATCTAGTGAGATGCTTAAATTCAGCTCTCTGCATGTGACATAGATAAGCATCCTTGATCCAGGTTTGATCCATTTTGACACAACATTGTTTTCCCCAATACATCCAGCCTTGGGATTCCATGCAGCGATCCCAAAATTCAGCCATGTTCTTCAGCATTTTCAAACAAACAGTGACCTGTTTGGAGGTTCGAGCTGCAGCTTCCTTCAGTTCTGACTTTCTTGCTCAATGGTCTAAAAAGGTGAGTAAAACAGAATGGCCTGACTTCTAAAAGCATTTCTGAGGTGATGTATGAAGAAAAAACTCCCCATGCAGATTCTTGTCTTTCTAACTTGCTTAACTGAATCATGCACAGTTGATACTCTAGGGTGAGGCCAGTTCTACTATTGGTGGGATATTATTGAGATCCTCTGGAGTGACTGAAGAACTTTAAAATAGCTATGCACACTTTTAGCCGTCATTATGTGGAATTAGCCCCAACAGAATACCACATTTGTGAGCTCCAATACCTGCAAGTAAGGAAACTGTCAATCACAGCAACATTCTGGCACACAACTTAAGGCTCTCTTGTCTGTATGTTCAGCGTGGGAAAGTTTATGTTCAATGCCACGATGATGAAAGCATGCAGAGAAACAGCAATGTTCACCACTTCATGTGGCAGCTATTAAAAAATGTACCTGATATAATAATGAAGGGGTTCAAATTGCAGCTTCTTTGGTCATTCAGTGCCTGGCACCTAAAGTTTGCTGCTGTTACATAATCTCACGCCTATACTCAGCAGCTACTATTATAAACCCCACTACTTGTGGTACATAGTTGCCAAATAATGACAATCACCCCCAGGATTCAACCTGAATCAATTTGGCAAGTCCTTGAAAATTCAGATTATAGGGAGTAAGAGATTCAAAGTTAATGGGCTAGAAGTGAATTGGTTACTACTAAAAGGCAAACTGAAACGGTTTGTTTATTGGCCAAGACCCAAGTCAGTAGTTACAAGTGTCTTGCACAACTGCTAATGTAACAAGCAGCAAAGGAACCTGCTCTTCAATGCACTGCTTTACTAATTATCCAGTTCTGAGATATATTTGTCAGGAAAGCAAATACCAGGTTTCACCAGGTAAGCAAAGATTAGCCTCAGAGTTGGTTGGGCAACTCCCACCTTTTCATGTTCTCTGTATGTATATATATCTCCTCACTATATGTTCCATTCTATGCGTCCAATGAAGTGAGCTGTAGCCCACGAAAGCTTATGCTCAAATACATTTGTTAGTCTCTAAGGTCCCACAAGTACTCCTGTAATTTTTGCTGAATTTTTAAACCTTGGTAATGTCAGCAGAAAACCAAGGATTGAATAAACCACAGATTAACCTTGCTTTTCCTCCTAGAGATGGCCCGGACTAGTCAAATTTGAGGCACAGCAGGAGGACAAGAACTCTTGCACCTTTACTGTTCGTGCTCATGGAATAAAGACCACAGCAGCTCTAATAGGCACCCAATCTCAGCACCTTTCATGAGCACTAAATTCATCTAATTTCTAGTCACTGTTTGGTATTTTATGCTCATTGCAATTTTCTCTCCAGCCTCTAGTGTGAAGTTACATCATCCACACATCATCAAGAAGACAGTTTGTGATGGCTGTTGCCAGCAGCAGGAGACATGCCAATTCTGCAGTGCTAGGCAAGGTTGGACAAGGCTGCTGGCCTCCATTCCATCATTTCCAGAGCCATTTGCTGCATATTGTAGGGAGGGCTCTCAAACTGAGCTGTATGACTAATACCAGAAAGATGTTGAAGGAAGCAGTAGCAAAACATCTGGACATCGAGCTAACTGAAAGAGAGGCAGAAATGAAAACACCTCTTGGTAGATTTAATGGCAGCTCTCTAAAACACAACAAGAAAACATCTTTCCACCAGAGATGATCCAGGGCCACCCCTTATGTTGTACTGAAAAGGAGGACAGTCATCCTCTAATCCTCATTGTTCCTTCCAGTTCTCTCAACCTGAAGATATGCCCACATGTCCTGGTCTCATTATTCTCTTTAGCATCTTCACCCGCCACCACAGGAACTTGGTGAGACAGGACCTCAACTACTGGTTTCCAATTCAATGGCTGAATCAGTAACAAGGGACAGGTTGCATGAGGGAAAATGAATCAGGTCCCAGGATGTGGTGGAGAGGTAGGTCAGGGTGGACTTGCACTAGACTGCATTCTTCCTGGTCGCAGCTGCCAAAGAAACCTCAGATGTTTAGATCAGCATCTTCTATTGACTGTGGGGACAAGCCATTCTCTGCAACTCAATATCTCCTTTTTATTAATATCTCCCTTTCAAAATATAGAAATAAAAACCCCTAGCCATTTCCCAGACAACATCCACCTGGCAACAAATAGGCTAGCTAACCACAGCTTGGGTCTTTTCACTTACGCACATACCACTACTCTCCCTTCCTGTAATCCTTAATCCAGGTTCTCATTCATTTTTGCATCCCCAATTGTGCAGGAGCCCAGAAGATCTTCTAAAGACTGCAGTCTTAGTTTTATGACCAAACACTTTTTAGGACACACCACCTTCATTCAGTCCAACAGCTCTAACTGATGAAAAGCTCATGAAAGAGCCTCTCTGGTCTACCTCACAACCTCTCTCCTCCAATATCAGAGGCAAGGAGGAGCTACTACTATCAAACTGCTAATAAATACAGAGCAAGATTTTCAAAGATGGATGTTCAGGTGAACAATTTTGGTGGAAGAGGGATTCAGAGTTCCTTAGTGATGCTCTTAACAGCATCTAGGTCTTATGTTCCATTTCTCTGCTGGCCAGCCTCTTTCTTAAAAAAAATAAATTAAAGTAGTAGTCATGTAAGACCTATACACAGGCAAGGGACAAAAACCTACTCAATTCTATACAGATAATTGTTGGGCTATATATCTTTGTCCATCTCCTGCTTCCACTCATAGCAAAATTGTTTTCCCTATAGTCTATTCTTCAGGGCTTTGTTTAGTCTAGTTTTAAAGGTCCCAGCCAAACAAAAGAGGGACAAACTGGGCATGAGGAATGTTCCGTCATTACCCTTGGGTAAGACTATTCCATAGTTTAACAGAACTCTTAGTGTTAGCAAACATTTTCTAATACCCAGACTAAAGTCACACAACTTTGCTCAATTTCAACCCATTTACTTCTAGTCACTTTCAGAGGAACACAGCAATTGCCATACCAGATCAGCTCAGTAGTCCATCTAGTTTAATAATGCAGTATCCTATCTCCAACAGTGGCCAGCAGCAGATGCTTCCATGTAGGGTACAAGAACCCTGAAGTTGCAAGTTATGGAGTATCCTGCCCATAGGGAAAAAAATCACCCTCCGCTTCCTTTGTAGTGTGGTTTATGCCCCAACTCATGAAAGGTTTCTATCCCTTCCAAACATAAAAAAAACAAAAAAAAACACTTTATTATAGTAATTCTGAATGTTCTCAATTTCCAAATAAATACACAATCCTGGTTTGAGTCCTAGTAACTTTTTGACCTGAGTGGTATTTTATGGCAAGGAGTTCCACTGTTAACAGTGCACTGCGTAAAGGATAATGTATTTCCTTTTATCAGTTTTCAACTTCCTGCCTTTCAATCTCAATTAATGCTCCATTGTTCTTGTTTTGTGAGAAATGGTGAACAGAAGGGTCCAATCTACTTTCTGTGTAGCATTCACTATTTTGTATGACAACTTATTACATCCTCTGTTACTCATCTCTTCATAGAATCATAGACTTTAAGGTCAGAAGGGACCATTATGATAGTCTAGTCTGACCTCCTGCACAACGCAGGCCACAGAATCTCACCCATCCACTCCTGTATCAAATCCCTAACCTATGTCTGAGCTACTGAAGTCCTCACATCATGGTTTAAAGACTTCAAGGTGCAGAAAATCCTCCAGCAAGTGACACCATGCCCCACGCTGCAGAGGAAGGCTAAAACCCACCAGGGCCTCTGCCAATCTTCCCTGGGGGAAAATTACTTCCTGACCCCCACCAGTCCTAGTCTTCTTAATCTCATCATATGTAAGTTTTTTTCTTGTTGCTGATCATTTTTCTCTGCACTTCTGCTGTTTCTGCCAGATTTTTGAGACAGGACGACTACAACTGCACACAAGCAGAGTGAAAATGTGCCACTCATTATACAAAATAACATGCTAAAAGTATTTTTTTTTAAAGTTGCAACCTTCATTCTGGCACTTCCTAACTTGTGGGTTCTTGACTTTTCAAATGTAATGTCTTAAGTTTTTAACAAAGAAAAATGCAAACAAATGCCATTAAATACAATTGTAACCACCACCTTCCCCACACCATGCATTGTTAGCAGCATTTGAACCCTACACCTCCAGCCCTGCAATAGACATCTATGATTTGCGCTAAAATAATATGAGCTGGCAGCAGCAGTAGGTCATTATCCTCTGTGGACCAGTCACTTGAGAAGAAACAGTGGATTGTATCTGCAGGGAGTTAGAACACAAGAATGGCTATACTGGGTTAATCTAGCTCAGTATCTTTTCCTCTGACAGTGGCTGATGCTAGATATTTCAGAGGCAATTAACAGAACCGGGCAATTATTGAGTGATCCATCCCCCTGCCATCCAGGCCCAGCTTCTAACAGTCAGAGGCCTATGGACATCCAGAGCATGGGGTTGTGTTCCTGACCATCTTGGCTAATAGTCATTGAAGGACCTATCCATGAACTTATCTAATTCTTTTTTGAACCTAGTTATACTTTTGACCTTCCCAAAAACCCCTGGCAATGACATCCACAGGTTGACTGTGTGTTGTGTGAAGAAATACTTCCTTTTGTTTAGTTTTAAACCCGATGCCTATTAATTTCATCGGACAACTCCTGCTTCCTGTGTTATACGAGGGGGTAAATAACACTTCCTTATTCCCTTTCTCCATACCACTCATGATTTTATAGATTTCTATCACATCCTCCCTTAACTGTCACTTTTCCAAACTGGACAGTCCCAGTCTTTTTAATCTCTCCTCACAGAGAAGCTGTTCCATATCCCTAATCATTTTTGTTGGCTTTCAAAAAAGATATTACAATAGAAAAAGTACAGAGTGGCAGGGAAAACAGAACTGCATACAGTATTCAAGGTACAACCGTACCATGGATTCATATAGTGGAATTACCTATCCTTTTCCAAATGGTTCCTAACATTGTGTGGTGGCAGTCAAACTAACACTGGTTGGATGTTTTCAGAGAACTGTCAACAATGACTCTTAGATCTCTTTTCTGAGTCATAACAGCTAATTTAGACCTCATCATTTCATAGTTATTGTTACTATTAGGCTTTCCAATGTACATTATTTTGCATTTATCAACGCTGAATTTCATCTATCATTTTGTCACCTAGTCTTATGAAATCCCTTTTTAACTCTCACGGTCTGCTATAGATTTCACCATCTTGAGTAATTTTGAATCTGCAAATTTTGCCACTTCACAGTTTACCCCTTTTTCCAGATCATTTATGAATATGTTGAACAGCACTGGGCCCAGTACAGACCCTGGGGGGACCCCGCTATTTACCTCTCTCCATTCTAAAATCTGATCACTTATTCCTACCCCTATCTATCTTATCTTTTAATCAGTTACTGATCCATGAGCAGACCTCCCCTCTGATACCATGACTGCTCCCTTTGATTAAGAGCCTTTAGTGAGGGACCTTGTCAAAGACATTCTGAAAATTCAAGTACCCTAATATGACTGGATCACCCTTGCCCATGTTTGTTTGACCCCCTCAAAGAATTCTAAGAGACTGGTGAGGCATGATTTCGCTTTACAAAAGCTACGTTGGCTCTTCCCCAACATATCATGTTCACCTGTGTCTCTGATAATTCTGTTCCTTACTACAATTCCAAGCAATTTGCCTGGTACTGAAGTTAGGCTTTCCAGCCTGTAATTGCCAGGATCACCTCCGTACCCATTTTTTCAGAACTGTCATTACATTAGTTATCCTCCAGTCATCTGGTACAGAGGATGATTTAAGGGATAGGTTACATACCAGTTAGTAGTTCTATAATTTTGTATTTCAGTCCATTCAGAACTCTTGGGTGAGTACCATCTAGTCCTGGTGAACTGTTACTGTTTTATTTATCAGTTTGTTCCAAAAGCACCTCTATTAACACCTCAATCTGGGACAGTTCCTCAGATTTGTCACCTACATTGTATGGCTCCAGTGTAGGAATCTCCCTCACATCCTCCGCAGAGAAGACCAATGCAAATAATTCATTTTGTTTCTCTGCAACGGTCTTGTCTTCCTTGAGTGCTCCTTTAGCACCTCTATCATTCAGTGGGATCCCACTGATTGTTTGACAGGCTTCCTGCTTCTGACATACTTAAAAAAAAAAAAATTGTTTCTTTTGGTAGCTACTCTTCAAATTCTTGGTTGGCTTGCCTAATTATATTTTTAAACTTGACATGCCAGAGTTTACAGAATCACATAATCACAGACTTTAAGGTCAGAAGGGACCATTATGATCATCTGGTCTGACCTCCTGCACAATGTAGGCTACAGAATCTCACCCACCCACTCCTGTATCAAACCTGTGAGCCACTGAAGTCCTCAAATCATGGTTTAAAGACTTCAAGGTGCAGAGAATCTTCCAGTAAGTGACCTGTGACCTGTGCCCCACGCTGCAAAGGAAGGTGAAAAACCCCCAGGGCCTCTGCCATTCTGCCCTGGAGGAAAATTCCTTCCCGACTCCAAATATGATGATCAGCTAAACCCCTGAGCATGTGGACAAGACTCACCAGCCAGACACTCAGGAAAGAATTCTCTGTAGTAACTTAGATCCCACTCCATCTAACATCCCTGCATTAGCTTTATTCATGGCCATATCACATTGGCAGCTCATAATCATCCTGTGATCAACCAATACTCCAAGGTCCTTCTCCTCCTCCTGTTCCTTCCAACTGATGCGTCCCCAGCTTATAACAATAATTCTTGTTATTAATCCCTAAATGCATTACCTTGCACTTTTCACTATTAAATTTCATCCTATTACTATTACTCCAGTTTACGAGGTCATCCAGATCTTCATGTATGATATCCCGGTCATTCTCTGTATTGACAATACCATCTTTGTGTCATCCGCAAACTTTATTAGCACATTCCCACTTTGTGTGTCAAGGTCAGTAATAAAAAGATTAAATAAGATTGGACCCAAAACTGATCCCTGAGGAATTCCACTAGTAACCTCCCTCCACCCTGACAGTTCACCTTTCAGTACGACTCGTTGTAGTCTCTCCTTTAACCAGTTCCTTATCCACCTTTGAATTTTCATATTGATCCCCATCTTTTCCAATTTAGCTAATAATTCCTCACGTGGAACCGTATCGAATGCCTTACTGATATCCAGGTAAATTAGATCCACTGCGTTTCCTTTGTCTAAAAAATCTGGTACCTTCTCAAAGAAGGAGATCAGGTTGGTTGGCATGATCTACCTTTTGTAAAACAATGTTGTAATTTGTCCCAATTACCGTTGACCTCAATGTCCTTAACTTCTTTCTCCTTCAAAATTTTTTCCAAGATAATCCCTAAATGCATGACCTTGCACTTTTCACTATTAAATTTCATCCTATTACTATTACTCCAGTTTACAAGGTCATCCAGATCTTCCTGTATGATATCCCGGTCCTTCTCTGTATTGGCAATACCTCCCAGCTTTGTGTCATCCGCAAAACTTTATTAGCACATTCCCACTTTTTTGTGCCAAGGTCAGTAATAAAAAGATAAATAAGATTGGTCCCAAAACTGATCCCTGAGGAACTCCACTAGTAACCTCCCTCCAGCCTGACAGTTCACCTTTCAGTACGACCATTGTAGTCTCCCCTTTAACCAGTTCCTTATCCCACCTTTCAATTTTCATATTGATCCCCATCTTTTCCAATTTAACTAATAATTCCCCATGTGGAACCGTATCAAATGCCTTACTGAAATTGAGGTAAATTAGATCCACTGCTGCATTTCCTTTGTCTAAAAAATCTGTTACCTTCTCAAAGAAGAGATCAGGTTGGTTTGGCACGATCTACCTTTTGTAAAACCATGTTGTATTTTTGTCCCAATTACCATGACCTCAATGTCCTTGACTACTTTTTCCTTCAAAATTTTTTCCAAGACCTTGCATACTACAGATGTCAAACTGACAGGCCTGTAGTTGCCCCGGATCACTTTTCCTCCCTTTCTTAAAGATAGGAACTATGTTAGCAATTCTCCAGTCATACGGTACAACCCCTGAGTTTACAGATTCATTAAAAATTCTTGCTAATGGGCTTGCAATTTCATGTGCCAGTTCCTTTAATATTCTTGGATGAAGATTATCTGGGCCCCCTGATTTAGTCCCATTAAGGCTGTTGAAGTTTGGCTTCTACCTCGGATGTGGTAATATCTACCTCCATATCCTCATTCCATTTGTCATCCTACCATTATCCCTAAGCTCCTCATTAGCTCTCATTAAAGACTGAGGCAAAGTATTTGTTTAGATATTGGGCCATGCCTAGATTATCCTTAACCTCCACTCCATCCTCAGTGTTTAGCAGTCCCACTTCTTCTTTCTTTTGTTTTCTCTTATTTATATGGCTATAGAACCTTTTACTACTGGTTTTAATTCTCTTTGCAAGGTCCAACTCCACATGGCTTTTGGCCTTTCTCACTTTATCCCTACATGTTCCGACCTCAGTAAGGTAGCTTTCCTTGCTGATCACTCCCATCTTCTACTCCTTGTAGGCTTTTTCTGCTTTTTCTTAATCACCTCTCTGAGAAGCTTGCTCCTCCAGCTTGATCTACAACTCCTGCCTATGATTTTTTTCCCCTTTCTTGGGATGCAGGCTTCTGGTAGTTTCTGAAACTCTGACTTGAAGTAATTCCAGGCCTCCTCCACCTTTAGATCCCCAAGTTCTTCAGTCCAATCCACTTCCCTAACTAAATTTCCTTAATTTTTTTAAGTTACCCCTTTTGAAATCAAAAACCTTAGTCACAGATCTATTTTTGTTTATCCTTCCATTTAGTTTAAACTGAATTAGCTCACCTCATTGGGGGTGGGATAGCTCAGTGGTTTGAGCATTGCCCTGCTAAAGCCAGGGTTGTGAGTTCAGTCCTTGAGGGGGCCATTTGGGAATTGGGGTAAAAATTGGGGATTGGTCCTGCTTTGAGCAGGGGGTTGGACTACATGACCTTCTGATGTCTGTTCCAACCCTGATATCTTATGATTGCTCGAATCAAGGTTGTCCCCTACAACCATTTCTTCTAAGAGGTCCTCACTACTCACCAAAACCAAATCTAAAATGGCATCCCCTCTTGTTGGTTCAGCAACTGTTTGGTGAAGAAATCCATCAGCTATCACATCTAGGAAAATCTGAGCCCTATTATTACTAGCACTTGTCCTCCAGTCTATATCTGAGAAGTTAAAGTCTCCCATGATCACACAATTCCTATTAATATTTACTTCATTAAAAACATTTTAAAAGTCTCTATCCATATCTAAATCAGATCCCGATGGTCTACAGCACACCCCAAACACTATCTCAGGGGAGGCTCTAGTAGCTTTCTTCCCCAATGTGATTTTTGCTCAGACAGACTCTGTCTTATCCATTCCATCCCTTCTTATTTCTTTACAGTCTACCTCATCACTGATATACAATGCTACTCCACCACCTTTGCCTTTATTTCTGTCTTTCCTAAACAGCACATACCCTTCAGTACCTGTACTCCAGTCATGACTACTATTCCACCATGTTTCTGTTATCCCTATAATATCCAGTTTAACTTCCTGCACCAGTGACTCTAGTTCCTCCATTTTGTTACCTAGACTCCTCACATTGGTGTACAAACATCTTAATTCTTGCTGTTTGACTTCGCTCACATTCTTTACCCAATTAGGCCCAGACATTCTATCACTAGTATCACCTATTAGAGTGGTATCTACACTACTCTTCCTCCTCACGTCCATTCTCCTACCCAATGCTGTATCCTTTCTTTCTTCATTTTCTTCCCTCTCAATGTTAAAATCCGGCGTGGAGATGACCTGGACATCTCCCAACCATCTCCCCCCAATTCCTAGCCTCCATCTTAGAAGCTATTTCCCTCCCTACTCAGGTGAAGTCCATCCTGAGAGAACAGTCCTCCGTCCACGAATGCCTCCCAGTGGCCATACATCCCAAAGCCCTCCTTATAGCACCACTGCCTGAGCCAACCGTTGATCATCATAATCTTGTCGCACCTTTGTTGCCCTTCTCTAGGAACAGGCAGAATCCCACTGAAGATCACCTGAGCCTCAATTTTCTTAAGCATCTTCCCCAGCCTGGCAGTATCCCTTGATATGTTCCAGCAAGAATCTAGTCATATCATTTGTTCCCACATGAAGGACAACCAGCGGATTCTTTCCCACTCCCGTTAGGATCCTCTTCAGCCTCAGGTCCACATCCCGTATCTTACCACCAGCAGAGAGCACACCCTTCTGTTCTCTGGATCAGCTCTGGGTATAGGCTTGTCTATTCTTCTCAGTAAGGAGTTTCCAATCACGTAGACCTGCCTTTTCCTTGTGACGGTGCGATTCTCCAGTCTATCCTGTTCCCTCTGGCTGCAAGTCCTCTTGATTCCTACTCACCCTTGCAATCCTCCGCAATCCATCCCATATCCTCTTGGGGCTCATGTCTGGTGTTATCTCCATTGACTCTTTCCCTCTTCTTATAAGGCTAGCTGCTCTTTTCTTCTTCCTTCCCTCTCATTTTTATTTTCCTCAGTAAGATTTTACTTCCAATTTTTAAAGAACACCTTTTTGCCCCAATTCTTTTACTCTATTGTTTAGTCACCGTGGCTTTTTTTTAAAACCCTCTTACTATTTTTTTTAATTATTATTTTGGGGTATACATTTAATTCGAGCCTCTATTACGGTGTTTTTAATAAGTTTCCATGAAACTTGCAGGCATTTCACTCTTGTGACTGTTCCTTTTAATTTCCATTTAAAGACCTTCCTCATTTTTGTGTAGTTCCCCTTTCGTTAAATGATACTTTGGTAGCCTTCACTAGTATTTTCTATCCAACAAGGATGTTAAATTTGATTACATTATGGTTGCAAGTAGTGAGCAGTTCAGCTACATTCACCTCTTGGATCAGATCGTGCGCGCCACTCAGGACTAAATCAAGAATTGCTTCCCCACTCCTTGTGGGTTTCAAGACTAGCTGTTTCAAGAAGCAGTCATTAATGGTATCGAGAAATGTTATCTCTGCATCCATTGTGAGGTGGCATGTACCCAGTCAATAGGATGACAGTCGAAATCCCCATTATTGAGTTTTCTATTTTTGTATCCTCTCCATTCTCCCTGAGCATTTCACAATTACCATCACCATCTTGGTCAGTAGTATATTTCTACTGCTATGCTGTTATTAAAGCATGGAATTTCTATCCATAGAGATTCTATGGTATAATTTGGGTCATTTAAGATTTTTACTCTATTTGACTATGCTGTCTTTCACATATTGTCCTGTTCCCCCCCCTGCACAACCTACTCTGTCATTCTTATACATTTTACCGGTATTACCATGTCCATGTCCCATTGATATCACCATTCCACCAAGTTTCTGTGGTGCCTATTATATCAATAGCCTCATTTAACACCAGGCACTCAAGTTCACCTATGTGAATATTTGGACTTCTAGCAGTTGTATATGAGCACTTACAAAATTTGTATATATTTAGTTGCCTGCTTTCATGTGATCTAATTGAACAGGACTCTCATTTGACTGTTTCTCTTCAACTCCTACCTGTACACTTTATCAACTTCTATCCTCTCCTCTTTACTAGGATATAGAGTTGCCCCATTTTACAGATAGTGTAGCTAGGCACACAGCACGAGCAGATTCTCTCTCAGAGGCAGTGAGATAAAATGAATGAGCTTGGGTCTGCCATATTAAAGATGTGGATTCCATTCAAGGCTGCCAGAGTGACCTTCTGCAGCTTCTTAGTGGAGTATGATGCCTTGTTCAATAATAGTTCTGTGCCCTTCACAACCCTGTACACCAGTTGGTATGAGAGATGAGGACAGAACACATTTATACTGGATCTATTCCAGTGCACCTTCCCTTAAGCCAAAAGGTATTTTGATGGGGATGGATAGAAAGAGGCAAAAGCAATAGTGGAAGACAACAGATTCACTTTGCCTGTCCCCCATCTGGAGATTTGGTTCTGTATATAGGTGCAACCACAGGGAGGGAAAAAGCCTGCAAGGCAGGGAGAAGAAACCACTAGGAGGGAGAATGTGGTTCAACAAAAGACAAAAATGAGGAGAAAGGAAGAGGAAGGCTAGACATACAAGGCTAGCCCAAAGAAAATTTCTCTTCCCACCCTTCCAGCACATTTTATACCACTCCTTTAAAGAAATAAAAATCTTATTCAGGGTATTTTGCATCACCAAGGAGAAACAAAGTAAAAATGTTAAAAAGTGGGGGACAGAACATGTTTCCCACTCTGTCCATCCTTTCCAGCAGTGTGCCTATGGTTCTGTGTAGTTGCCTTAGCCCGGCACAGAGACAGTGGAGAGGCATGCTCAGTGGAGATGAAAGCAGCAAAGAGTCCTATGGCACCTTATAGACTAACAGACGTTTTGGAGCATGAGCTTTCGTGGGTGATTACCCACTTCGTCCGATGCAACGGATGCATTCTCTCTCTACTCAGTGGAGATAGAATGTTCTGAAATTTTAGCAGTAAGACTCATAAATGCTGTGGAGTAACACAGCTTTCATAACATGTTAATCAACAACTTAAAACTCCCAAATCTGAACAGACTTCACGGGGAAAACACAGAACACCTCTTTGACCACAGGACCATCTCCTTGACCACTTTCACATTCCTCATACAAATCTCGGAGCATTAGAAATCTTAAAGGTTGGAAAGATTTTGATAATGGGATCTCCTGGACAACTTTACGTAAGTGTCACTATTGCTCCTCTTGTAATAGTGCCATTGTATTTTCGATATTATTTTACAACCCATTCCTTATACATCCAAACATCTTGTTTTCCGTTTGATCACTGTGGAAGAGGTATTCATTGATTGTCCACAATACCAACAACTTTTCCCCAAACTGTTACAGGTAATTCAGAACCCACTAAGGTGTAGCAGTAGTTCAAATTATTTTGATGTGCATTACTTCACATTTGTCAACACTGAATTTCATCCATTCACCTAATTTTTTTTGTTTTTTAAGTCCTGTCTTCTTCAGTCTTGACTAACCTAAATAGCTGTGCATTGTTGAAATTTTATTTCCTGACCACTCACTACTTCTTCCAGATACCTTTACATTTTGGTGTTTACACTCATCATATTTGAAGGGGACACACTTTAGTCATCTTTTAATTAAGCTAGAGATATTCAACTATTTTAATTGCAATATAAATCAATCCTTCCAACCCCATGACTACTCATATTATTCTTCTCTGAAATTCCCTTTCAGTTTGCTTGCTTGTTTGGCTATCTAGGTTGAGTTCAGAACCCAACCTGCGGAGAGATATTGATGTGTTACCCTCACAGCTTCCCCTAAACACAAGTAATCAATTTACAAAGCCACACAAAATTAAATGAAGTCAATTCTCTTTAACCCAGCAATCCTGGAGGTAGTTAACCTTGTATTAGTTCATTATTGTCTCTTGGAGAGAACCCCCTCATAAAGTAAGGCTGGGTTGCCAAAGCATGACCCCATGGCTCTAAAACAGACTTGCTCCCCTCATTCAGCAGAGGGAGAACAAAGCTTATCCAACTGCCAGTCAACAATTTCTATTTGATGATCAAGTACCAAGAGCAATGCATTTATATGAAATATTAAATTTAGATTAGGTGTCCTGATCCTGGCATATGTGCACTACATTGTCACGAAGGTTAGCCACCTCTGCATTACAATTTGCATGTCAGATCCCCTCCCCAGCCCACATTCCAACCTTGTCCTAATCCTCACCCAGGTTTCCATGCTCAATGGTCAGTACCACTTCATCCATCACCAAGGCCCGAAAGTCTAGTTCCTCTTCACAGCACTTGGCCTTGAGCGCCCTCAGGATCTCCTGTTGAGGGTAGTCTTCCCTGATACGACGATCTGTTAAGAACCACAGCCTGGGAGCAACTGAGCTGCACATCTTGTTTGACTAGTCTTGTAACCTCTGGGATCTCCTTTTAATGGAACTCTAGGTAAGGGAGAAGATAAGAAATCATAGTACAAACGTTTCTGTCCACATGCTTCCCACCACCCCTCAAATCTCTTCCCTGTACACACAGCTCTGTCCTTGGTTCAGAGGGGAGGAAAAAAAAAATATCTATATAGCATGTCCTATCCAAGGATCTCAAGGACACAGTTAATGTCTTATAAACATTAATTAAGCTTCACATCTCCCTTGTGAGGACATTCAGTCTTATCCCAATTTATTGATGGAAAAACTGAAGCATACAGACATGAAGTAACCTGCCCAAGGCAATTCACCAAGCCTGTGTCAGAATCAGGACTCAGGTCTGAGTCCCAGCTCTGTTCCTTAGTCACAAGGCCATCCTTCCTCATACACAGAAAATATCAGCAGATTCCAACCCATTCCCACAAATGCTGTAAAGTACTGAATTTGAACATTGTTGGTGGAGATGATCCTGCCAGATGACCAGTGAAGCTGTATGGATTTGCATTGTTTTTGCTCCCCATGCTTTAGCTATATAGAGGACATCAATCTCTAGTGACCTTTTATCAGCTGCCAACATCATTAAAAACTGTAAAGCAATCAAGAAAGACTGATATGCAGACTGAAAAATCCATTCCATTGGTGTCTAAGAAACCTTCCTTAATTAATATGAGGAAGCATGAGGTAAGCAGCAGAATTCACGAAAACCTGGCCTTTCATTTGTTTAAATATGAAGTTTCCTGTTCTCATGGTTGCCCAAAAAAGGAAAGAAAACAACTTCTGAATATGACCTGAAACAGGTACTACCTACCCAAGGACTTGCCTATGCTGAGATTTTCCCTGGAAACAACCATCAGTGGCCAGTAACTGGTAGACACTCAAAAGTGTAGACAGGCAAACCTGCTACTCAAAGGCTTTCCCAACCAGCAGCAGGATGAAATTAAAATTGGTCATTTTCACCTTCTATTTGGAACCCAGTGGGACAGCAAGGAAACTGTCAAGAACCATATCAATATCACAATATTGCTATTGCTTTGGAAACCCAGGAGCAGCAGCACCATCACAGGACCAGAGCTCTTTATGCAGGAGAAAGGACAAAACCAACTGCTGGGGGAGGCGAAAAACGTGGCATGGGGTAGGGGAAGTCTGGGCTTATGCCTGGGCCTCACTGGCTCACAATTCTCCAGCCCTGCCCTACTTCATCTTTCATATTAGCCTCTGGGAAGTAGGTTGTGGTTGCTTCTATGGCTAGCAGGTTACTGAAGCTCTGCTGGCAACGGACTTAACTATATATCCTCTTCCAGTGCTTAGTTCAGAAATAGCAGAACATAAGAACAAAGGAAAAGCCAAGTTCAGAAGGTTTCTAGTCAGTTTATCCTCCTTTCTGCTCCCTACAAACATCTCCTTACTATCGACAGACAGAAACCGACCGCTTACTGTCTCTCTCCTCAAAAGCATGCTATGTCCGTTAGAAATGCAGACCCATGTCATTTTAAATCCAGCCATAAAGCATTAAGTGTGTAAAGAATACAACGGACAAATGTTTTGATTTTTAAGACCATGTCAATCAGAAGCCATTACAGATTTTCAGCATGTGTTTCAAGGGACTTGTCTATACAGGGAAGTTAGTGCATGCTAAGCTAGGGTGTGAATTTAAAGCGCACTTGTTACTCCCACACTAATTCCCCATGCGGACACACTTACTGCACACTAAGAGTGCTCCCAGGCATTTTAGCTTAGTACACTTCCAAAGTGCATTATCCTAACATGCACAAAAACAGTTCGTGCAGTGAGAGTGTCCACGTAGTAAGTTAGTACAGAGTATCTAACGTGCACCAGTTACTTCATTCTTTTTCCCTACATAGATATGTCTTATGTCTCATCCCCTTGCCCCAGTATCAAAACCAGCATCAAGTTCTCTCACCTGTGCTTGTTTCCTACTCCTTCTTGCCACCAACGTGCCCCTCAACTCCTCTGCCAAGATGAATCTCTTCCCTGCACTTCCTCTTTCTCAAATCTCTGCTTCCCAACTTAACATCCCTTCACCCTTGAAAGCTGCAGACACTCAACCATCTCCTTCCTGATTATTTCAGCTCTTTCTTTCTCAAGAAGGCTGAGGCTGGCAGAGAAAAAAAACCCTGAAGAAGCTCTCATATGGAGCTGCAGCATGACCAGGAAGGAGAAAAGCCATCTAGATACTGTCACTTATATATTAAGATGATGTACACATCAGAAATGTCTTAGATATAGTTTGCAGTATTGTTTACACAAATATAGATCAGCCTTTCTAGAAATAATACTTTCTCCTTCTACACTATCTATCATCTGAAGATCTCAAAGTGGTTTATAAAATTTATAAACATTAAGACTCATATCCTTGTAAGGCAGGCAGAACATAACTTCTATGTCCCAGTCAGTAAAGTGGGGCTAAGTGGCTTGCCTAAGGCCAGAAAGTAATTCACCAGTAGAGATGGGAAACAGAACTTACAAATCCTAGCTCCCAGTCCTCTGCTCTGCTAGCACTATACTACATGATCACCACCTCTTTCACATCCTTAGTAGACCAGGCAGGGGTGTAAAGATATCTTATCACCATTATTTTAGCATTCTGATCAGAAAGACAGTCTGGACTATTCAGTTTCAAGCTCTCATTAGAACTCTTAAATTTTGACAGTGATTAGGGACATACTGAAAATATTATAATATGTTCTATTAAGGCCAGCATCTGAAGGGTCCTGCCCATATTCTCAAAAATATTCTTTCTGAGGAAAATGTGCCTCAGAGCTTGTCTACATTTAAAAGGCTGCAGCATCACCGATGCAGCTATGCTGCACTAATGCAGCTTCACTGCTATAGTGATTCAGTGAAGAAGGTATCTACACCAATGGAAGAGCTTCTCCCATCAGTGTAGGAAATCCACCTCACAGAGAGGCAGCAGCTATGTCAAGGGGAGAAGCCATCTCATCAATATAGCATTGTCTACACCAGGAACTAGGCCACTATAATTGCATATAACTCCCCTGAGCAATACAGTTATACACTGACATAAGTTACTAATGTAGACCAAGCCTCAGACAGCTACATGCAGCATCAGCTTTTAAGTAGGATACGCTTTCCAGAACTCCTCCCAGAAACTAACCCCATCCCCCTGGATCTAACAGACACACAGCCTGAGACAATGCTGGGTGTGCGTTAAACATTTTCTGCAGTGTCTATGAGAATACCAAATCCAAAACATGCATGAGGGGGAAGGGGAAACAGGAGATGTTTAAACATCTTCAGAGATCAGAAGTGGCTGAAAAGCCCTTGTACTAAAAGCCACAATGGCCAAACCGGGAACAATCTCTCAGCAGATGCTCAACCCACTTACCTGATCAAAAGTGACAACAAAAAAAACCATCAAAGACAACAGCTAAATGAATGTCAGACTACCCCTGCAATCAGGGATTGCATCTGCTTCAGAGATTAAACCAGTCACAAACCCTCCAGTGACTTGATTATGGATGGAATATAAGTGCCATCTCAACTTTTAGCTCCAGTACTGCAGTACTGCTGATGCTAGGTTTCACTCTAGCATCTCCATAACAGCTCCTTTTCTCTTCTTTTGCAGTCTTCCTCAGGGTACATCTCTACACTGGAATAAAAGACCAGAGGCTGTATCGCAGGCATTTAATTGCTGTGTAAACGTGCCCTGGTTGTTATCTTGTTCCCTGCAATCGTTTAGTGGAACACACCTATTCTGCCTCAAATCATATAAGGTTTTATTCACTAAGCATGAAGGGAAAGTAGGCAGATCAGACTGGCTGTCTTTAGGTCCTAGAAACCCAAAGTTCTCTGTTTACACTCGGAACAGGTAGGCAAAAGCTTCCTATCCCCACCAATACACCCTTGCCCTGCACATCAGGAAGTACTTCCAGGAGCAAGAGGGGAGTTCAATCTCCATGGACCACTCATTCCTTGTCTCCAGACTAGTGACAGACAACAAACGGGACAATTGTGGGTTTTTTTGTTTGTTTGTTTTTATGTGAAGAGTTTTCTTTTAGAAGATGAAAATCCAACAACTCATTTTATATTGTGCAAACTGAACAACTGTCAAACTAGTAACTCCTTTAGGTATTACTGACAAGTGGCTGAATCAGAATCAGTCATCTAAGTGAAGAAGTAAACTGTTCCATAGCCCTTTTCCTCAAAGTGCCATTATAACAAGAGCTGCTGTGACACACTTAATTTCTTCTCTGTAGGAATGCTGAATGAAATTCCAGATGTTTCACAACATTAGGACTCCATGTCATTTAGCCTCAATTATCTGGCTTGTGATCTGTGGTTACGGTATATTCCTACTGATTACAGAATGGTCTGAGGCATAAGATATTGGAGACAATCTCTCTCGTTAACTCTTTTCTAGTCTTTGGGTTAGATCCTGGTCTCAGTTACATCATGATGTATCCAAAGCGACTCCAGAGTTAATAACTGGAGAGCAGAATCTAATTTTTAATAGATCTTCAGGTCTGTCTGATCCCTGTCAGCTCAGATTTGAAGGATATAATGTTAATCAATAATGGGGGAAAAAAAAATCTGATCATCCCGAGAAGGTGGTAATCAGGAAAAAAAAAAAAAAAAAAAAAACTCACTCACCGCCCTTTACTATGTACAGCATTGCACTCTTGTTTATGATTTGTAACAAAGCACCTATGTTCTCACTGGAACATTATTGGAGAGAGGAAGGATATTTTACTTTCCACAAAATCATCATGAATTAGCTGATGCTGGACTACACTTTATACAGAACAAGTGCCTGTTCCATGATGGCAATTTCTGCAACCCTATTTCGGAAGCCACACCTTAAGACAGTGGGATCAATAGCTACAAGACTAGCAAAGGACCTTTGAGAGATTGTCATAAACAGCAGTAAGGAAGATGGTTAGCCCACGGTTGATCAGAATTATGACTCTGTCAGGGATAAGATAGGGTGGAATAGTTAGCAAAATACCATCTATCATACACTGGTGGAAAGACTGACTGAATTTTACAGTTATTGTGCAAGGGGAGCAGAGTGGTATTTGACCCCATTACAGTACCAGAACTGCTCCTTATGTCATGCTGAAAAGAGAACACTATCAAAAACAATTTTAAACTGAAGTACAAAATGCAGCTAATTCTACCTTCTGTACATAGATACCAAGGTAATCAGTGCCTAAGAAAAAACTTACAGAAATAGTTATGTAGCAAGAATATATCCAATAAGAGAGATATACACGGATAAGGACTTATTAAAAAGAAAGCTTTTGACCATTACTTAAAAATAAAATTAAAAAAAAATGCAACCCTCTCTCCTGTCACTACAGCTAAACAGGAATGCCCAGGGACAACCACAAGTAGTAGAGTCCCTTTATTACAAAAATAAGAATTGGTTGTAGTTTTTATAAGAAAGTCAAGTACAAATATGACTGCTTCCAGGGCTTTAGAGAGAACAAAAGACTACAAAAACAATGGAATCAGAAAAAAAATAAAGGCCATGGTAACCTGAACAGCAGCAGTGCAATCTGTACATCACTCCTGTATGTCATCTGCCTTCCTCATACACACATTATACAATTTAAAATCACTGCAGGCAGGTGAATCCAAAGTACACCTCTTTGAAAGCATAAGCACTGTATTCACACACCCCTCTTCGCCATCCCCTTTGGATATTTGTAGAGACCACCGCAGTCAAGAGAGGAAGGAATATGTTAAGCATATTGGTAAACAGACTGCAGAAGGGTAAAAAATAAAATCATCTTCCTTCTGCACTCCCTCCTCCAATTCCTTCCCAGTATGCCCTCTCCTGCAAATAGGCAAATACTCAATTGGATCTTCTGACTGAATCCCATACTACTTTTATCTGCTCAATCTCTTCCCTTCAACTGAGTAATCTTAAAGATACCAGCAGCCCTTCTCCACAATCCTCCACAGACACAGACATCCCCGCCCCTTTTCTTTCCTCATCTCTCCAGGCTTGCAAGTAGGTGATAACATTCTTCACCCATACATCCCAGTTTCTGATCTCCAGTGAAGAATCTATTCCCCTGCCTCACAAAGCTGATATTGGTCAACATTAACTCCCCCCATCACTTGATCTGTAAACATGTTACATCCATCTTCTTTCTCTCATAAACTCAGCTATTACACTCCCCATTGCTTTCTCTGAGGCCAGCATGCCTCTGTCCTTATCCCCCTCTCCCGCAGAGTGGGTGTGTGATATAAACCCCTTTTCTGATCCATGTACATAGCCACTTCTCTCAGATCCCTTCCCCCACCCTGCTCTCAATCTCTGTGCATGCCTCTCTTGTAGCAGTGGGGGAGGGGAAAAAAGCATTGAATGAATGAATGTGGTATGACTTACCAGAGGTTTGGGGAGCAAGGGGTAAGAGATGAAGGGATGTCAAGGACGGGTGCTTCTTTTGGTGCCCCCAGTAACTGGTGCTTCAGTCCTGGCTCTCTCAGTGAGGTGAAGGCTTGCTGGTACCCTTGGTGCCCCCTGAGAAGAGGGTGCTGATGAACTCCTTTCAGGGCCTCTCTGATCTGCACTCGAAGGGAGGGAGCAGAGTCCTGCTGGAGCCCCCAAGGCCAGGAAAGGAGCGATGAGGATTATGTTCTCCTGATACTACAATGGGTGATGCCTGGCTTGTGCCCCCAGGGACCAAGGTGTGTTGAGGAAGAGAGTGGGGGATATTAGAAGTGATTCCCAGCTCCTCCCCACCCTCGGGGGATAGGAGGGTGGGGAAGAGAAGTGAGGATACTGATGTAGAGCTGTGGCAGCCTGCGCAAAATAGATTCAATCCAATAAGCCCCTCGAGTCTCTGCTTCCTCAGAACTGAACCCCTAACCGTCTGAGTCTGGAATCACCAACACCTATGGAAAGAAAGACATATTAGACATTAAAAAACTCAACCCATTAAACAGGGAATGAGATTGCAACCCAGAGAAAAGAGAATGAGACACACAAGGCACTAAGAAAAAGCAGAGCAAAAATCAGATGGATATAATTTTGGGGAGACTGTAAGTAAAACAAAATAATTTACATAAAATATATGAAATCAGAAGTCTTAAAAGGAAAAAGTCTTAAAAGACGTTACACTTGGGCAATTGTGTGTTTAATACAGATAAGTCTATCTCTGTATCTTAATACAAGCAGAAAATTCTTTGCTTTAAAAGAATAAAATTTTATTCTACACACTTTAAATATCACATTGTGAACCCAATCACGACAAAAGTGAGATTAACAGAACCATGGTTAAGGTCAGAAGCATGCTCATGCGAATGAAATCACAGCTCCCTAAAGCCCAGTGGTTTCTAAACAGAAGCAAATAACCAAAAGATAAAATCAGTTTCTAAAAGGTGTTTGCTTCCATGATGTAATACAATTATTATAAAATTAATAATTGTACAGCACGTACATCGTCCTTGGCACTATATATCACAAGTGCCTGATAGCAGAAGTTAACAATATACAATTATCTTTTTAAAAATCAAAAAGGCAACAAAAGAGAAAAAGAAACCCAGTTAAAAGGGGTTTGTTAGCAGTATGTGATACAATGCAAACATATTAAAACCATACAAAAACACCCTCGATTTTTGCATATCTTTATGTCCAAAAAGGTTTTAATATCTGTTTACACGTTGGTGCACGTGAACATACACAGACGACCACAAGCACGAGTGTGTAAATGCAGATATTAAAGTACACAAATAAATACCACACAGATACGGAATTATCGCAGCAGACATGAGTCTGGGGTGAAGGACACAGCACGATTTCAAATTTAAGCCAGAAGAAACGTGTTTTTTTTAAAGACACAAACCTGGCCGCTGCTTCAGTCCTCCCGGGCAGGATTGTGTGTGATGGTTAGAAAGTTGGGGATGGAGGGTTTAAAATTCTTCCCTTCTCCGCCAGGGACAGTGTAAAATATACATATGGGACCCAACTAAACCAGTGGAAACCAGGGGGGGATGGCGAGACAAGAGGGATAATCCCGAGAAAACTGGCCACTAATTAACCCACCCACAGAAAAGGAGGCTCCCGACCATTCCCCCCCCGCAATAGCTATCCACGGCAACCCCCCCACTTATTCATGCTAATTAGGGCAGCTAATCAATCCCCTCAAACATCCCCCATCTGGTAAGCAGTTGAGCTCCCCGCCACACACGCCCCTGGTCTTCACACTCGCTGTACCCGGGCTGAAAACAACAACCGCCCCCCAAGAGCCCCCCGGCCCAGCCCGCACTCCGGGCTGGGGGGCGGCGCGGGGGCCAGGCTGCTGGAGGGGACCCGCTGGAGACTCCCCCCGCCCCCCGCGAGCAGGATTCGCTCGGCGACGCTGGATGAGGGGGTGACGGTCGCCCCTGCCCTCGGCCGCGGCCCCCGCCCCCTCTGACGGGGAGAGGAGGCAGCCCGGACTCGGCTGTTCCCTGATGCGCCCCCCCTCCCCTTGCTGCGGATGCTCCACTCGCAGAGCCGCCGCCGCCTCTTGCGCCTGCTGCCGCCCGACTGAGCCGGCCCGGGGGAGTGCGCGAGGCCCCGAGCGCTGACATACAAAAAGGGTGGCCGCCGGGCGAGCACGCGCACTGGGCAGAATCCCCCTCCGGCGCAGCAGCGACTTGCTGCTGCCTCAGGTTGCGCGAGACGCGCAGAGGGGCCCGCCCCCCTCTTCCAGCCCGCGCTGCCTCAAACAGCCCACGCGCCAAAGTGCGCCAGGGCAACAGAGCTGGGGGCGGGAATAACCGTCACTCTGTGCCGTGCCCACTCCTACCCCTCCCCTCTCCTCGCACCCTGCAAACCCAGAGTAGCCCCATGGTATTCATGGTCACCCTGCTTGTCCGTCACAGGCCTGTTCTGAGTGTGAGGCAGCAGGCTAAGTGCGTGTGTCATGGTACCCTGCAAGCCCTGCGCATGTGGGACATGCCTGACCCAACTCAACCGAGACGCGTGGCTAAAGTGCGTGTGACACTCTTACCACTGTGATACGCTAATCCCACTGCCCTGAGTGCTGGGCACTCCCAGCCCACCACCCTGCATGGCCAACACAACTGTGAGACACCCATCCTGCTGCCCTGACATATGAAACACACACTCACCTTTACCTGTATGTGAGTGACATACCCAATACACCTGCCACCACATACCCACCATGTTTGACACGTTCATCACACAGACTGGGTGACATGAGCGTGACACACAGACCCCATCCCACTTCCCCCATGTGTCAGACAGTAATACTGTTGGCAATAAATGGTTCTGACACACCCAACACAGCAGCCAGTCCTTTGCCCATCAATATGTGTGATGCCTCTCATGCTTCCCCTCATACCCACACTTGTGATACACCTAATTGTCTACCCTATATGCACTATACATACAACACACCTAACATACTGACTGTCCTGACCTGTATCCCCAAACATAAACACACCAGACATCCTTTGCCATCACATGACACACCTAACGCATCGTCTGTTATCCCATCCACTCCCACTCGCACCAGCCTATATTCCCAACATGCTGTCCCAGGCCCATCCATACAAATGTATCATCCCTCCTTTATACCTTTTATCCCATGTGTGATGCATCCAATACACAAATGCTGCCCTCCATTCCCTTCACATGTGTGACATGCCCAAAACATTAGCTGTTCCATGCTGCCTCACATCTGAAACATCCAATACACTGCACTCTATCATGAGTATATGATATACTTAACTAACCACTCGTGTCTAACATCTAACACACTATCAAAACCATGACACACACACCTGTCCCACGGCCCCACATTCCCACAGAGATAACATTCCTACCAATCTACCTCTGGACACCCTTGCATGTGACATATCCAGGCGGCTGACCTTCATCACCACACATCTGATGTGCCCAACTTACCGCCCTTTGCTCTCATGTGTGACATTCCCAACCCACCAGCCTGCATGTGTAATACTCTCAACTTGTGCCTTCTGAAGTATGCCCAATCCCTGCCTGGCTCCACCAAAGATGTAACACACATAACCTGCCATCTCTAGCATTCACAGATGTGACATACCTATCTCAATGCCTTGTTCCCAATGTGTGATACACCCAAACAGCCACACTACCATGCATGTAACATGCCCAACCTGCTTCTTTCCCCCTCCCAAGCATGTGATAGACCCATCTCAACCAAGTGCCCTGCTCTTCCACGTGAATGACGATGCTGTCTATGTCCCCATGGATGAAAAACCCATTCCACGTACCATCAGCACATATGACACACCCAGAGCCAGTCCAGCTGTGAATCCTGAAGCCACAGGCATCGCCTGGATATGGGTGTGTCATGCATACTCCATATAAAAAATCCCAATGTACTCTGTGGCAAGATGGGCCCATTTTCTGCAGCAGTAACCCCCAAATTATCTGGCAGAAACCCCTAACTCTGTTGCAATGCAAATTTATTTTACTACCGTGTAATACCCTTTATTCCTAGCCCCTCCCCTTCTGCCCTGCCTCCTCCAGCCAGATGTACATCTCACAATTAAAAATACTCACTGATGTAAACATTGTTGATTATTTTCAAGAGTGACTTTTTGAGGATGTTTGTTTGCTGGGCTCACAGAAGCAGCCTGGCTCCACTCCCCAGGCCTCAGCTCCCAGGCTATTTATTGTCCAAGCAATCTGGCTCAGAACCTCCTTCCAAATGTGTGCCATAGAAGAGGGGAGCTTAGTTGACTTCAGTGGCCTGTCTCCCTAATTGCCCAGGCCTCATCTGCAGCACTGTTCTCCGGACCTCCACACAGCCCAGGTTGCCTGCCTACACTTCCAGTTTCCCCTATTCCATGGCTGCAAATTGGATGCCAGCTCTGTCTCCATGGCATCCTGCTGTCTTGCTCCGTTTAGCAGTACAGGAAAGATGTCCTATATAATCCATTTAATTCACCACTATGGGGAAAGCTGAAGAGCAAGAGACAGCTGCAGGCAAGTCCTAGCAGGGTAGGGAGACAAATAATAACAAAAACAAAAATGCTGGGCACCTGGCTGCCACAAAATGGCAAATTATGTGACAAAATTGCTGAATTCTGTTGCATCTTGGAAAAACAGGGTTAATGATTGAACTGAATCACTGTTCAAGGCATACAGGAATGCTCCAGATGCCATCCAAGCACTTTTTGGGGGAACTGGAACAGCATTCGTGCTTCTGATGAATTTTAAGTTAACTAATGACTATTGGTTATATTTCCCTCTGTATTTTGCAGTATGCGTAGTCAGCCTCTGTAATGAATTTGTGCATTCCAGCACTTCTGTTTTTAGGAACTGAGCGCTGCACTGAGTTCACGCCTTTCAGGCTGTCTGCAGTCTAAGGGCCTGTCAACACCGGGAAAAATAATTATAGCACTCTAGTTCTACTGGTTATACAGTAGAACCTCAGAGTTACAAACACATTGGGAATGGAGGTTGTTCGTAACTCTGAAATGTTCCTAACTCTGAACAAAACGTTATGGCTGTTTTTGTTCAAAAGTTAACAACTGAAAATTGACTTAATACAGCTTTGAAACTTTACTATGTACAAGAAAAATGCTGCTTTTAACTATCTTAATTTAAATCAAACAAGCACAGAAAGTTTCCTTACCTTGTTAAATCTTTATGTTAAACTTTCCCTTCATTTTTTTAATAGTTTACATTTAACATAGTACTGTACTATATTTCCTTTTTTTTCTTTTTTTGGTTTCTGCTGTTGCCTGATTGTGTACTTCTGGTTCCAAATGAGATGTGTGGTTGACGGGTCAGTTTGTAACTCTGGTATTTGTAACTCTGAGGTTCTACTGTATTGGTAGTGGTATAATTATACCAGTAAATTTCTCCATGTAGATAAGCCCTAAGGCAGGCATCACTACATCCATTAATACTTGGTTCACATTTCTGAAGTTGTCTTTGCAATCCTAATGGCTAAAACCATATTTGTTTTAAAAATAAAAGCTGAGCTTCTGGAGCAAAATTTTGTGGCAAGGGATGAATTCCACAGTGGGGAAATCATGGAACATGTGGAGTTCTGTCTTTATGTATGTAAATTTGCTTATAAGAAGGAGGAAGGAGCTCTGAGTATTGGAAAGAATCTCAGTATGGTGAACACAAAGCTGCTGAGCTCCCTTTCAAGCCTGCTGGGATCCCTCAGTCTGGTCCTCTGACCTTAGGTGAGAGCCCAGGTCTGGGAGTTACTGCTGGACATCACCCACAAGCTGTGTTCTGATACTACTTGTGCCCATCCTTCCACCACCTACCTCCCTATCTCTCTGGAATGGGAGATGTAGCCTTAAGATGGAAATCCTTATTACCTGTTGTTTGGCTGCTAGACTTGAGGTGAATTGAACCTTGTTACATAACAGTCCTTGATTGCAGGACTGACAACCTTGTTCTGGTGCTGGGCTGGGCTGAGGTAGCCTGTCCTCAGGAGAGTGTTTTTCACTATCTGGGATCTAAGCTCCTGTCTGGAGACAGTCTTAGGGTCTTTCTTCTGTTTGTCAGGATGGTAGGCCAGAGAGTCCTGTCTGTCAATCTTGTTCCCTGGCACATGACTAGGGCCCTATCAAATTCGTGGCCTTGGAAAACGTGTCATGGACCGTGAAATCTAGTCTTTTGCGTGCTTTTACCCTATACTATATAGATTTCATGGAGGAGACCAGCTTTTTTCAGATTGGGAGTCCTGACCCAAAAGGGAGTTGCAGGGGGTTAGCAGTATCACCACTCTTATTTCTGCATTGCCTTCAGAGCTGGGCAGCTAGAGAGCAGCGGCTGTTGGCCAGGTGCCCATCTCAGAAGGCAGCACCCTGCCAACAGCAGCACAAAAGTAAAGTGACAATGCTATACCATGCCACTCTTACTTCTACTCTGCTGCCTGCAGAGCTGGGCAGGCAGAGAAAGGCGGCTACTGACTGAAGGCCCAGCTCTGCAGGAAGCAGCGCAGAAGAAAGGGTGGCAAAACCATACCATGACATCGTCTTCTGTGCTGCTGCTGGTGGTGGCTCTGGCTTCAGCACTGGGCTCCCAGCCAGCAGCCACTACTGTCCAACTGCGCAGCTCTGAAGGCAACACCACTGCCAGCATCAGTGCAGAAGTAAGGGTAGCAGTATCATACCCCCCCCTACAATAACCTTGCAACCTTCCTCCCCCACACAACTCCTTTTTAGGTCAGGTTCCCTACAATTACACCACCATGAAAGTTCAGATTTAAATAGCTGAAATCATTAAATTTACAATTTTTAAAATCCTATGACCGTGAAATTGACCAAAATAGACCCTGAATTTGGTAGGGCCCTACACATGGCAGTAGATGGACAGACTCTGAAGATTTCAGTCCTTGTGGTTCCTGTGCTGTTGGGCAGATGAACTGGATGGGGTGTTATACATTCTCTCTTGAGGAAAACAAAGCTTTTAGGCTGATGAAGGTAGTTCTCTCTCAACAACTATAGGTCTGGTCCTAAGTCAAAGAAATGGTGATGATTCAAACAGAAAATTTGATGGTAACCTTTGCCCTCTGTGCTAATGCACCAGGAATGATGTCAGCTTTACAATTTGGACAATCAATATAATATTATTAACTTTAATTGAACAAAAGCTAATTAATGAATAATGACCCCACTGCACAATGAGCATCATGGTCACCTTCCTTTTTGCTTTTTCCCTTGCTCAGCTTATGTTGAGAGCAAGACATGGTATAATGCCTGATATGGATAATGTAAGGACTGTTCCAGAACCTCTATGTATCTGAAATAAGATTTCATAAGTTGCTTTCATGAAACATCTTTTGACACTAGGCTCACAAAAAATGCAAGACAGCACTTTGGTCTCGGAACACAACTTAGTCCCAAAATTTAGAGGCTGTGATTAGCATGTCAGAAGGCTAGAAGGTTTCATATATAAACTCTTTCTGTGTGTGTCTCATTGGATGTGTGGGATTTTGATAAGAAATGGGGTGGAAAACTCCTATCTGTACATTCTGGTACACATGGAAATGTTGGAATGGTTAATTGAAAATACATTAATGCTTCTTTATCTGTTCAGTAATCCTTTTCAAATAGATCTGAATTGTGGTGAATGCATTTGTTTTTCACAAGTATTTGCCCAAAGGTGTATGCCAATACATTTCAGCTTATGAGTTGCTTCTTGTGAAATGTTTACCTTAACTATTCAGTTGGTCACCTAAGTAACATAGTACTATTTCTGCCTGTTTGGATGACACAATAATAAATAGGAAATAGAAGGCAAGGCAAAAGCCCCTGTTCAGTACCATCCATGCATGCCCATATCTCTCAGCTATGACACACTCTAATAGTCACCAGACATCCTCATTCAAAGTCAGAGGTGGCCAACCTGTGGCTCCAGAGCCACATGTGACTCTTCAGAAGTTAATATGTGGCTCTTTGTATAGGCACTGACTCTGGGACTGGAGCTACAGGAGCCAACTTTCCAATGGGCCAGGGGGTGCTCACTGCTCAACCCCTGGCTCAGAGGCCTTGCCCCGACTCCACCCCTTCTTACCCCGTCCTCTGAGGCTGCAGTGCCCTCGCTCCTCCTCCTCAGAGTCTCCTACATGCCACAAAACATCTGATCAGGAGCATTTAAGGCTATGACACTCAACTCAGTAACCTCCTCTCCAATGCATGAGACACAACCAGCCTGTTAATCTGTGCCCCCATATGTGACACACCATCCAACTCCCACCTGACCTGGGAGAAACCCAGCCCATTGCCCTACATTCCTTATGCCCATGATGACAATCCCACTCCCAACCCTGCTGTACTCCATTGTGTGACAGATGCTCCGGACCCATGTCCACAAGTTTATGATAGACCCTCTCCACCCAGCAACCACATGTGTGTGACAAACCTGCTTCCACCTACTGGGTTGTGCTTTTTCACATGATAAGCTAGGGTTAGGAGTGTGCCAACTGCACACCAGTATGTATAACAAATCACTGAGGAAACTGTGTGACCCTAGGGAAGGGAGGAGCAAAAGAAATCAGTGGTAGAAGTGAAGGGAATGGCAGAGAGAAATTGCGGGGAAGTCTGGAGACAGGAAGGTGAATGGGGAGTCACAGAATTCTGTGCTCTGCAACCCACTGATAGAGATGAATTTATTTGATGCTCCCATGTACATGTGCATATGGGTAGGCATGTCATGTGACTGTGTGTAATTACTTGGTTGGCTAGTGTGAGTATGCGTGACTACGAGTACATCAAAGCAATCTGAGAAGTGTAGATTTTTGAGAGAACTTACTAGAGTAAAGCTTTAAACAGAAACCTAGTTTTAACCTTCACTTGCCCTGCTCTAATCAGGTGGTATAGGAGTGCATTTGTCTGTGACTGAATGGATGGGGGTGTGCTAGTGTGCAGGGGTACATGACGTTGAGCATGTCAGTGCATGGGATGTTAGTGTGCATGTGGCTATGTGACTGGGTGTGTTAGTGCGTGGGAGTCCAGTAGTGTATGTGCCACTATGTTATTGGATAGGAGTGCTCACGAAGGAGTGCGTGTGAGTATATTACAGTGTGAGTATGCGTGTCTTAGTCTTGGTTAGTGAGAGTACGTGACTGCATTTCTGTCACTGCATGGTGTGGCAACGTGTAAGCTGGTTGTTTATGTGCATTGTATTGTGTATGCGCATCTAACGGCTCCATATTTTCCCCTGCAGCAATAGCTGTGTAGCAATTGCATCAGCAGCTCTGCTTTCTGCAGCCGTCACATCACCCAGTGCCAGCCGGCTAGAACCGGCCCCAGCAGCACGGTCTCTGCAGTCAGAGTCAGAATGGCTAAACGCCCGTTTTGCCTTCCCCCTCCCGCTGCGCTCCTCCATCTCTCCTCTGAGCTCGGTGCGTGCTGAGCAGGATCACTGAGTTAGCTCACAAAATGCCTACGCGCTACTCAGAGACGCAGACAGGACGGGTGGGACTGCATCTGGGGGGTACGAGATCGGCTGAAGCAGGGGGGAGAAGGAGGGAGGCGGAGGAGAGAGAGAGGAGCTGGAAAAGGTGCTGCTAATTTATATCTATTTACATTTTTCTCTTTTTCGTGCCTGTTTCTTTCCCCTCCTGAATTCCAGAGCTGGAGACATTCAATCTGTAGAGCTGAGTGTAGCTTAACTAATGGGCGTGGGGAGGGTATAACCCATCTGTTAAGCATGTGTAGGGCACAAACTCCTAGGAAGGAGAAGAATTGTTTGGTGTAAAATAGAAATAATGGGATGAAACTGAACCCAGGGAAAAGGTCTGTTAGATTGTGGAAAAAGTAGTGCGAGTTCATTTGCTCATGTCATTTAAAACTAGGACTAGTGACCAAAACCCTGGAGAGTAATTGTAGTCCCGCACTGGTCCCCAGAGGAGTGGACTAGATGGGACATAACAAGACTGTCTGATTATAGCTATTTGAGGGGTCAGGGTGTGGGGACTAGACAGCACACTTTGTTTGGCTGGTAACTTAAAAAGGTCAGAAGCTTGTGATACCATAATTTTGTGTACATTAGAAGAGGGGAAAGAGATAATCAGCATTACAAAGAGACACATAAGGATAGAATTGGAGAATCATGTAGATAGATCAATGGTTCTCAAACTATGGGGAGTGCCTCCCAAGGGAGGTGCGAGAATGTGTCAAAGGAGGTGCCAACGGGGGTCTTTATTTTATTTTATTTTTTTGGAAGAGCTCTGGCTGTCAGCCCCAGCTTGCTGGGGCACCTGCAGAATGGCCATGTACACCCAGGAGGGGAGGTGAGGATAAAGGGAACAGCTACTGGAGCCCTGCCATCCAGGCTCCAGCTCTCCTTTCCTCTCTCCCCTCCTCCATCCCTCAATAGATTGCAGCCCAAGCTCAGGCTCTCCTTCCCCCTCAGCCCCCTAAATCCCACACCAGGAGAGGATGGAGCTCCAGCTGTCAATCCCAGGGTGGCAGTAGCAGTGCAGAAGTAAGGGTGATAATGGGGTGCAAAGTCCGCTGTGAAAAGTGATATTGATGAATATCACTTTTCACATTGCCACCCTTACTTCTGTGCTACTGCTGGCTCAACGTTGCCTTCAGTATATCTACTTGTGGGGGAGGGCATAAATGACTACAGACACAAAGAAGGGGAACGCAATCACATACATTTGATAACCACTGACATAGATCAATCTCAAGTCCCATGCTTAACCAGCTAGTAGTTGGTCAGATGAGGAGGAACAGTGCAGCTGCTGCTAAAATGACACTGCAGGGAAAGGAAATAATACTGGGGCATTAGAGAGATGGGAGGAATATGGTGGCCTTTGAGAGAAAGTTTAATTTAGGGGGCACAGAAATGGGCTGAGATTGATGGCTGCAGCTTGAGGTGTTCAGCAGCACTTTGAGAGGACTTTTTTGATGAGACCCCAAGATGTAGAAGGTGGACAGTGGGATGGAACTTCTATGTATCCTCTATCATCCACCTTGTCCTTTTCTTTTCAATTTTCTGCATCTCCATCTTTCTCCCTCTTTTTCTGTCTCTTCATGTCTTTCTTCTTTTGTCTCTTTCTCCTGTTCCCTTTCTCTATGATTCTTTCCTTTAGGCCTCTTCCCCCCTTCCATCTTTCTGGCCCTCTCTCTTCTCTAATCCTTCTCTTTCTGTTTTTTTCTACTTTTTTCTTTCTCTCTTTCTGCCTAGGAAAGTGCCTTCATTCTGTCTCTCCCTCTCTTGTTCTTATCATGTATTCTCTTTTCTCTCTTTGACTGTCTTGTTCTGGCCCTCCATCTCTTTCCCACATTGTCCTTCGCTGAATGTTGATGTTATTTCAAGGGTTGGTGGGCATGGTTTGATGCAGGTGCAGAGTGCTGTGTCTTAGGGGCAGGACCAGAAAAGGGATGATAAACATTTGCCCTATGAGCCAAAGAGCTTTATAGAGCATGTTAAAGAGCCCCTGTGGGTTATCCCAGTTCCCATGATATTTTACATCTGGTATGACAATTGCACTAGATAATGAGTTGGATGAGGGTGAGGGGCTTTTGAGACTAAACTTGTTGTTGCAGGGAGTGATCACTGCATCAGATTTCCTTAAAATTGTCTCCTGGCACTGAGCAAGTGTGGTTATGTGTTCAGTGCCTTTGCCTGCACTAAGCAGATGGAGCAGATTGTGAGGACCGGGGGGGTGTCTCTCGGATATTCTATTCCCTGTGGGGGCAGCATTGCACAAGCAGTGATTAGGAGGTTGATTGGGGTGTGCGGTGACTGCTTTCTTTTCTTCTGCTGCAGCCAGTGAAGGTATGGAGGAGAAAGGAGAGTCTTTGCAGAGTGAGCAGAAGTAGGTCACTGCAGCTGGCAGCTATAGTTGGTGCAGTGTGATGTCGGCAAAGGATGGTGGTGGGAGGGGGAATGGCCAGAGCGAGGAGTGTGGGAGAAGCATCTGAAACAGAAGAAAGGGAATTGTGTGGCAGTCGCTGAGGGGAGTTGCAGGGGCCGGGCAGCCTCCTACAGGCTGATTGCATGAATACCAGACACACCCTCAATCTCTTAACAGTCCTTCCCCCCACCATCTGCATCTCTCACTGTGTGCGTATGTGAGATCTTCTCGTGTGACTCAGAGAGAAAGAAAGTAGAAGAGATTCGGGGCTTGTTTCTCCACTGCTTTGAACCTGGGGTTGTCATTTTTATCTGGGCAAAATGATGTGTGTGTGTGGGTAAGATGTCAGATGGTGTAGGCAGTGGAGAATCAAGCCTGAGGGGAAAGAAAGAAATTGATGGAAGGAATGAGAGTAAGATGAAGGGATAGAAAAGGATGGATGAAATAAATGACAGAGAGGCTGATGAAGAAAGGATGATGAAAGAGATGCAGTGCAAGATATTAAAAGAAAGGGAAAGGAAGCAGCAGAAAAGAAATCTGGACAGCGAGTAAGAAACAAATAGAGAAAAGAACAAAGGCAGAAAGGAAAGAAAGAAAAAGGGAGGAAGGGAAATGTGCTAGGCAAAAATTATCAATGCTATATTCATTGTAATCGCTGCTGTGTGGGGGGGGAGGGGAGGGAAAGTGATCTGCTATTTATAAACGCACCCAGCAAAGGGAGTATGTTCTCATTGCCTCTAACATAATTCATGAGGGCATAAACTTTTCCAGCCAACTCTTCCCCCACCATCCCCACCCGCTTCAAAGAAAATCTGTAGTTTTGGCCTTAACAGCCCCACAAGGTGTTGCAGTCCTGGGAACCCTAGCCAAAACTCTTCTAGTGCTCCTCAATGCTGACCCTTAGCACCCTTTGCTAGTCCAGCCCCTCCTCAATCTACCAGTTCCTCCTACGCACCGCATTCTTTACCTGCAGCATCCCCTGTTATTCCATCATGCTTCCTCTTACTCCCTCCCTGCCCCCGCAGCTTTGCTTATGCATCTTGGTTTTAATCCGCAGCACCTCCTGCTATCCCTACACCTGCTCTGCTGATGCACCTTGACTCTGGCCAAAGATCATATTGTAATCTTCCTCTCGAATACAGTGAAAATATGAATATATTTTTCAGTTTGAATCACTTGACCTTTTGTATGTTTCTACATTTGTGCCATAGCCCTGCCTGCTATAGTTTCAGAAAGAGAAAGAGCGAGAGCTCTAGTACTATCGTGTATTGTTATATGGTTATTGTACCACATAAGAATGCACTCATTTCTCTTTCTTTCTCCTGTTGCCCTTGTGGCAGCCCCCGTCCTCTGCCAGAACCCATTCTGCCTTGCACCTCTTTTGGCTCCATCTTTAAGAGCTCTGCTCTCCAAGCTGCTTAGCCAAAGTCAGAATGGTGCAGTAGTCTGCAGACACACACACCCTCCCAGACATCTCCGCCCCCTCTCCTCTTATGTTCAGTCGCCACTCTCTCCTTCCTGCCCTGTCGCTGGCAGTGTGACTACTCCTCCCTTCCCTGCAGTGATCCCAGCCCTTACTGCAGTGCAATCCATCACTCCCGGCCAAGGTTTGTGTGCGAGTGGAGGGGGAGATTCTGATTCCGAAAGGGATTGGGGGTGGGCATGGAATGTAACAGTCTCCGTTGCTAAAAAGGGAGAAAGGGCTCTCAGAATACAGACCCTTCTGGAACAGAAATCTCCTGTCCCATTCCTAGATACTTTATTTAGTCAGTCAGTTCCTGTGTTTCTTTGAAAATAATGTCTCTGCCAACATTCCAGTGAAGGTGACAGAAAGGAAACCAAGGAGACAGAAAGCGAGAGAGGTACAAAAAGATACATACTGAAAGAGAAACCATAAGAAAGAGCACAGAAAAGAGAGAGAAAGGGCTGGGGGGAGGCACATACAGAGAAGGGAAGAGGAATAGGGGAAGAAAAACAGGGAGAGAGGGAGAAGAAAAGACAGGTACAGAAAGAAATGAGAAAAACACAGGAAGAAACAAGAATGAAAGAGAGGGAAGGACACAAGTGACAGAAGGAAAGAGGGAGCTGAAGAGTGATATATAGATAAAAGAGAGGGGAATAGATGATGAGAGGAGATCATTTGAATTTTTAAGTGTTTTTATTAACAAGCAAAACAAACATATTCTGAAGTGAATGTAACTATTTTCCACAGCCACATTTAGATGGGATTATCACACTTTTTAATTCTGAATGAAGGAACAACTACAGATGAGGATATTATTAGTGGATAATAAAAATGATCTTTTCTACAAAGTGCCCCCTCTCCCTCTCCTCCTCACTCTTGTGAGCCACTGGGGCACTGCAAAGATAGCTGCAGTGATAAATAAAAGAGATGAATTAAAACATCAATGAAGTTCACATTTAGGCCTTGACTAATGGGATTGTAGCCACCCGGGGAGCTGCACCAGTGCAAACATCTAATGTAGACATGGTTTATGCTGGTGCAGAATGATCTGCACTGCTGCAATTTACCTGTTTTGAACTGGGGTAAATTACATCATATCAACCCCTTAATGTGTGTGTATATATGTTTTACACCAGTACAGCTCCAGGAAGTGGCAATTCTAAAAAATGCTATCATTGAGTAGGAGCATTCATAAAATTGGGGGTCGGAGAGGAAGTCCTTCTTCCGGCAGAAGAAGCTCCCAGGAATAAAGGAGGAGGATGCCCTCAAGCAGGGAGCTAGGGAGGAAAGAAAACACTGGCACAACTTCCTTTATCTCACTGGGGGTGGGAGGGGGGAAATGTGTGTTTGAGCTATGAGAATCTCAAAACTTTGGCCAAACCTGGAGGCTTTGCATTCCATGTGACAAAGAAGCATTCTTGGCTCAGTGTGTTCACACTCAACTTCTAATATGGTATGTGGAGCTGCAGGAGTGAGGAGCTGAATGCATATTGGCTGAACTCTCTCAGCTTCCCTTGTGGGTCTCAGAAGGGTTCTCCAGCCTGTCAGAACTGATCTTAATAAAGCAGAGGTCCAGGTGGAGAGAGTTCTACATCCCCAAGGCCATCACAATAAAGGCACAGTCACCTGCGAAACAGAAAAGGATCAGGACCAAACTCCCATGAACTTTGAGGATCTGAATTTCATAGCTGTCCCCATCTTTAAACTGGGGTGAACACAAGTCCTGATGTAAACACCCTAAATTTAGGGGAAGATTGGATCTGACTTTGAACTCTGTAGCTTAGGTCCATCTCTACTGCCGGCATAGGGCACAATAGGGGAATGACTCAAAAGATGGTGTCAGAGCTCAGGTAATCATTGATCCTATAAGAAGCTGTCTGGCTCCCAGGAATATTCCCCTTGCCTGCTCTGACTCAAATTAACACACAGTGTTACATTATTGAAATGATACATTCAAACATGTTACAGCAACTCATTAATTTCTCATTGCTGAGACATAGTAACCTGGCATTAAGTTACAAATATATGTGAAGGCCAGGGAGCTGCAGAGATAGAATGAAATTAGCTGGCATTGATGGCTTCCCGAATGCATTACAGACTTTATACTCAGGGATCATTCGCCCACCCACTGAACAGCAGTGATCTCTGGGGTGGAAAGCATCATGAGAGTTTGAATTGCCCCGGGGCAGTTGGTTTTGTGTTGCAACTAAAATATTACATGCCTGCACGACAACTTCCCTAGCAACGTGTTGTGACGTTAGGGTCAATACTGACTCAGGGGGAAGAGCACCCCTTGCTGAGCCATTTGCACTACTCCTTGACATGTGGAATCCCATCAAACCATACTAAAGCTTTGGGGATCTGAACACTCCTATGACTCAGAGGGGAGAGTTTCCCTGTGGCACAGCACCCCCTAGCATTATATTGGGTCACTGGGGTAAGCACTTTTCCCTCTTGAGTCATCCATATCACTACATGCATCCACCAAGATTAACTTGGAAGTCCCCCAGATCTACTTTGCTGGGGTAAGATGCCTGCAACCAAGTAAGAGGAAGAGGGGAGATAGGCAGGAACTGAGGGAGATGTTTGAGTTTTCTTGAGGTGATCAGATCTCCTGAAATATCAAGTTTCATGGGGAAGGGCTGTGCAGAAAAATCACAAATTTTTCTTCCCCCAAAACTTCCCAACTAAAGAAATGCAGAACCAGATCACTCGGAAGCAGAGGGAGATTTAAAGGAAGAGCCATAAAATATTATTAAATTGACTAGTACCCTAGCTCTGAAGGTATTTAATGTAATCCTAGTGAACTATGATATGTGGAGTGCTGCAGCTCCCTCCAGTGTCCACTAAGTGCAAGGGCACCATCCTCTATACTTTTTTCATTTACATGGGTCCTATTTATAAAATCTTGAATTTCCTCCAAGCATATTCACAATAAATAGCAATACATTCCTTGTCACTGAAGGCTAAACCAATGCTAACTAATATCACAAAGTCATTCTCCAACAACCCCCCAAGCCTCCAACTTGCCTGGGTAAGCAAATGAGCCTTGCAACTTGCCTGGAAATTCAAAAACCTCAGGCCTTGTTGGACCAAGTTGGAGGGGAAAGGGAAGTGGGAGGGGGAGGAAACTGAATCCACATTGATGACTCCTCACTAAGAACAGCCTGCTCATAGCTCCCCAGAGGTTTAAAACTGAGGGTTGTTAACCCAAGTGCCATGTCTGATTTCTGCTGCTGTGGAGAACACAATGAGAAGTTTCTGAGTTATAAGAGACTCAAACCACAAAGAGATTTCAAGATCAAAACCAACCACCTTGAATTTTTTATGTGGAGCACAGGTGTAATATGGTCCCTATGGGAAACACGTTCCGTGCCATCTGAAGTTTCTACATGCTTTTCAGGAATTCAATCTGTAGAGCACATTGCAGCGATTCAACCTAGAGAGCAAAGGCCTGCATTACTTAAATGAGGTCCAGGTTCAAGAGAAAAAGTTGCCACCTCCTAGACAAGAGCAGTTGGACAGAAGCACTGAGGGACATCACTGCTGTCTTGAGATCTAGAAACGGCCAAGGCTCCAAGAGTCTCTTTTTACCCATGTGGCTGGTATCATCTCCACTATTTCTCTTTGTTGCTTCATCACCTTATTGGCATCTCCTCCTTCTTATATGGATTGCATTGATGGTAAATAGCTCTCATCTAAACCCCAGTCTTGGCCATACATAAAGAATTGCATTGGCTGGCTGCAATGGAACAGATTGATAGCAGTGTAGCCCAGAATGCCTCACTAGCTCCTCTATAGACTGCAGGGCTACTGTAATTTCTTCCACCTTCTGCCCTCCTTCCACTGCCCCCTGGGACCAGTTGTCCCCTTCCCAGCTCTTTGAAGGGCCGGAAGTGGGAAGGACCAGCTAGCCACTGACTTAATTTTTCATCTCCAGCGGGAGCTTGTCCGAAGCGTCTCTAAGGGCGGGAAGTGCTGGCTCACCCACTGCAGCAGTTCTGCACCAGTAGGGGCAGGTAGCGCCCCACCAGGCCTGGCGTGGTAACTAGGCCACACTGAGGATTTCCCTGGCACTTGTACACTATGAATTATTAGGTTAGCATGTATTTTCTAGAGAACCACTGAGGGTGACCTAGTTACAACTCTATGTCTCATGGGGCACTGCCTTCCACTACAAGGTTTCCATCACCTGCTGCCTTATTAGTGAGGGACCTTGGGCTACTTTCTGCCATTTCTTCCTTGGGATTGGCTGCAGGACTGTGACTATGCCTGGCAGCTCCCTTGAACCAGGGAGATGACAGATGATTGGCCAGCCAACGCCTCCCAAGATCCAAAGGAAGGAGCTGTGAGGTACAGGAGGCAGTAGTAGGGAAAGGAGGTCACTGAGCACCATCTCCAAGTGAGCAACAATAAATAGGGAGGCCTCAGGCACTGTTAGGCGAAGAGGGAGGGAAGCTGGCCAGCTGAGAGTAGAGAGAGAGGATTTTCCAGTGAGGGGAGGGAGAGGTCATGACTTTGTTTCATCAGGCTCACAAAACATATTGAAACTTTTAAGGCAAGGCTGTTTAAGTGCCTTCAAGTTATGATATGAATGGTCACACAACTTTCTTTCTTTCTTTCTCTCTTTCTCTCTTTCTTTCTTTCTTTCCCTTTCCCATCTCCCTAATAGCAGACAAAATGGCAAATGCAATGCAGAAATTGCCCCTCATTCCTCCTGTACATTCTGATTCTTGCTGTCTCTTCCCACCACACACAGTCAGTTCCCTAGGGTGAGCTCCCTCCCATAGCCCATTTTGCCAAAGCAGCTAGTGAAGGGAGGATGCTTAGCTTTCTAGCTCCTGGCTCATGGACACAGGGTGATGTCATCACTCTTTCTGCCAGCTGATTCGCTGGCTGCCAGGCACTCCATCTGTCAGCTTTCCATGAAAATCATGCATCTTAGTTCTTGGCTTTTTCTCTGCTCTCCTTTGTTTAGCTGGTCCTGCTTTCTCTGTTCCTGGGACCTTTTTTTGCTCTCTTCTTGAAACACATATGTAGCCATCTAGGGTTTCACGGTTGTCACCTTGCCCCACTCTTTGGCCACTTGGAACATCACAGCAGCAGCAGAGATGGAACTGCATTCCTCCTGCTCCAAAAGCACAGGAACTGACCACTTAAGCTAAAGGAGACTCTCCATTAGCTGTTACCAGTATAGGGTGTATGACACAAAGTGCAAGAGTGCTATTTTCAGTAGAGGTTAATGGTACATGTGTAAGGCATCTGATTTTAGGTAAACATTGGTAATCCCCACCCAAAAAAATATAAATTGGTGTTTATTTAATAAACACTGGAAATGGTTACTCAGTTCATGTTGACTTCACCCTTTTCACAGTGTAATTTGTGTATAAAGATGAAATCCCTGCTCCCTGGCTTGTATTTAAAGGCTTGTCTAGATGGAGCAATAATGCAGACTATTCAGAGATCTGATTTCTAAAATGCACTAACATGTTGCACATTAGTTGGGCTGTATAGACCCTTCTTGATGCACACTAAAAGTTCCTAGTGTGCTTTAATGTAGTGCTATTTCAAACAATATTATGTGTATATACAAAGTGAGAGTTCAGAAAACTCCTGATTTTTGGACAGCTATATAAAACTCAAAAATACCTACAAAATAAACTCCAAAAATGAACTTAAGAAATCCCCCAAAGCAGAAGCCCTATGTATGTACATCTAGCCAGTTTATTACAATTTATATGATTTCCCTACTCCTTGCTCTTGTGCTAAATTATATTCCTTGAATGATCCTGAATTCCTCATAGATTCATCACTTGTTCCAGCACAGTGATGGAGCCAGGACTCAGAACCAGGATATATATCTGGAATTCTAAAGTCCTGTGGGATATTAGTGGAAAATAAACTTTGAATATAATTCCTTCTCAAACTGTAACAAATTACATTAAAGAATGATACACTCAAGTCCCCAAATATTTCTGGAAATGGAAACAAGTGTTACATTTGGAGATATTCAGGGATGGAGAGAAAGGAGAAAGAAAAAGGAAGGAGATATATGAAAAAATAATGCCTAGAAAGAGTTACAGAGGAGAGGAATGAGAAATGTAGTCAGAAAAAGATACAATGGGAGATTAAAAGAGGAGCTAGGTTGTGGGCGGGTGGGGGAGAGAGACTTTTTGACTTTTAAAACACTTTTAGTAATATCAGTGCAAAAACACAGCAAAAACAAAAATACAAATTAAAAACAAGTTGCCAACTCCTGAACAGTACAAAGTGCAATTCCAATAGTCTTAACACTGAATAAATTGATCCAAATATCATATAAGTGTATAATAGCTAAACTCCAGAAGAAGGTGTGAAACCACTAAAAATCTAAAAAAAAGAACATCAGAAATCCCAGTACCAAATACTTTACATTTACTTTTTAAAATGACCATCTTTGCTTGACCCAAAATAAACTTTGCAAGGCATATCACAGATCTATTTGTGAACCTAAACTTAACAGTCAAAATAAATACAGTAGGAGAAAAATCAAGAACAATAACCACAAAATATCCTGAAGTAAAACAAATAATGACTGTACCCTGGAACAAATAAGAAATGTATGAAAAATAATCTCCTCTTTGTGTCAGAAAGGACATGACATGGACACCCGTGGAGTCAAAAGCTGCACAAATACATTCATGGCAATAGCCCCATGAAGAATTCTCCAATGGAGATCACCTATCCTCTTTGTGATTAGAGGCTTGTTTACAGTTCACCAGGATGGATGGGTGGAGTCCACCACCAGAAATTTTTTCCCCCATACTGTATTGGGATCATCAACAAGCGTTCAAAAATGATGTATCTTTACCACAAGCATAAACAATTACTTATGACCTAAGATGATATAAATAAGTTCAGAAGACCCATTGAAGGCAAGCAAGCTGCTAGGCTTCTCAACATCCCAATCAACAGCAGGATCAACAGGCAGGAAAATAGAAGCATTAGTATAATCAGGAATGTTTCCCTCAAGGGGGCAACTGTCCAGACTGGCAATATTGACCCTAGGAAGTGCTGATTCCACCTCTTCATAGAAACCAAGAAACCCAGCAAATGGAATGAAAACTAGGCTTGACAGCCAACATATCAACTGAGACTCACGTAAAATGGTAAAGTAATTAAATGAACCAGTTTTGTTACATGTGCTACAATAAGGGAAAAGACAAGACTCTTAGAAACAAGACTAGGAATGTGCATGGCAGGGTTATAAATAAGGAATTCAGCAGGCAGCCTTGGGAACTCCAGCTGCCTGTCCTGTTACCTCAGCTT
Organism: Chelonoidis abingdonii; assembly: GCF_003597395.2. Lineage (NCBI taxonomy): Eukaryota > Metazoa > Chordata > Testudines > Testudinidae > Chelonoidis > Chelonoidis abingdonii. The sequence continues at coordinate 143,824,629 of NC_133769.1, read as the reverse complement.
AAAAAAATCTCCAAAAACGGGGTAACACCTCTAATTTGAGGCTCTCGGGGTTCAAAAAATGTTCCTGATCAGAATCCAAACCCCCTATAGACAAAAGAAAAGCAAAAGCCGGTTGCTTCCAAGAAACAGGCTTATCCCCAAACAACAGCTGTTACAGAGACTGTAACTGAAAAGCAGTGACTCTGCTCAAAGGATCAATGAGACCTTGACTTCATCACACAACAGGCAGATACAAAACACTCTGTCTCAGCCGATGATGGCCATCTCAGCAAAAGTCCAAATGAATCTTCTGAGCTTTTTCTTAAAAGAATGGAAGGGGATCCAAAACAATACATCTGTGCTACAACATAGAGGCAGTTAAATTATTAATGACTAACATCTACCCTCAGAAGGAAAGTTGAAGAAAACACCATTTCCACTTTTGCAAGTTCCTTTCCAATTTTTCATTTTCCCTGCCATTTCCAACTCAAAATATCATCAAGTCCCAGCAAAATATCCAATGCATTAAAGCCAATTTGGCTCCACAGTAGTGCCCCCAGCAAAAGCGGAAGGTTGGAGATTATCTAAATCCCTACCAGCACTGTGTCACTCTTCCAATTTATGTGAGCTAAGGAAGCCTGCTCAAAAAAATGCTGACATTCAGTCAAAACCTGGAGATCACAATTACAAGTAATAAACACAATCACATTGTCAGCATGTGTGGAGACTTGCACCAGAAAACAAGCTGGAACAAGGAGAGAAAGGCCAGAAAAGTGCTTTTGCAACATGCATAATTCACAGCAAAGCTCCTAATCCCCACAGGATCTGAAAGCACTTGGTCCAACAGTGTCTGAAAGTGGGCAATAATCTTCTACTCTTCATGTTTCTTTTCCAGGCCAAAGAAAAACTGCGTAGGTGCATCCATTTGAGAAAGGCCATGAAATTGGGCCCTGACCAGTATACCTGGAACTTTGCTATCCAATAAGTTCTGCAAGAGCTGGTTTTTATATTTCAAGCTCTCAGACAATTCAGCGTCATTACTGCCATGAAAGGCTTTTTCAGGTTCCACAGTCCCCGACTCTAACTCCTCTATACTCCAGCAGAGGCCCAGGGTTGTCTGCTGCATGCATTGCCAATAAAAACATTTAATATTAATTTTATCCATCTCCCTCCATTGCCTCTAGGAGGGGAAAACATCCTTTGAGGCAACCCAGACTCCCCAAAAGTAATTGAAAGAGTCTCAAAAGTGAACATATTGTAGAAGGTGAGTGTTAAAATGCCAGTATGGACGATGATCTTGCATTGAAGGAAGAGACAACACAAATAAAATGAAACCATAATCTGAAATCCAAGAAGGGACAATGCAACTAGAAAGCAAACAAGACTAATGATGAGCAAAAACATAAAAAGGATCCAAATGGGCCATAGAGAAAGAGCTGGCACTAGCACTCAACCATGTGTACAGCGGTGCATTAGGGTGAAAATGTTGCCTCACAACAGTCATGTCAGAAGCCTATTAAAGAGTTGCAAGTCACTGAGCAGACAGAGGATGAGATTCCAAATGATTCCTATTCAATCTCTCATTAAGAGTACAATTACAATCACCCCCCAAAATTACAATCGCATTTGTCAATCAGTTTGTTAAAAGAGCACCTATGCTCTGAGGAGCTAAAAAACAAAAATAAACCACACCCTGTCTTTCTCTATAGTAGAAGCATAGACATTAATTTAAAAAAAAGAGATGATATTGCTCTAAGGTAGCTCAAACTGTCAATATATGGCCTGGAACAACTTCCTGCACAACTACCAATCAGGCTTCGTATTGTCCACAGAGAGACAGTCCCTGTACCTGCAGTGAAACCATGACCCAGAAAAACATCCCCTCTCCAATCTCTTGAAAAAATAAAAATGTCCACCTTTTTCTGGGGCAGATACTCAGAAAGAACCATACTTTTTTAATGTCCCTCCACCCATTCACATTTAGAGAGCCATATACAAATTTATCCATCAGACCAGTACTCATTAGAAAAAATAAAAAAATGCAGAAACAGAAAACCCCTCCTCCCTCCTAAATCTCAAACAAAACCACCACATTTTCCTATATCCATTCATCCCCAACATTTCCGCTGGTCAAAGAGACACACACTTTGATCATCAGATTTTTTCAATCTGTAGCACTTCTGTTTGTCAAACTCAGACACAGAGACACGTCTCATAGTATACTGAGAAGACGACACAACAAGACTAAGCTCAGGAAAACAATCTGACAGCTCTACTCCACATTTCCCCTTAGCCACAGCCAGAAACCTACCAATAGCATCCCAGGGTATATCTCCTGTCAGGCATTCAGGGCCCAGGAATCTGAGGTTATCATCCCCCACATTCTCAGGCTCAGAGTCACTGCTGATCTCAAGGGTTTAGGGGGGAACCTCAGAGAAACTGGAGTGATAGGGCTGCTGGACCGAGCAGGCAAAACTAATACCTGAGCATCCTCCATATCCCCAACCTCAGCAGCACCTTGAGCAGTGTGCTGTCTGCCTTGCCCAAACTAGCCCGCTTCAATGTACCCTCAGAAACTGGAGCTCTCTTCACAGTCAATGACCACTTTTTGCTTTGGGGCTTTGCCAGCAAGCCAGAATCCACAGCCCAGGCCATTGATTCCACAGCCTCCATTACACAGTCAGGCTCAGGCAGGGAGGCCACTGAGTCAGAAGCCACAGAACCAGTAATGCCATCTCTCCCAGGTTGTAAAGGGGCACTAATGTCCCAGACCCAACACCCTAGAGACATCTGGAGCCTGTTGGGACCCAACCTGTGCCACAGCCATCTCACACTGTGCTTCACTCCCTGTGGCCGGCCCCTCAGTCATGCGGCCTGTGGGGCGGAGGCCACCAAGCCCCCTATCTGGGTCACTTCCTATCGTATTTTCAGCCCTCTCCACAGTCTCAACAAGGCTTATGAACTCATGGAGAGAACGGTGGTTCTCACTGACTGTGATTCGGAGACTCTTCTCCTTCAGCTGCAGGCCCCCCCATTCCCTGTCTCCCCAGAGTTTTTTTGCGGCTCTGCAACAGGGTCTGGTGTAGGCAGTGTGCTGCTCCAGCAACCTCTCTGCAGGAGTTATCACCGTAGGCTTGCTCCCTTGCTCTGTTCATCCTGACTGACTGGGACCATTCCCTTTTGAGCTCTGCCTCCATTGTGAGCATACCCAGCAGGTACAGCTGGGCATGACTTCTGGGCCCAGAACTGCTTGTTAACCTTTGGCTCCCCATTGTGAGGCTTATATACCCCGTCACACATGATCCCATTCAGGCTAAGACTGGAAGGTGAGTCTTCCTCCTGCAACCACCCTCCATCCTGATAAAAGAAATCAGCATTTATGTGTGCCTTGGTGATGAAATGGAGGCTGTAGGGCTCCAGGAAGAGGTACCACCTCATGATCCAGGTGTTGGTATCCTTCATGGAGTTTATCCAATGGAGGCAGGGCATAGTCTATGATGAGTAGGAAGGAGTTCCCTAGGAGACAGACTCATAGACTTTAAGATCAGAAAGAACTATCATGATCATCTAGACCAGTGGTTTTCAATCTGCGATTTGTGCATCCCCGGGAGGTGGGGTCCGCAGACTATGTGTAAGGGGTCTGGGAAAGATTGTCATTACCATACATCAGTGGTTTTCAACCTGTGGTCTGCAGATCCCTGGGAGTGCACAGACTATGTCTAAGATTTTCAAAGGAGCTCATATCTAAGTTCCCTGTAAGCTGTGTGGCCACGCAGCAGCCTATTTAGCGCTGTGCAGGTGCTCAAGGAACCCACCCGGCTGGGACGTGCTGGAACCAGGGGAGAGGCGCCTCTCTCCCAGCCTGAACCCAGCCCCAGCCCCAACCTAGCCAGGCCCACAACCTGCTGCAGCCAGGGCCGGGGTGCCCCTCCCCTGCCCCAACTCAGCCCTGGACCTGATCGGGGAAGGTGGCCCAAACCCACCCTGGCCCAGACCTGCCGGGGCAGGGGAACCCCTCCCCAGCCCCAGCTTAACCCCAAACCTGCCAAAGCCGAGGCGCCCCTCCTCTAGCCCAAACCCACAACTCAGACCTAGCCTGGACCTGCTGTGGCTGGGGCGCCCTTCCCCAGCTCGAATCCAGGCCCAACCCGGACCTGCTACAGCTGGGAGAGGAGCGACCTGAACCCAGTCCCGGCCTGCACCTGCCACAACCGGGGTGCCCCGCCCCTGGCCCAAACCCATAACCCAGAGATAGCCGGGACCTGCCACGGCCAGAGGAGGGGCACCTATCCTGTGGCCCCAGCTCCAGAGCTGCCATGGTGGGGAGAGGTGCCTCTCCCCCACAGCCCAGGTGTTACTGCAGGGAGAGAGAGTTGTGGGGAGTTCTCTCTCCCCACTGTAGCTCTGGCGCACCCTTCTGCACCGCAAACCCCTCATCCCTGGCCCCAGGCCAGAGCCTGTACCCCAGGCCAGAGCCTTCACCCCTCCTCAACCCTTTTCCACAGCCCTGAGCCCCTCATCCTCGGCCCCACTCCGGAGCCCACACCCCCAGCTGGAACCCTCAGCGCCTACACCCCAACCCTCTACCCCAGCCCTGAGCCCCCTCCCACACTCAGAACCCCTTGGCCCCACCCCCAGCACATGATTTTTTAATGTACATCAATATGAAGGTTATATGTCACACATCACCTCCATATTGGTGCACATAACAAAATTCATTCCAGACGTGTGGGAAAAATTAGAGGGAATACTGGTCTGTACCTCCATTTGAAATTTTTTAGGAGTCCGCAAATAACAAAAGGTTGAAAACCACTGATCTAGTCTAATCTTCTGCATGTTGCAGGCCACAGAACCTCACCCCTAACCTCTGGCTGAGTTACTGAAGTCACAGAATGACAGAAATGTAGGGCTGAAACGGAAGGAACCTCAAGAGGTCATCTAGTCCGGCTGCCTGATCTGAGGCAGGACAAAGTACATAAGACCATCTCTGACAGGTGTTTGTCCAACCTGTTCTTAAAAACCTCCAGTGACAGGGATTCCACAACCTCCCTTGGAAGCCTGTTCCAGTGCTTATCTATCCTTACAGTTAGAAAGCTTTTCCTAATACCCTAGCTGCAGATTAAGCCCAGTACTTCTTGTCCTACCTTCACTGGAGATGAAGAACAGTTGATCACGATCCTCTTTATGACAACCTATAACATATTTGAGACTTTTATCAGGTCTCCTCAGTTTTCTTTTCTCAAGACTAAACATGCCAAGTTTTTTTAACTTTTCCTCATAGGTCAGGTTTTCTAAACATTTTTTCAGTTTTGTTGCTTTCCTCTGGAAGTTCTCCAGTTTGTCCACATCTTTCCTAAAGTGTGGTGCTCAGAATTTGACATAGCACTCCAGCTGAAGCCTCACCAAGTCCTCAGATCATCATTAGGGCTACGATTTTGTCATGGAGGTCATGGAAGTCACAGAATCTGTAACTTCCAGAGACCTCCATGACTTGAGCCTCCAGCACCTGGGAGCTGTAGGGTCTCTTGCCACCCCTGGCATCTGGGAACTGCAGGGGCTGAGATCCCAGCTGCAGAGGGCAGCAGCGGTGCCCCACAGCTCCCTGATGGGGTGGGGGGTAGGGGTGCCCTGGACCTCCCAGATAGCAGCGATGCCCCAGAGCTCCCAGGCTGTGGGGAGACCTTGAGCTCCCAGCCACTGTGGGCAACGGAGCCCCCGTGAACTTCCAGCCACTGAAGGGGTGCTCCACAGCTCCCAGCTGCTGTGGGAGCCCCAGAGCATGGAGCCGCCATGGGCGGCTGGGATATCTCAGAGCTCTCGGCTGCCACAGGCAGTCGGGGTGTCCCAGAGCTCCGAGCCGCTGCGGGCTGCCAGGGTGCCCTAGAGCCCTGAGTCCTGCCGTGGGCAGTGGGGGGATCTGCAGCTCTGAGCCAGGCTTCCTTGGGTGATGTGGGGAGCCTGCAGCTCCCCATTTTGTCATGAATACTTTTAGTAAAAGTCACAGATAGGTCACAGGCTTCCATAAATTTTTCTTTATTCATAGAATCATAGGACCGGAAGGGACCTTGAGAGATCATCTAGTCCAGTCCCCTGCACTCATGGCAGGACTAAGTGCCTGTAACCTATCTGTGACTTTTACTAAAAATATGTGTGATAAAATCTTAGGCTTAATCATGATTTAACAACTAGTTTAAACCTGCAAATGACCTATGCCCCACGCTGCAGAAGAAGCTGGGGAATAGCTTCAGGATATTGTGTTGCATAGTCCACGATCAAATAATATGTGCTTTCTGAAGGGGCCCCACTAAATGCCCAAGCATTCAAAGGGTACTTCCACCACTGGGAGTGGAGCCAGGGTGTCCCTTTGGGTCCTCCCAGCTGACATTCAGGGCATGAGGCACAAAAATTGCATATTTCTCTGTGTATCCCTGGCCAGAAGAATCTGAGGGCCACTGTCTTCAATGTCTTTTCCCTCCCAAGTGTCTTACACACAGCACCGAGTGTGCTGGGTGGAGAGCCATCTGGCAGAACTTTCTGGGAACCAGGAGCTGTCTCTTGCATTTGGAGGTCCCACATTACCCTGTAAAGCCATTCATTCCAAAGCTTGAAGTGGGACCACTGCTTTAGTTGTTGAGATTTATGCTTCTCTCCATCAGAATCTGGTCCTGTTGCTGTTCCTGCATGAAATCTTCATTCTTAGGTAGCCATATAGGACTTACACCTTTAGGTGCCCCTGAGCTAGCAGTCAGCTGGGTTGATATTCCTGGCTGACAGGAGGGAACTTTCCCGTGGTCTTCCATCTTGGCCTGCCCCATAAACCGTCTCTGGGATTGGGTTGGTTTCTATTGCGGGGGTCGCTGCTCCACCATATCAGGACCCCCCTAACCATTTTCAGTCCTGCCTTAGTATCCTGGGGTAGACCAGGGTGCCCAATAGTCCTATCCAGTAGGTCTTGGTGTAGCCCCTTCCCCTCAGCTGCACTTCCATAGTGGGGTAGGGTTAAATGTCCCAGTGTGTGCACTGGAGATAGATGGGAGTGCTTGACCTGTCGAGAAACTCAACAAAGTTTTCTTGCACGATTGTTTGGTTGCATCCTGAGTCTACCAGGCCTGTTATCTTAGACCTAATGACCCATACTAGGATTAGCATCTTGGCTGGGTTCTGTCTGCAAGCCCTAGTGCATGCAGTCCAGGTCTGGCCATAGCTGCAGTCCATAAAATGGCATTCCTACCTAAAATGTCCTTTCTGTTCACACTCAAAACAGTTATCCTGTGGATCTGCGGCTGGCTGGCCCTCCTCTGGGGTTTTGGGATTTCCCAGGAAGCATGTAACCCCCTTCCCAGGGACCTTAGTCCCCTTGCAGCTCCACCTTGGTGGCGGGGTCTGGCCCCTGAATGGGAGCAATCTGAAGTGGAGCGTCCAATTCAGCAATCCTGGGCTCTCCCCTAGCCTGGTCTCCACTATGTGTCGGTGTCCTGAGTTCAGGTGCCTTGGTCCTAAGTTTCAATGAGGCCGGACCCTCTGCAGCCACATAATTCTCCATTAGGGTTATGGAATCTGCCAGTGTTACTGGTCGATGGCGCTTCACCTATGCTTTCCTAACGGCCAGGAGAACCTGAATGAACTGATCCAGCATGATAGGCTCTGCTACTTTTACTCTAGTCTGCTTCTCAGGGTCCAGCTAGTGCCAACACTGTTCTTTCAGGCACTGTTGCCACTACCCAGACCAGACTCCCGGTGGGTATTTTTCCTTCCTGAAACATTGGTGGAATGTCTCAGGGTTGATAACCATGTAATCTAAAATGGCTGTTTTTACCTTAACATAATTCAGTGCCTCTATGGGGTCCAGGATCCTGTAGATGACTTGGGCAGGTCCCATCAAATACAGGGCTATGAAGATGGCCCTGTGTTCCTATGGCCAGCATGCTGCAGTAGCCAGCTCCTCAAAGGTGGTCAAGAAGGCTTCTGGGTCACCCTCGGGGCCCATTTTCATCAGCTTGACGAGCAGGCCAGGGAGAGGGACATCACCTGAGTGTCCTGGCAACGCAGCGTTAGATGCCCTCTAGGGCTTCAGGAGTTCTGCTACTGTTGCATAGGCATTGCTGTTGCTTCTGCCGCTGAGCTGCCAGCTCTCGGATTAGCTGCTGCTGCTGGGCTGCTTGCTGTTGCTGCTGGCAGCTATCAGTTGCTGTAGCTGCCTCTTCTTGTTGTTGTTTTTGGACTGCCTGCTGTTGTTGGCTCACTGTTATCCATTTAAGCAGCTTTTCTGCGTCTGTGGTCTCCTTGGGGCCAGTTTTGTCGGTTGGCACCATCATTCTTTCAGAACTGGGTTGATGCCCATGTTCACCACCAGTTGTCAGGGTCTTTGGTGTTCAAGCCCCAGTGGTATTGCCTAGTGTTGAGAGTCTAAGGCTCTCATTAGGGGAACCCAGGATCTCCTACTCCAGCAGGTGCAACCTAAGATCCTGTGGCTGGCCAGTTGGATCTGCAGCCTAGTGTGCACACACCCTCAAGCCTGATCCCTGGGTCACTTCTTACCACATCTTCAGTCCCCTCCAAAGCCACAACAAGGGTTGGGTTATGAACTCACGGAGGGGGTGTATGTGTGTCCTCATTGACTGTGATCTGGATGCTCTTCTTCAGTTGTGGCCTCCTGGCCCTGGTCACCATAGGGACCTTTAGTGGCTCTGCAGCGGGGTCTGTTCTTGGTACTGTGGGGCTCCTGTGGGCTCTCTGCAGGAACTACCTGCATAGGACTGTGCCCCTGCTCTGCCTGAGCTGGGCCACCCCCCTTTAAGCTCTGCCTCCATTGTGAGCGTGCCCAGCAGGTGTGGCTGAGCATGATCTTCTGGGCCCAAAGCTGCTTGTTAACACTTGGTTCCCTGGTATGGGGTTTATACAATCAATAACAGACTCCCACAGTGAAAACCGGTCATGTCCTCAGTGGCAACAAACACATATGTAGTCACACTTCCCAATCCTGTGCTTCAGGGAAACTTTTGAAACTTTGGAAGCATTGTTTAACACAGAATCATAGAATTGTAGAACTGGAAGGGACTTTCTCTTAAAAACCTCCAATGATGGAGATTCCCCAGCCTCCCTAGGCAATTTATTCCAGTGCTTAACCACCCTGACAGTTAGGAAGTTTTTCCTGATGTCTGACCTAAACCTCCCTTTTTGCAATTTAAGCCCTCTGAGGTTAACGAGAAGGATTTTTCTCCCTCCTCCTTGTAACAATCTTTTATGTATTTGTAAACTGTTATCATATCCCCTCTCAGTCTTCTTTTCTCCAGACTAAACAAACACAATTTTTTCAATCTTCCCTCATAGGTCACGTTTTCTAGACCTTTAATAGTTTTTGTTGCTCTTCTCTGGATTTTCTCCAATTCATCCACATCTTTCCTGAAATGTGGCACCCAGAACTGAACACAATATTCCAGTTGAGGCCTAATCAGCACAGAATAGAGCAGAAGAATGACTTCTCGCGTCTTGCTTATAACACTCCTGCTAATACCTCCCCAGAATGATATTTGATTTTTTTGCAACAGTGGTACACTGTTGACTCATATTTAGCTTGTGATTCTCTGTAGCCCCTAGATTCTTTTCCACAGTACTCCTTCCTAGGCAGTCATTTCCTATTTTGTATGTATGCAACTGATTGTTCCTTCCTGAGCAGAGTACTTTGCATTTGTCCTTATTGAATTTAATCCTGTTTATTTCAGAGCATTTCTCCAGTTTGTCCACATTATTTTAAATTTTAATCCTATCCTCCAAAGCACTTGCAACCCCTCCCAGCTTGATATTTTCTGCAAACTTTATAAGTTTACTCTCTATGCCATTTTCTAAATCATTGATGAAGATATTGAACAGAACCAGACCCAGAACTGATCCCTGTGGACCCCACTTGACATGTCCTTCTAGCTTGACTGTGAACCATTGATAACTACTCTCTGTGAACAGTTTGCCAACCAGTTAAGCACCCACCTTATAATAGTTCCATCTAGGTTGTATTTCTCTAGTTTGTTTATGAGAAGGTCATGCAAGACAGTATCAAAAGCCTCAACTAAGGTCAAGATATACCACATCTACCACTCCCCCCACAGACACAAGACTTGTTACCCTGTCAAAGGTTACGTCTTCACTACCGGCCATATCAGCGGGTAGCAATCGATTTCTCGGGGATTGATATATCGCGTCTCATCTAGATGCGATATGTCGATCCCCGAATGCGCTCCTTTTACTCCGGAACTCCACCAATGTGAACGGCTGTAGCGAAGTTGACAGGGAGAGCCGCGGACATCGATCCCGCGCCGTGAGGACGGTAGGTAACTCGATCTAAGATACTTCGACTTCAGCTACGCCATTCACGTAGTAGAAGTTACGTATCTTAGATCGATCCCCCCCCGCAAGTGTAGACCAGCCCAAAGATAGCTATTAGATTTGTTTGCCATGATTTGTTCTTGACAAATCTATGCTGACTGTTACTAATCACCTTATTATCGTGTAGATGTCTGTAAATTGACTGCTTAATTATTTGCTCCATTATCTTTCCAGGTACCGAAGTTAAACTGACTGGTTTATAATTCCCCGGATTGTCTTTATTTGCCTTTTTATAGATTGGCACTATATTTGCCCTTTTCCAGTCCTCTGGAATCTCTCCCATCTTCCATGACTTTTCAGATATAATAACTAATGGCTTAGATATCTCCTCAGTCAGCTCCTTGAGTATTCTAGAGAGACTGTGATTCTAGGATGTATTTCATGAGGCCCTGCCAACTTAAAGGAATCTAACTTGTCTAAGTAATTTTTTATTTGTTCTTTCCCTATTGTGGCTTCTGATCCTACCTCATTTTCACTGGCATTCATTAAGTTAGGTATCCAATTGCTACTAAACTTGTTGATGAAAACAGAAACAAAAAAGTAATTTAGCATTGCTGCCATTTCCACATTTTCTGTTATTGTTTGTCTCCCTTCATTAAGTAATGGTCCGACCCTGTCCTTGGTCTTCCTTTTGCCTCTAATGTATTTGTAGAATGTTTTCTTGTTCCCCTTTATGTCTCTAGAAAATGTGATCTCGTTTTGTGTCTTTCGAATTTTGTCCCTACATACTTGTGTTATTTTTTTTATATTCATCTTTTGTAATTTGACCTACTTTCCACTTTTTGTGGGACTCTTTTTTGAGTTTCAGATCATTGAAGATCTGCTGGTTAAACCAGGGTGGTCTCGTGCCATACTTCCTATCTATCCTATGCAGTGGGATAGTTTGCTCTTGTTCCTGCCTATGAAAGCACAAGACATGCTGAGCCTCTGGGGCTTTAGAGCCCAAATTAATTCTCCTGATAGGGCTAGTGATCTTACCATAACTATCCAGGTCTCTAGTCAACTGCTTATTTCCTAAAAAGGAGGAACATTAGAGACAGTGATTTTAACAGCAGGTGTTGGGAGCAGCAAAACAGGGACAAAAACACCTTGCACAACAATCCCCTCCACATCCACCTGCTCAACAAGGCTAAGCGAGACAACAAACACAACAACAACCGTACTCATGAGGAAGGTGTACATCACATTTTTAAACCCAATCACCTTCCCCTCAGCTAGAACACATTCGCGCCCATAGGTAGAGTCTGGAGGTAAAATCCACAACCCAGGGCCATGTGTTAAACTCTCAGAATCTGCAACAAATGGAGGTCTCTGTCCCCCAAGTCCAGAGAGGAGACAGAAGCCTGCTAAAACAAAAGAAGTCCTGAAATTGAATCCCAAACTCCAAAACTAAAACACAAAAAACCAAAACCCCATATCCCCTGCAGAAAGAACATAGAAAGAACAGCAAAGCTCACCCACTCTCCAGAGGCAGTTTAAGATTTTTTGGGGTCCTGGGCCAGAGCAAACTGGGGGGACCCTTCCCACCCCTTCTGCCTTCAGTCCCACCCCCATTCCACCCCTTCCACCTGCAGCCCTGCCCATGGCCTCATCCTGTTCTGCCACTTCCACCTGCAGCCCCACACCTGTTCCACCCACAGCCCCACCCCTTCCACCACCCCCAAACACACACTGTGGCCAGCAATCCATTTGCTCCTTTCTGCCCATCTGAGACCGTAGAAGCTCTGTTCCTCCTGCCATGGCCCCGGGCCCACAGCAGAGAGTGACAGCTCCCCCAACCATGAGGTCGTGGCAGGGAGCAAGAGTCGGGGAACTGGGGTTGGGGCAGAGAGACTTCCCCCACGCCTCCCGGGGCTTCTGCCAAGAATAGGGTCAGGGTACGGGGTTTCCCCCACCCTTCCTGGTGCTGCTACCTGGTTTGGGGTGTTGGGGCTTTCCCTACCCCACCAACCCAGTGCCCCTGCCAGGGGCTCTGTGCTTCCACCACCCAATGGCAGATCTTTTTCCAGGGCCCCCCAATTGGCCAGGGCACGGGCTCCATTGGTCCAGTGCTAATCCACCACTGCCACTCTCAGCCTCACCTCTACAATCCTCTGAGAGAGAGAGAGAGTAACAGGAAAATAGAGAGAGAGAAAAACAGAGATGGTGATGGATATGTGCTTTCTACAGGGATATATTTGACACTAGTATATCAACTCTGAGAATATGGCAGGTGGTTGAATAAGAACCCAGAGCCCTGGTGCTTCCCATTACCTAGGAGTGCCAGGGAGGAGACAACAGCAGGTACAGTGTTGCAGCCACACTTGTGCTTTTTCGTTAATTTGTCTGGTGACAGAGCAGAGCAGTTTATGGACAGGTAGTGAGAAGAGTGCGTTCCTCTAGCATGAGGAGAATGACTCTTGCGATTTCTAAGCTCTGGAGTTTTTAATAAAAGTTAAATATTCGTTAGGGAAATCCAGGTGTGACCTGGCTGTGCTTCAGTGTATGAGAGAATAGCAGGAAGATAGGATGGGCGAGAAAGAGACTAAGGCTATGTTTACACTTACTGTGGTATAACTTATGTCATTCGGTGGTATGAAAAAGCCACTCCCTTGAGCAACATAAGTTACATGACCTAAAGATTGGTGTAAGACAGTGCTATGTCTGCAGGAGAGCTTCTGCCGCCAACATAGCTACTGCCACTCATGGGGTTGGAGTAGTTAAGCTGATGGGGGAGCTCTCTCCCATCACCTTAGAGCGGTTACATTAGAGCAGCGGTTCTCAAACTGTGGGTTGGGACCCCAAAGTGGGTCATTCCCCCATTTAAATGGGATCACCAGGGCTGGTGTTAAACTTGCTGGGGCCTGGAGCTGAAGCCAAAGCCTGAGCCCCAGCACCCAGGGTTGAAGCTCAAGGGCTTCAGCTTCAGCATCCCCACCCAGGGCTGAAACCCTTGGGAGTCAGCTTTGCGCCCCCCTCCCCTGCCCCTGCATGGGGTGGCGGGGCTCAGGCTTCATCTTAGGCTCCCTGCCCAGGCCGGGGGATCTCGAGCTGATCTCAGGCTTCAGTCCCCCCACCCAGGCCAGCGGATCTCAGGCTTCGGTCCCATGTCCTGGGGTCGTGTAATAATTGTTGTTGTCAGAAAGGGATCACAGTGCAATGAAGTTTGAGAACCCCTGCATTGGGAGAGCTTACAGTTTAGCCATAACCTAAAGCAATGGGGTAAAAGCAAATGGCTGAGTGAGGAGGAAAAAAGTGTGACAGAGGAGGGAGTGAAAGAGAAGGGGAGAGACCCAGGAGAGAGCAGGCAGTGGATGAGAGGGAGAGAGGGTTTCTGCACTGGATGGCAGAGTGAAACAGGACACACGTGTGTGACATAGATACTGGGAATCCATCCCTGGCACTGGCCCATCCGGAGGGAACAGGAGGAGCTGGCTCTCTTTGGATCATAATAAACTGGAATGAGGGTGTGGGCTGCTTCTCCTCACCCCCCTCCCTCTCATTCCATCCGCATTATACCACAAAATCCTGCTACTTCTCTCTGTTTTTTTGCTAAAATCGTATTTTGAAGACGACCAAAAGTGGAACATTTTCTGGGAGTGGCTGAGTGTGCCTCACACTCCAGCCAAAGTAGAGGACCAGCCAAAGGGGGAAGAGACAGCGTCTGCAGCCGAAGAGAGTGGAGATCATGGACAACAGTGAGTGAAGGAGACGCTATCCCTTTCCCCAACACCCCACAGAATAAGTTCCAGAGAGAAGGGGAAGGAGGGGGATAATGATGGGAAACTTTTCTAAGGGTTCCAGGCAGTACCATGAGCAAATGGGTGAGAAAAAGAGAAGAAGAGGGGATGAATGTTTGGGGTGGATGGATGGGGAGAGGGAACGAATGGAGGGAGAGAGAAAATGAATTGAGAGGGGAGGTGGAAGGAGAAAGAACAAAGGCAGACAGGATGCTATCTCCAATCCAAAATGTATGGGGAAGGAGCTCAAGAATGGCAATGACAGAGCAGGAGGGAGATAGATGGAGGGAGAGAGGATGAGGAGAAGGACTGCATCTGGGAGAGGGATTTGCAGTCAGTGGGTGAGGACAGTGTCTGGCCTGCAGGGGGAAGGTCTCCCTGTTCCTGGTGCGGTTTGTGCCAGACTCTCATCTGACCTCTCTCTCTCTTTCGCTTTGTAGGGATGATGACTTTTGGAGCCCATGCTCTGCTGTGCATCATAGCCCTCTCGGTCCTCCCAGCCGGTGAGTCACCACCCTATGGGAGCCACATCAGGGCTCTCTCCCCTTCTTTGCCCTGTGGAGGCTCACACAGAGACCACTGTTCAGTGACAAGAGGGGAAGGACACACACAAAAACAGATGGAGAGTGACAAGGAAAGAACAAGGGGAGAGTGCAGGAGAGGATGGAGAGAATGCTGGAGGGAAGTTTGAAAAGCAGTGATCAGTGCCCATATGTTCTCCTTCTCCTAAGCAGCATGGATAGGAGCAGAGAGAGGTTCAGGGACTGAACGGAGGGGAGATGCATGTTTGCAAATTGTTCCCCTTCCAAGCATAGCTGCCATTTCCCTTGGTTCTGCATGGTTGGTGGGATGCGTGGAAACAGTTGGAGTTGCCAGGCAGAGATGGAGTCGTCAGTGAACAGCTCCTCTAAATATTATGAGCCTCCTCTGACACCGGTGTAAATCAAGAGCGGCTCGTTGGAGTCAATGAGTTACACAGGCGTGACATAGATGTATGTGAGAGGTGGCTTAAGACCAATGTTTAGAAAAAGATGTAGCTGTAGTATGTGCTCAGGAGGGAGCACAATGTATTTTCAGCTTGATACGATGGGGGCAGCAGACAGCTGGAACCCTAGTCTCCCAGACACTGCCTGGGGCAGCGTCTCAGACCGGGTATGCAGAGCACTTCCAGCTGGTCCGTGGAACTTGTTCTGTCACAGTGGTGGAAAACATCTATCAGTCTTCAAGAGCTGATGCTTCCTGCTGGTTGTTCCCCATTCCTGGCCTCATTGACTTTCCAGAGGCTTTTCTGACCAGTTAAACTCAGGATTCCAAGCTTCTCTCCACCTGCTGCTTCATGTCTGTCTGTGCTCTGAGTTTCTTTGGCATAAATTTAGGTGGGATTAAATTTGCAGATGTCACAAAATCAGAGAAGGCAGCACCAAACTGAAGAGTAAGCTGGAGAGAGTGGAGAAGAGAATGAAGGATGATTCCATCTTAATGGATAGAGAGGTCTGTACCCAAGGAAAGAGAGAACCAGGGGATAGGTATCAAATAGAAGATATAGCCCGACAGCTGCACCCTTTACATTAAAGCAAGTTTATTCCATTCTTCCATCATTAGAGACCAGCCTGTGCTGAAATGTTTGGATCAAGAGAGGGACATCCCCATTATTCAGTGGCTGTTTGAATCTGGCTTGTTTCTGACCCTAATAGTACTTTTGCCCATAAGCAGGTACTGTAGCTATCACAGAGCAAATGTGAACTGGTGACTGACAGAGCAGGGAGGAGAGGCAGCCCTGGCACAATCTTGATCTTAAAGGTGACCTGCAAAGTAAAAAAAAAAAAGAGGTTATGTCCTTTTTGGTGTTTTTCTGATGCACAAACAAGGCTTGAAAGGGTTTTTTCCTCCTTGTTTTTTACCCCAGGCCAGGTCAACACTGAAAAGTTAGGTCAACCCAGCTACGTTACTCAGGGGTGTGAAAAATCCACACTGCGAGTGGTGTAGTTAAGCTGACCCAACCCCTGTTGTAACCAGCGCTAAGTTGACAGAAGAATTCTTCCACTGACCTAGCTGCTGCCTCTCAGAGAGGTGCATAACCTATGCCAGTGAAATAACCTCTCCTGTCTGGTTAGGTAGTGTTTACACTGAAGTGCTACAGCGGCACCACTGCAGCATGTGCCGCTGAAGCATTTCAAATGTAGACAAGCTCTTAGAAATATCAGGAATGTCCAGGTTGGTTTCTCTTTGTTTTGTTGAAGGGCTAGTTGGAGATTTAGATAACTGGAGTGGGGCTTTTTTATCCTCCTGGGGGTGAGGGTGCCACATCTTTAACAATGAGTACTTTCCTCCTAAGTGTTTGAATTAAGTAGGTGTTAATACAAGCAAACAAATTAAACAGCCTGATAAGAAATCCTTCTCCCTCTTAGTTACTTGGATTTTATAATCAGACCAATTTTCTAGTTGTCCTTATTCTTCTGGAGAGGAAAGGCTAGATAAGAAGTGAATTTCTAATGTAGAAAATAAGCAGACTTGTTTCAGACCTGCATCACAAAGAGAGAAAAAAGGGCACAACTCCATTTTCCCCGCCTTGCATGTTACCATTAAGAGATGGACCAGAGTAGGAACAGCTTTGAGAAGCAGTGGGTTATTGTACCTGGGTGATGTGTGTAATACCTGGCACTCCCTGGATCAGTGGCCAGTGAAAGTGGATAGCTGCACAGCCATTGCTGGGGACTCCACTGGACACAGAGGGTTCTGAGAGAACTCTTGAAATTCGGCAGAGTGGGATTATGCCCACGGGCCCAATTCTCCCCCTGCAGGTAACTATTAGTGAAGTAAGAGATAAATAAGGCTCTCAATCCCCAGTCCTAGTCCTTACTCAGGCAATGCTCCCAGTGACTTCAGTGATAACTTTGGTGGAATGCTCAAGGGTATAGTGCATAGGGCACACTTTGACAGGGCCAGTGGGGTATACTATGCAGTGGGTCATTCCTACATCTGTCCTTGTTCTAATTTGCTCTGCACTACCCTGCATCACCAGCCTTTTCCTATCAATTCTCCCCCCGCCCTCCCCCACACACTTATGCAGATGTTTTCTTCTCCCTTGTTTAGCAGAAAACTTTTACCTGTTTCGAGCTGCTTAAAGAAGCAGCTCTCTTGCCATTGGCATTTTGAAAGTGAACAGTGGAACTCAGTTTTTATTCTTCCTCTGTTACACTGACTGCACAGGTGGCCTCCATTGCTCTCTGCCTGTCCCTTTTTCTCACCTTATAATATGCCTGCATGCAAATGATCTTCCAGCCTATTGTCAGGGAATGTGAGGTGCTCCATAACAGAGGGGAAAGATAGTCTGGTGGTTACAGCTGTTGATTGGGCACCAGGAGACCTGCCTTCTGTTCCTTACTGTGCCAATGATTGGCTCTGGGACCTTGGGTAAGTCACTTCCTCACTCAGTGCCTCAGTTCTCTCTCCTGTGCAATAGGCAGTGTGATACTTAACCTACCTCAGAGGGGGACTGTGAAACTTAATTTGCCAATGTTTGTAAAATACAACAAGGTTTGCAAATGGTGCTGCAGAAATGCAGTCTAGGAACAAATCTGTGGCCCCTTAAAACTCCACAGCTGTTACTGCCCACTCCCAGTTGTGCCCACTCAGACGTGTATGGTAGAGCTCTTGCTCTAAAACTTCTTAAACTAAAGGGCAATCTCCTTTATCTATTAGCAGTATAGATCTCAAGATTAGAGCTGAGCAGTTCTCATTCCATCCAGTGGAGCGCAGTGGTCTCCTGTACATACATTAGCTAGTTCATGACAGTATTGTTATTCATTATAATTATATAGACTCTAGTTTATGGAAACCCCCCTTCTTTCTTTTCCCCACTCTCCCCTTTCCTACCTTATCTTGCAGACTGGTTTCTACCGATGGTCAACTGTCAGGAAGTCCCAGAAAGTAAGTCTTGCTGTCTGCTCTGTGTGTGTGTGTGTTTGTATGCGTGCCCGTGTGCATGCATTCAGGCTGAAAGAAAAGCAAGGTGCTGGTTATTCAGTAGGAAGTGCTAATCCCAATGCCCCAGTATGGTGCTAGGGGGTATTAAGATTCTGGAGATTTTCTCCTTTATATGAAGCCTAAAATAGGCACACCAATCACTCAAGGTTGTTAAAAATCTGATGGTACTTTGTGCAGGGATAAGTGTGTTGGTCCTAATGTCCTGGATAATCATATTCTATCTCAGTTCTTCATTTCCTGGCCTCAGCTGTTGTGTAGTGCAGTTATGCAATGTTAAACAGCTGTCATGTTCTACCCCAGACATGGTGGTTTTTATTAATCATTTGTATTATGGTAGCACTCAAAGACCCCATTCGGGTTTGATATCTCATTGCACTAGGTGTATTCACACACACATAGTAAGAGATAGTCACTATCCCAAAGAACTTTCAATATCATTTAAGCCAAGACAAGGGACAAGGATAACAGTGATAGTGGTTACAAAGACTAGCTAGGTGCACAATTAGCAGGTTTTCAGTCACTAATAGATATTAGGATGTGTGTAGATATATGTATGTGTGTATTTATATCTGTGTGTATATACACACACAGATACACACACAGATACAAATAAATTAATCTCAGCAATCCCCATGGGCTCTCTACCCAGTCACTACTATTTAGCAATTTACTGTAAGCATTATGATAAAAATGGATCTCTAGGAAGAATTTGAAGGAGAACAGGGTCATGGCTTTATGGAATAGCTGGGCAAGAGCATTCCCTGTGGAGAGAGTAGCATGGAAGAAAGCTCAAAAAAGTCTGTGGGAGAAGCACCTAAAATGGGTGACAGTAGAGTGAGGCAATGCAGTAAGAGACAAAATCACATAAATATAGGGAGGTAGAATTCTGAAGGACCTTTAAAGGTGAGGACATGAACCTGATGTGATGGAAAAGGAGGTGCCTGTAGAGGGGACTGATGTAGTTAGAGTGACAAGCAAAGCTCTTTGCAGCTGGGGTTGAATGGACAGGAGAGGGGTGGTATGGATGTCAGGGATCCAGAGATTGCAGAAATCAAGATGGGAGAAGATGAGACCCTGGATGAGAACTTTAGCTGTGTGAACAGAGGGAAAAGATTAGATCTTAAGATTTTATGGAGGAAGGAACTCCAAGATATGGACATGGCATGGATGTGCAGGACAAGAGGCAGGGAAGAACCAGAGATGTGAGTGTGTTTCAGTGCTGAGTAAATAAGCTTTGTATGTACCAATCTGCAAAGCGCTTTAGAGTGCTTCAAGAATTCGTTATTATTATGGTTCTGAGTGCAAGTATTTCTTTGTGTGCACTGGGATTGTTTGTGAATTGATGCTTTATAGCAAAGGATAGTGAGAGACAAGGAGGATCCTGGAATCTGAGAACCTAACACTGAGTCACTCTGTAATAGTGGGAAGTTAGAGGAACCTTACTGCTACCTCAGTGGTACCCAAGTGTGGAACATTTGGTATATAAGGAGAGCAAGGTCTAGTGGTGAGAACAGTGGACTATATGTCAGGAGACCTGGATTCTACTCCTGGCTTTACCATTGACTCACTGTGTAGTTTTGGGCAAGTCACATTCTCTCGCTTTGCCTCAGTTTCCCCCTCTGTAAGTGGGATTATGATACTTACCTACCTCCAAGGAGAGGTGAGAGGATAAATGAGTTGTTTGCACAGTGCTTTGAAAACATAAGGTGCCACATTACTATGCTCTCTCCTCTCCAAGGCAGACCTTGCCTTAGCCAACCATCCTTAGTCATCTCACAGCTACACTCCTGCAACACATTCTACCATCAAAGGCTTCTTGGAAGCTGTGACTCTTGCTGAATGTGGCCACCAAACTTCTGTGTAGGGAACAGGATTGGGAGCACATCACACCCACACTCCCCTTGCTCAGTTTTATACCTCTCTGCAGTTTGGGCTAGGTTCAACCCAGTTCACCCTGAACTCCCTAGCTGTCCATCCCAAAGAAGAGTGCTGCAGGAACCCCGAGCAGGGTAGCTCCTCACCTCCGACATCTCTCCCTCCAGCATGGTCACCCAAGATGGGCCAGAGCTGAGAAGTCAGGATCTGGATCCAGAGCTCAGCAGGGGTTTAGAAATGGGGTTTGTTGATGGCCCATCTGTGCTTTTACAATGTCCTTTACAATACAGCCCAGGAGTTTCCTGCTGCTGTTGGGATTCTCTCTGCACTCCTCACAGGGAGGTTAGTTTGGGGTAGAGGCGTCCTGGTCTATAGGAAATGGCTGTTTTACACTTGAACTAACCTATGTACACAGGGCACCTTGATCCTCTGGGGATGGGTGCAATAAAAGAAGCAGTGAAATGTGAAGCTCAGGCCCTGAGCTGAACTTCCTGGGGTGGTGGCAGGGGGGAAGAGACTTCCCGTGAAATAACAGAGGATTTGGAGGGGTTCACTGACACATCTGGGCAGCACTATGACTCAAATTACATGCATGTTTGCTGACAGCTAGTGGCCCTTCTAGGGTACTCCACGGGACAGATATTGGGCAATGGGGAGGGCTAGTAATAAGCAAGCTGTAAGGGGGGGTGAAGGGAGAAGTAAACAGAGATGGACATATTATTAATTCCTTTAGGAATATCCCCCTGATGTGTTCTCTAGCCAATCCCAGGCCAATGGAGGCAGAAAAATCAGTGCCCAGGGTAGGGGAGATATGGAGGCCTCTCTCCCAAGATGGGTGGTCAGAGCAAGATTAGTAATAATTCAGTTTTTGCATGCAAAACACACTGCTATGAGATCGAAGGCTTCCAGTGGGCGTCCCAAGTCCCAGGAGGGGGTGGATAGAGGTGGGGAGAGGCGCCGTGTGAATATTTACTGGATACTCTCACGCTATCTTAGGGGCCCATCATGGCAGCTAGAATCATCTGGCCCACTATGGTTAACCAAGCCCAAGTGTAAACCTTTGTAAGAGCCAGATGAAAAGCCTTGAGAGCGAGGCCCAGGCTCTGGAATGTCTGTTCAAAGAAGATCAGGAAAAGTCCTTTCCTGATCATCTTGGGGCCCCACTGAAATACCCGCCTCTCCCCTTACAGCATTTCCCAAGGTACTGGAACAGAAGAAAACCTACAGCACATTCATAGTGAAAAGTCCACAGTTAGAATAAATAATAATTATATAATAATATAACGAAGAGAGAGCTGGGGACTGACAGTCTCTTCTAGAAGGATCTCACTGTTTCTAATTATTCCCTCACACCCAGTCCTTCTAGGCATGGTAGTTCATAGCCCCGGCACCTCTGGGCTTGCCATGTCAGTTATGAAAGTAAAACAAATTGCTTGAGTTCCAGCACCTCTTTCATTACAAATTAAACACTGCTCACACCACCTAGATAGCATGGCAAAGAACACTTTGGAAATGCTAGAGAAAGATTGAGAATCAGGCTATGTTTACGCTACAAGCCAGGAGTGTGATCACCAGTTTGTGTACACATAGTCGCATTAGCTCAATGAGAGCTAGCGCTAGTGTAAATAGTAGCGTAGCCATGGTAGCATGGGCAGGGGCAGCACAGCTTAGCCGTGCAAAGTACAAACCCACCTGAAATCCCTGGACACGTACTCAGCAGGGCTAAGCCATGCCACCGCTGCTGCGGCCTGTGCTACCACAGCTACACTGCTCTAGCTCTCATCAAGCTAACTTGAGAATGCGCATGCCAGCTGAGAATTATGCCCCTAACTCGTAGTGTAGACATAGCCTCAGAGAGAACACCAGATAGATAGAGGATGTATGTTTGAGGTGAATTAGTGGTGATGCAGTTCAGCAGGGGAATGCAGGCTTCAACTTTTTGCCATCAGTGAGTTAGGTTCAAATGGGACCTAAGGGCAGAACCAGAAGGACTTTTACTGGGTCTAAACTTAGTCCTTTTTGGTACTCATCATACAAAATCCAGCATACGGAGAGACTTAAGGGCTGGAATAGCAGGGGGGTTGCAGAGTAGGACTGAGGGGCATTGGCAGAGCTGTGTGGGGAGCTCAGGACTGGAATAGCAGGGGGGCTGGCAGAGCTGGGGGGCAGGACCAAAAACCTCAAAACAGGATCTTTCAGATCATTCTCTCTTTTTCCAGTTGCGCCTGACATCGAACCTGTCAATGGTGACTTGAGTAAGTTTAGTCTTCTGACAGTGGGACCACTCAGGGCCTTCCTTTCCCTGCTGATCCCTACTCCCAGCTGTATCACCACTAGAGATCCCCTTCACCTCACACTCAGAGTCCCGCTTTCTCCATTGCCCCTAACTCCAGCTGTAACTCTCCAGAAATTCCTCTTTCTTTACACACTTGTTTTTTGTCCAAAAGAAAAAGCCTGATACCGAAGGCATAGTAGCAGATGAACAAGGTGTGTACAACTACTTTAATATAAATGTTTGTCTTTTGAAGGAGACATTAACCTGATCTCTCTTCTGGCCTGTCTCTGGGTCAGCATCTAAGGCTGACACCCCAAGGCAGGGTTTGATCAAGGGTGGAGAGGAACCGCACTGTTAGAAGGAATGTGAGCTCCCTTTTGCCCCACCTCTGGGGGTCCCAGTGCCCATACCACAGGGCACGAGTGTGGCAAAGAATACTGCTTTGTGAGAGGAGCTGTTCTCCCTTGGGTAAGACATTCCCCATGCTCCTTCCTTTACACTTAAGGGCCCCTGATTTTCACTGTTTATTTTAGAAGCATAACAAATAATCCAAAATTCACAAATCCTTTGTTTTCTAGTTCCAGCTGCCATTGTAAACACAACAGAGATACCAGGTATGTTTAGTTTTGAGATTCAAAGTAAGGGACGTGAAGTCTGTCACCTCTAGGGCATCATTTCCTATCCAGTTCGAACGTAGAAATAGCCAGATTGGATCAGACCAGACCTGACCAGATCCATTTGGGCAGTACTAGATGCTTCAGAGGGAGGTGCCAGTACTGGTCACTGTCGCAGGAAAGGATACTGGATTAGATGGACCAGTAGTCTGACCCAGTATGGCTGTTTTTATATTCAGGTAACCCTATACTGGACAGTTATGGAATAATCTGCTCATAAGGGAAGTTTCTTCCTGACCCCACAAGATAAGTGGCCAAGTTATAACCTGAAGCATGAGGTTTTATATCCTTTATAAAGTTGTATCTTAAATAATATGGCTGCAGATGCTATTATTTGCATAAATGTCCATTCAGAATTATTCTAAACTCTGAGTACTATTCTGTTAGTGAGTTCCACAGGTTCATTGTATACTGTACTGAATGTTCTCTTGTTTTTGTGTTGTGAGCTAAGGGGAATAGAAATGCTTTATCCTCATCCTCTAGACCATTTATTATTTAGTATGACACCTTTATCAGGGTTTCTCTTCTCTAAACAGTCCCAGCACCTCAAGAATATCAGGAAATGGAGTATGGAGCCTTTAATATCTTGAGCACTAAATCCAATCCAGCCCCAGTTTGGAGGCTTTTGTAAAATGAATTGAAGCTTGCAGTCTAGTGCCTAGTGAACATGTGTCCACATCACAATGACCTTTGGCATTCATTTGCACCTGTGTGTGTTCCCAGAATGCCGTGAGGAGCAGTTCCCTTGCACACGCCTGTACTCCGTTCACAAACCTGTAAAACAGTGTATCAGTTACCTGTGTGTTACCAGGTAAGAAGCCTGCAATCCCCAGGAGAAAGACCAAGTCACTGTCATAAAGAGCATGTCCAGCTCCAAAAGTGTGTGCTCTATGGCAACACAAGGGTTTTATCCCAAATTCTAGTCCCTCTGAGGGAAGGGAAGTGGGTGAAGTGAATCCTAAGAGTGTAATTGAGGTTCTTAACTAATGCAGTGTAATGTTTAATATATTTGTAACTCTTTGAAGTTGTAAAATGTTTTGTGAGCATTGGGCCAAATCTTGAAGTCCCCACACAGGCAAAATGCCTTATTGACATCAATAGAGGTTTTGCCTTAGTGAGGACTGTCTGGAACTCAGGATTTGCCTCATTTGAATGATTATTGCCTATATCATTTTTTGTTCTCATGAATCTGAATCTCTCTCTCCCATCCTTGACATGATTCTGGTGGCCTCTCATCCCCTCAGTGTGCGTCGCATGTACATAATAAACAAGGAGGTGTGCTCTCGTGTGGTCTGCAAGGAGGATGAAGTCATGCAAGGTGAGTGACGGCTGGGCGGAGGAGCTGCAGAGCAGAACTCTATGGGGAAGGGGGGCAGCCTTGTTCAGGTATGCTTTCCTTTATAAGAAACTGTACCGTGCCTGTCGAGTGACATTTCTCTCTGGGGGAACTAGTGGTTGATGGGACAGTGGCACAAGGTGACTGGCCTTTAAAGAGGTTGGGGCTCAACTTCCAACCCTCCTGAGCTCCCCTCACTCCCTGCTTCTTGACAGGGGTGGCTGTACCACCCTATAAGGTACCATCATAGGGGGAATCCATGCCCACTTCTACTATGGATTTCTGGCCCTGTAACCTACACTGTGCAGTCTACAAAATGGGAGCTAATGGAACCTCTTCCCTTTTACCTCTCTACTTGGCGGCTGCTTCTGGGAGCAGCGTGGGGCCACCAGCCACGGCATGCAGGATTTGCTGCCAGTGGGGACTTGAGGGCAGGTTGTCAGATATTTGTCCGGCATTTGGGGTGGCCCCTGTCATTGGGGACTCCATGCCACCACACAGTTTGTTTCATGGTAAATCTACTCCTGTTTATGCCAGTATCATGTTGTCCATACTATGGGGTAGCACATATATAACTATATCTGCTTCTAAATGCGTATAGTAAAAGCAGTAAAAGAAGTACCTGTAGACCAGCCCCAACAGCCATGATTTTATTGCTATTAATCCTGGAGAGCCCATAAAGCTATGAGAGAGCAAATTTATTCTGCTTTGTGCATTATCAGTAGAATCATTAGCTGGCTTCCCATTGGGGAAACTTTATTGCTGGTAAAAAGAACAGGAGTATTTGTGGCACCTTAGAGACAAACAAATTTATTTGAGCATAAGCTTTCGTGGGCTACAACCCACTTCATCGGATGCCTGCAGTGGAAAATACAGTAGGAAGATATATATATATACACAGAGAACATGAAACAATGGGTGTTACTATACACACTCTAACGAGAGTGATCAGTTAAGGTGAGCTATTACCAGCAGCGGAGAAAAAAACTTTTTGTAGTGATAATCAAAATGCTCCATTTGCAGCAGTTGACAAGAAGTTATGAGGAACAGTGTGTGTGCTGGGGGGGGGGGGGGAGAATAAACATGGGGAAATAGTTTTACTTTGTGTAATGACCCATCTACTCCCAGTCTTTATTTAAGCCTAATTTAATGGTGTCCATTTTGCAAAATAATTCCAATTCAGCAGTCTCTCGGAGTCTGGTTTTGAAGTCTTTTTGTTGTAATATTGCGACTTTTAGGCCTGTAATCGAGTGACCAGGGAGGCTGAAGTGTTCTCCAGCTGGTTTTTGAATGTTATAATTCTTGACGTCTGATTTGTGTCCATTTATTCTTTTACGTAGGGACTGTCCGGTTTGGCCAATGTAGTAGCACCAGTGCTGGTAGTGATGCAAGAAGCAGAGAGAATTTACCTGGATTTTCAGGTCCCAGTTTTGAGAATGTGACAGCAGCTTTTAGAAAACTCCTCTTGATTTGTGAAGCAAGCTGAAATTGACACAAAAGGAAGGAGCTGGAATCTGAGGATTTGCAGAGTCACTTCTCTGACAGAAACTGCAGCTTTAATCCCAAGTTAATGTTAACTTCTAGAGATGAGCCAGGGCAGAGAGTTCAGATCTAGACTCAAACATCCCCAAAATTTGGGGACAGGGGAGACAGGCCAAACCAAACCCTTGGATCTGAACAGTTAGAAAGATAGGAAGCAACTCAGCTGCAAAATCCACATGTGGATCCAGATCTGAAGTTCCACAAAACTCTGTATTAACACTGAGAATGGATCAAAGCAGTAGCCAAATAAATAGTTTAAGCAGGCTCTAGCAATGGGTTTTAAAGACTTGGTTTCACCTGGAATTTACATGGTGTTCCTTGATTAATAGATTAGGCTCTACAAATACTAGGCAAGTCTTTACTAAAAGGCAACCAGGGGAAATCTGGTGTAACTCCTCTGAGTTTAAAAGAGTGCCTTCTGACTTACATTAGTGTAAATGAGGGCAGAATCTAGCCCAGTCTTTATCCAGGCAAAACTCCCAGTGATGTCAGTGTGAATTGTGCCTCCATAAGGCCAGAATGAATTCTGAGTAAAGGCTTCAGGATTCATTTCTCTGTCCCATTTAAATCAGTGTCCATCACAAGTTTATATGGACAATGTCAAGATTATATTGCTAATTGTTCATGTGATGAACTGAGGATGAATGAAGCCCTAATTCTCAGTCTCACATCTCTCTGCAACTCTCCTTTTTGTCTCCAGATGAGATCTGCCGCCAGCTGGCTGGCATCCCCCCTCGACGCCTCCGCCGCTCCGGTCAGCCCCGAGGCCCTCCCTGCAGATGGGGCCAGAACAAGGAGCTGAATAAGCCTGATGCTCTGTGAGCTACAAATAGTAGGAGAGAGAGAGGGAAAGGGAAGAGGAGAATCATTGTCAACCCACCATCTCCAACCCCAAACAAGTCCTACTGGCCCTTCTGCAACACCAGCTCCCTCCGCCCCACACTTCAGGTGGTGCAGTGCATGGGGTCCTCTCTGCTAGTGGCTACTGTCTCCTCTAATGGGTGCTCATATTTTTTATCCCAAACTTGATCTTGCAGGCCGGGATCAGCCTATTTCCTGCACTGCTCCATCTCTTGCTCTCCTCCCTCACACCCAAGAGAGAGATGAGGATGGAGACAGAATGTACGTCTCCTACAATTCACAAACCCTTAGGAGGCCCAGGCCTGGTCACCACAGCACTCCTTGGATGGAGCAAACCTGAGTGTCCTCATGACTACACAGCTCACTAAATCCTAGGATGCTGGGCCCAGCCCCTGCAGATCTTCCAGCCCCCAACGATCTAGGATCCTCAGGACCAGTACTCTGGTAACATTTCAAGAGAGGTCAGGAATAGGAATCAAATCTGGGTTTCTTGCATGGCATCAGAGTGAAAGTCCTTAGAGTATCCCATCCCAGTCTCAGGGGACTGAGACAGCAGTTTACTACCTGGCAGCCTAGTGTTAGTCACTAGGAGACTCCATGCCCCATCTCTACACTATTCAGTGCCAGAGAAATGACAAGTGTGGGACTGAGAATTAAACCTTGACAACCCCCAGCTACAATTCAAGACAAGTGTCATAGGCCCTGCACGCAGTAGTTCATTTATAACCAGCTCTGGGAGGCTTTGAATCCCTTTGTTACAAGCCACCTGCCTTTGTCATAGGAACAGTAGCCAATGAAGAATCTTTGCTTAGTAGAGCAATCTATTTTTCACAATACAAACATAAGATTTATTGAGAAGTGTGCCGATCTTCCTCCTAGCCCACCCTCTCCACTCCTTCCAGCTCTATGGCACACCTAGGGGATCCACAACAAAGGTATCACTGCAAACAATCCAAGCAAATGGCAGTTAGTTGAGCTCCTGTGCCAGGGAAGGGCAAAAGTGAAGAATTGGTACATCAAGGAGATGGGCTGGGAACTTGGTACCTCCTGGTGTGAGGGGCATGGAACGGTTGGGTCTTTCAGATAAAGAACGGGTTTGTCCTGGATAATTTGGGGTAGTCTTGGCTCTGCCCAGGTTTATACATATCAAATACAATGTCACAGCTGCTTTAAAAGTCTCTGTGGAATTCCCCTCCCACCCCAGCACCAGGAACTCTTGCAGAAGGCAGGAAATGTGTGTTGGGCTGGCACAGGGAAAAAGAGAGGGACTAAATTGTTGGGCACTGGCAGGGTGACTCAGTCCTACTTCACAATGCAAGGCGATGAGAGTCCCATGGCCAGAGGAGTGGGCACACATGCAGAGATAAGCCAGCTGTGTGGAAGGGATTTCATTCCCCTAGCACTAGGCTGTTCCATTGTGGTCTGGGGCAGAAGTGAGTCATCTGGGGCAGAGTGGGAGAAGATTTGTGAAATATACTTACAGTGGTGTGGTCACTTACCCAGCACCCCATCCCAGCCAGGGGCTGCTTTGCAGGCACCCTGCCCCTAATTTCTTACAGGTCCCTTAAGCCCCCCCCCCATCTCTGTTGGGGCTAACACCACTCCTTTCTCGGTCCGGTTTAATGTCAAACAAAGCTCACACAGACCTCAGAGTCCTTAATCACAAAATAACCCAAACAGCCCCCAATGAGTCTCCACTATAAAGCCAAAATCATCACCTCCCCCACACCACTCTGGCTAGAGCTGAGCTCTCTGACACAGCCCCCTCACTAACAGTCTCAACCAGAGCCCTCCAGGAGCCTGCCGCCTTTTATATTAGAATACCCGTTTCACCTCAGGTGAGGCTAATCTCATTATCAGGATTGTTTTAGGCCCAGGCTCTCCAGCTCCTGGGAAAGCCACCCTTTTACTATACTGAAGGGTCTTAATCACCATAGCAGTGCAACTTAACTATGGCAACAGGGTCAGCTGGGGCCATGTAGTTGGGTAGTTTGTCCCTCTACAGCTATGGACAGGGAGGAGAGTAGGCAGGGCTCAGTCTCTAACAAAGGTCTTGTTCCCAACTATAAGGGAAGGCCAGTTTGTTTAGTTTCCCACCTCTTGATATATTGGGCATAATTCCACTTGGTAGGAGCAGCATTCTGCCATATATGGCCTGGGTGACACAATAAAGGGGAGAGAGGGCTAGATACAGGAAGAGTTCTGCTATATAAGGGCAAAGTTGCCCTACATAAAAGCCTCTTAAGAGCGGACAAATGTCTACTTTGTACAGAGAGAAGCTGTGTTACATCCTACTTAGGGGAAGATACCCTATTGTAGAGGCAGATTTTTCCTATGTAGGGGCAAGGATCTGCTCTACAGGGGCTGAATTTTTCTCTACAGACCCACTATATAGGGGAATGAGTTCCAAGATAAGCAGGGAGTTTACCCATCCCTGGGAGCTATAGGGGCATAATTCTCCTATGCAGAAGGCAGAGTTCCTCTATGTAAGTAGAGACTCACTACGTTAAGGAGCAGAGCTTTGCCCTATGTAGAGGCTGAGTTCATACAGGGAGCAGATGCCTGCTACATTGGGAAGAGGTGACTTAAAGCTAGGATCCTGCTCCCATTGAAGTCAATGGCAAAATTCCCATTGACTTCGATGGTACAGGATCAGGGCCTTAAATAGTCCTGCCAATTGGAGGGGAGTGGAGATAAAAACGTTGGAAGGAAGTGGAATTAGACCAAGTCTCTTCTCTGAATATAGAGTTGAATGTAAACATATATAGATATATAAATATATTACATAGTTACTGTACAGTATATCTAAATCTCATGTTCACACAGTTTGGGGGAATGCATTAGAAACCTTTGCTGTTGCTTAAATCTCACACTGCATGCAGGGATTGTAAGTGGAATTCCCCTGGGAGAATACTGTCAAAACATTATAGTCCATGTAATGCACACCAAAACATTAAAAGAAAATGTTATTTCTGATTAGTCTTGGCAACTCGTGTTCTGGCTTATTTGTCTTTGCTTTTCCTTTGGTTTCCTCCTGACCTGCAGCCAACTCTGCCTATATACCTCAACATTTCCCTGACCTGCGGCAGCTCTTGCTATTCCACTCCTGGGATTCCCTCACAGGTCTGCTGATGTCCCTCAATCCTGACGTGCAGCACTCCCAGTCCTGGACTTCCTACATAGCTCTGCAATTGCACCTCATTCCTGTGGCATTTCAGTATTTTATCTAGAGATTCCTGTAATCTCTTTAGGGCATTTGTTTTCCCAGCTGATTAAACCAGTTTATCCAGAGTTTTAGTTGTGACCACTGAGGACTAGAATAACTCGTGCCATCTAAGATTTCACTCTGAGAAAATAATTCCTTAGTAAGAAAACACCCTGCTTTGGTGATGGGAATGTACCACTGTCCAGTTGAAGAAGGGATGGGGATGGAATATATTTTTTCACAACCCAGGCAGAACCTATTGAACCATCTAAACTCAGAAATATGAGTAACTCAGATCCATTGCATCATTTAAGAATCACATTTTGTATAAGAAGTAAATGTCTCTCCAGTGCATTCCAGATGAGGATTATGAAGATTTCTCCCTAAAATGTCTGCTTGTCCCATAAACTCATCTCAGACTGACTGCACCAGCCATAGAAATGCATTCTCAGGACCTGGGAGATTTCAAGCTCATGTGTTTGTTTGTTTAGACGGAACTTCTAGAAACACAGGAAATGCCTATGGCCCAATTAGTCCAACATCCTGTCTCCAATCCTGTGGCCAATGATGGATGCTTCATTGTGTAAGATACCCACAATGCACCTCATAGTACAAAACCTTCTTCTTCGAGTTATTGCTCATTTCCATTCCAATTAGGTGTGCAACCCAACGGATACTGCTAGGGGAAAAATCTTCCAGCTGCTGTGCACACGGCATGCACCCACTTAATTGGAATGGACATGAGCAACACATCTCAAAGTTATAAGAAGGTCAATAACTGATTTTTCCCCTTTAGGAGAAATTTCTTCCTGACTCCAGATGATTAGTTCATACCTTGAAGCATGAGGATTGATAGCCCTAGTGATATTTACCTCCACTAGTATGACTACAGATGCTATTGTAAACAGGATCCTTTGACTTCATTATAATTTATTACCAATTCCATTCACTGCTTTATAGACCAGCTCCTCTCCTTTATAATCTACATAGTTGTCCTTAATCTCGCTTGTACAGAAGCCACTTTGCTATGCCAGCTGCCTGTGGGTATGTCTATACTTCAGGTTGGAAGTATACATTCTAGCTCAAGAAGACATATCCGCTCTAGCTCTGATTGAATTAGCACGCTAAAAATAAAGTGGAGCTTCAGTGGCGTAAAGGGCTAGCTGCCCCGCATATGTACCCATCAAAGATGCTAGGTCTGGAATTGAGGTGGCTAGCATCTCCCACCACTGCAACTACACTCTATTTTTAGCACACTACTTTGATTAGAGCTAGCACGGGTATGTCGCCTCAAGCTGGAATTTACACCTCCTGCTTGAAGCACAGACATATCCTGTCTCTGAGCATTCTCTGTCCCTAAGGGCCCTGTCTACAACAAACTTTCAACTGAGTTAGGGAATTAAGTTTAAATACAGCTCCAGCTAGCAAGGTTTCCCAGGAGTTCTGACCAGAGTGAATGGAGCCAGAATCACATTTAAAATGCATTCTAGACTTGGTAGCTGATTGTTTATAGGCATTTCTAACTGAGGTTTGAACTGGGAGTATACAGCACTTCCCATGAGTCAGCCACCTGGTTTTACAGATCCTTCCCCTGATGTCAGTACCACTGGCTCATCAGCCCAAGCGGTAACAAATTAAAAACTGCAGCGCCATGAGCAGTGGCATACAATCCCAGTGTGAAGCAGTTGCAGAACTTTTGCCAGCAGAGGGACCGAGAGTCACCACTGAGAGGAAGGCAGAAGGAACCAATGCTGAGACCTGTTTGGAGGCTCAGTTGCAGGTGGGGAGGAGAGGCTCTCTTTTCCCTGACAGAAAGGGGCTCTTACTCCTCCCCAGAAATGGTAGAGAGGGTAAGGGGGAGTCGGGGATAGCAGGAGAGTAGGGCAGGGCAGGGAAGGGCCTGGACAGGGAGCAGCGTTTAGCCAGGGCCAGCTCCAGGACTCAGCGCACCAAGAGTGTGCTTGTGGTGGCATGCCGTGGGGGGGGCTCTGCCGGTTGCCAGGAGGGCAGCAGGTGGCTCCGGTGGACCAGCGGACCCTCCGCAGGGATGCCTGTGGGAGCTCCACCGGAGCCACGGGACTGGCAAGATGCAGAGCGCCCCCTGCGGCGTGCCACCATGCTTGGGGCAGCGAAATGGCTAGAGCCGGCCCTGCGTTTAGCCAATCCTACCACCCATTGCCTTTCCAATTGTATGCAAGTGTAGCATACCTCACTGTCCAATAGCACCCCTTGTGGCAAAACATGGCATTACAGTCTCCCTGCCTCACTCTCCTCCTTGAGTAGGGTTGCCAGGTGTCCAGTTTTCAACCAATATGCCCAGCCGAAAAGGGACCCTGTGCTGTCAGGGCTGTTAAAAGTCCAGTTGGTGGCACAGCAGGCCTAAGGCAGGCCCCAAATTCAAGCCATAGACCATCCCCAACAGGTGTTTGTCCAACCTGTTCTTACAAACCTCCAATGATGGGGATTCCAGAACCTCCACAACTCTGTACTGATTTTACCAGCTGTGATAAGTGAAACGGGGAGGCAGGGGAGCTCCCTTTTATGGGCAGCCAGTTAGCCATAAATCCCTCTTGGTAGTTGTTCTCTACGTGCTTTATCTGTAAACGGTTAAAAAGTCTCCCTGCTTAGGTAAAAGAAAGGGGGCGGGCTCTTGACCAAAAGGGACAATGGGAAGGCTAGAACTTCTTAAAATTTGGAAAAAATCTTCCCCTTTGTCTGTCTGTGTTGTTCTCCCAGGGAGCAGAGACAGGGCTGGAACTATGCTGTAAAAAGCTTTGGGTCGGGTATGAAAAATCATCAGATCATACCTAGAAACTACTCATTTGAAACCCCGGATATATAAGTAGACCAGGAAATGTCTAGGAAAACGCAATTAGGTTTCTCACTTTTATTTCTTTATGGCTTGTGGACTCCTTTGTGCTAACTTTAGGTGCTTTTGTTTTGCTTGTAATCTTTAAGATGGACCTCAAGAGAGCTATCTTGATGCTTAATCCTTGTAATTGTTTTTTTTTTTCATCTAGCAAAAGCTTAAGTTCCAAATGTATTTTCTTTCTTTTTGTTCTTAATAAAATTTACCTTTTTTTAAGAACAGGATTGGCTTTTTGTATCCTAAGAGGTTTGTGCACATGTTGTTTAATTAGCTGGTGACAACAGCTGATTTTCTTTGTTTTCTTTCTCAGCTCTTCCCTGGAGGTGGAGTGAAAAGGCTGGAGGGTACTGCACAGGAAGGAATTCCCAAGTGTGCCTTCCAGGGTTCTCAAAGGGATTTTTTGCATTTGGCTGATGGCAGCATCTACCCATCCACAGTCAGAAAAAAGCTGTAACCTTGGGAGTTTAATACAAGCTTGGAGTGGCCAGTATAAATTTTTAGAATCCTTGCGGGCCCCCAACTTCTGCACTCGGCATGGCAGAGTGGGGAATCAGCCTTGACACCAGCCCAGCTGAAATATCCATTCCAGGAGAAGCTGTGTATATCTGGACCAAGACAGGGTCATCATTACCTTCATTGTCACCCTAGAGACCAGCATGGAGGCTCCTGGATGGTTACTCCTGGCTGAATTAATTGGGGACTGGGAGGGGAGAGATTTGGAAACCTCAGAAAATGCCTCTCCATTTGATAGTAGGAGGCATTGTAAGATGCAGTAACTGCCTCTGAAGAGCTCATGGTTACTCCATTCCCAGTATCTCCCAGCCAGAACATGGAATATTGCAGGAACTATTGCTGTAGTTCTCAGCTACTCTGGTCCTAGTGGGAGGCATTATAAGGAATGTCCTAGGAATGCGGGCTGTGGAGGGTTCCCAGCTACTTTAACCCCAGCCTCTCCCAGCTTGTGGCTCTGTAAGAAACAGAGCCAGGCTGCAGCAAGAAACTGAATTCAGGAATTACTGAACTTCCCTGAGCAAAGCTTCTTCTTGTGCTGTTAATATCTTGACAGCAGCGCAGCTACAGAACAGAGTGTGTAGAAGGCAGGTTTGGGCTGTGAAGCCACAACCACAATTGGATCGCTATCATTCTGAAAAATAACTTCATGATAAAATGCTGAGTTTCTTCCCAGATCTAGTAGCTGACTGCAGAAGGCCACCTCAGGTCTCCAGGTACCACAGATCAAGGGAGATATAGTTGGCTGCAGGGCCAGGCAGAGGGGAGAGACAGATGGCTCTGGAGCAGAGCATGGCCTTTCGGGTACCAGTGATGGGGTCCCTGGGGTGCAACCTGGACTGTGGCACTGCTCATACCTCTGTCCCATCAACCTGGCTTATCCGTCTCATACTGTAATGCCATGTCAAGCCAGAAACCTCTGGCAGGTACTGCACTTACACAGACATCCACAGGCAGGGACACACCCAATAGATAGAGCCCTACCAATTTCATGACCATGAAAAAAGTGTCATAGACCATGAAATAAATCCTTCCCCATGAAATCTGATTTCTCCCTTGCTGCTGGGAGTGCTTCAGCCAGGGGGCTCCTAGCTCCAAGTCCTGGCTGGGCTGGGGAGGAACAGGACTTCTCCTTCCCCTGCACAACAGCTCTCACTCTCAGAGGGAGATCAGACCCACCTCAGAGTGCCTCCCCCTGCTGTAGGAAGTTCCATCCCTGGAGGTTCCTGCAACTGGAGAAGACTTGTGGATGTGGGTCCAATCTTCCCCTGCTGCTGGAAGTGCTCCATTAGCGGCTCCTTACTGTGAATCCCTGGGGAGGGACAGGACTTGTCCTTCCCTTGCATGGCAGCTCAGGGGTAGGGGGGAGGGAGATCAGACCCATTTCTGGGACCTTTTGTGTTGGGACCCCCATGGTTACAACACCTAGCTGAAAATGTGAAATTGCCCAACCCCGTGGCTGTGAAATTGATCAAAATGGACCCTGAATTTGGTAGGGTCCTACTAATAGAGTTACATGAATGATCTCCCAGACTCTCATGAACCATCAGTAGGGAAGCTCCAGCCAATTGCTCCCAGCCTGCCAGCCTTGCACCCCAGAACTGTACTGTTTTTCACTGGTCAGAAGCCTGACCAGTGTAAGTTCATTACCCAGTCCTCCACCTCTCAACATGGAGAGGACACACTAGTCTTTGTAAACTGAGCTGAGATTTCCCAGGTGCTTCAAGCAAAACACACTGTTTTAGGTAAAATATAATACAGGTTTATTAACTACAGAAAGGTAGATTTTAAGTGATCATAAGTAGCGAGCGTAGAGATCAAAGTTGTTTACCTTAGAAACAAAAATGAATTTGCAGTCTGAGTTTTACAAGCTAAACAGGATTTGAATTAAGCAGCATCTCCCCCTGACAGTACAAACACTTCACAGATCCTCAATACATGGGCTGGGACTTTTTTCCAGCCTGGGACCACCCTTCCCTAATTCAAAGTCTTTGTCCTTCAGATGTTCTGCCAGGTGTTGAGTTGTGGGGGGAAGAGAGCCCAAGTGGTGATGTCACTTTTCCTCTTTTATATGTTCTTCCAGCTTGCTGGAAAGATCTTTTGCTGTGACATGGGGATCAGTCAGTTCCCATTGGTCAAGCGGTCTCCATTGTATATGTGCTCCCTCTAAGAAGTCTCTGGGATGGTGGATTCTTTCCTTGATGGGTGCTGATGAGCTGTCTGGCTACTTCATTGTTGTACCTGAAAGGCTAGTTGTGGGTGTTCCCCACATATTTCAGTAACACATACATAGCAAAACTTCATAAGTTCCCCTACAATGATAGCACATACAATCCAACAGGATATTAATGTTTAAGCAATCAAGACTTTTAAATTGATACCTCACAAGGCATACTTTGTACAGAACATATCATAATTATATACCAGTGGTGAATTGTGGGGTTTCCAGGGTGCTGCTTTGAGGTACCAAGTGTGACAGCATCCCTGGGTTGGGGACTATGGAGGTGGGAGCAGGCCAGCAGAATAGGAAGGATGGGTACAGCTGGAGACTAAGCCTGCTGTGTAGCCCCAGTTGCAGGACAGCATGGGGGAGAGGAATGACATCCCATGCTGGAGAGTGAAGGCCTCTGCTTGCCCACTATATGATGATTGGGTGGTGGGGCTTGAGCTCTGGGAGGGGCGGGTGGCATGGAAATGCCGACTGAAGCCCTCTGTGTATGGGGAGGATGCAAGTCTGCGCAGAGAAAGGGCAGAGGTGGAGATAGCTGGGACCAAAGTTCTGTGTGTATGTCCAGGACGGGGTTGCAGAGGCTCTGTGGGAAGGAGATGGATGAACAGTGCTGGAGACTGAGGTCCTGTGCACAGCCCTTGAAAGTAGCACTGTAGAAACTGCACTGAATAAATGGCAGCAGTTCAGCTGCCCCACTAGTCATCTCAGTGCAGGGACGCTGTATTAGCTTTGATTGCTGACTCTGCATTTTTCTTACTGTAAATGAGACAGGCTGTCAACCGCATGCTGCAGCCGCGTGCTGGTGAAGACATGCAGGGAAGTCGCTGCATGCTGCCTGGGCTCTAACCACATCCTCCACACCTGTGCATGGTGGACAAATAACTCTCCAGCCCTCAATTCCCACTCCTGCCTCCCCCGCTCCCCCCCCCCACTTCTTCCCTCCAGCCTGGCATGTGAGCTTGGAATTTCTCAATGATAGATAATGTGTCAGCTATCAGATTTCAAGGGCCAAAACTCTTATTGTCTGAAGACACCGAGAGAGAGAAACAGGCAGGAAGGGTCAGGAGAAGAAGGACTGGGGCACTGCCAGGGCTATGTGAGGAGCCCAGGACTAGAATAGCAGGGGCTGCAGGGCAGGTCTGAGGGGCATTGGCAGAGCTGGGTGGGGAGCCCAGCACTGGTATAACAGGGGCTGCAGGGCAGGACTGAGGGGTATTGGCAGAGCTGTGTGGGGAGCCCGGCACTGGAATAGCAGGGGGCTGCAGGGCAGGACTGAGGGGCGTTGGCAGAGCTGTGTGGGGAAAATCTGTACATTGTCTTACTGTCCTATATCTAATTCTAGTGAGGCACTATGAGTACTGAAGAAATACATTCAATGCAGTTAGCAAGCTTATCAGTTTATTTATGTACTCATCATGTTTAGTAGAGAGGAGACCTCTTTCCTCTGCTGTTCTTGGCTTGAGGTCTCAGTGCACAGACATCGCCTTGGTGGTTTCAGCTTCTGCTCCCACTGAGCAGAGAAAGTTATTCTGCATCTCTGAGGTTTTCTCTTGAGGGGAGGGGAAGCAGGTGGTGGCGTTGCTAGCTGTCAGCCAACAAAATTAGCCAACTAGAGCCACGGGCGCTTGATTTAAAATGAGATTTCTGAGCAAGTGGTGAATGGAAAAAACAAATAGATATTTATATCTATACACACAGATCACATGACTTCCTGTTGACTAAACAGGCAGCCTACTCTCTGCTTTGGGCAGGATAATTGCTTTTAAATATTTACTAAATGTTATCTCCCATTTCTCAGACTTTTGCTGTCTGAATCTTTAAAAATAAATCAAGTTTGGTGTTTTTCTCTGTGGCTCTTTCTCTGTTTGTCTCATTTTATATTTTGAATATGCCAAGCTCTGAGTTCAAGCACAGGTGCAGGTTTACATGCAAGATCTCATTACAAATTGGAATGGTGCCCTTTGGTAATAAACACTTTTCTGGGACAGCTTGACCCACCAAAATGCTCCCGGCTTCCTCTCCACTAGCTCTGGGGGGAATGGAGGAGTCTTGCAATGAGCCCTGATGGCCAACAAGCTGTGCTGGAGAAAGAAACAGACGTGGAGGAGCCGTCTCTGGAAATGACCCATTGCCAGCCTCTTCCCATTTTAATTAAATAATTATGATAGGAACAGAGGGAAGAGATGCATTAGAGATACTAAATAATTGATAGTGGTAATAATCTCCTACATTTCTCTAGTATCTTCCACCCAAAAGGATCCCAGGTGTGATAAACACTTTGCAGATTACAGAGGGGATTATAGTGGTTAGAACACAGGTCTGTGAGTCCTGGTTCTGCTGTTGACTCACCTTGTGACCTTGAACAAGCCTTGTCATCGCCTTGTGACTCAGTATCCCCATCTATAAAATAGGGAAGATACTGCCCATATTAAGAAGAGGTGCTGAAAAATAATTAAATGTTTAGAAAGGGCTTTAGATCCCCCAATAGAAGATTCTATAGAAATATATATTTATTCATTCATTCATTCATTCTTTCTTTCTTTCTTTTTCTTTCTTTCTTTCTCCCACTATGCTTCTCTCTGTCTCCCTAGTTCCATACAGAGCAGGTAGAATCTGCCCTGCTTTTAGATAGTAGGGATAATGTGTTAAACCTCTGACAACATGTCCCCTTTTGGGGGTGTTAGGTGAAGGATCTGGTTAAATATCATATGAAACGTGATATTTGTTAAACCTTCTGGCAAGTATGTGCACTGAGCCTTTGTTTAAACAGACAGCTAGGCTAACAGATAAAGTTCTTGGACTTCTTTCAGTGTGGAAAATTTGACGTAAGTACTTGGCTATGGAAATTAAGAACCAGAAAAGGAATGGAACTGCAACTTCCTTAATTTAGCTGATGAAGTGCTGGCAGGTGTGTTCTTGAGAAGTAGCAATTTCTGTGGGGTATATGGACATTTTTAACATCCTTTGAAATGATTTTCCTGTCTTTAGCTCCTTCCCAGTTAAAAGGCACCAAATTTAAATGGCAAAAGAGTTGAATTCACAAACATAACCTACTATAGGGGCCGAGAGTTTAGAAAGATTCAAAATGGACATATATATGAATAAGAATGTCCTCTGCAATTCTATTAGCTAAGGTACATATTTATAAGGCATATAAAACGTTCATGCTTTGGGACATCAATCAAGAGCATGGGGATGGGGGATCCGCTGGTGTGATTGTTATAACTCCTGAAATCAATTGACACTAGCTCTGGATCTGCCCCTATTCACTTTTAGCCAGGAAGAAACTTCCCCAGTATGGGGTTTCTTGCACCTTTCTCTGAAGCATCTGGTATAAGTCACTATCAGAGACAGGGCACTGAGCTAGATGGACCTGGGGTCTGTTTCAGTACAGCAATTCCTGCGTTCCTTATATTTTTGCATGTGCTGGTTTCATATGACTCTATCAGTCATTTTGAAAGTCAGCTAAATAAATACAGTAAATAAATCAAGTACAGAACAGTGGAGCACTTCCTCCAATATTATAAAAACAACCACAGCCCTATCCCAGCAGCCCCTCCCTATCTTGTCTTGCGCCAGTGCTGATAATGCACAGTCCATGTTCTTGTGGCTGTTCATACAGTATGGAACATGGTTGCCAGGGAGAGAAGAAAGAGGGACAGATGTTGTGGAAAATCTCCCCATCTCCCCTTGGCGCCCATCCTGAGCTGAGCTGCTCTCTGAGAGGTGTCAGCTTGCTGTGCCTTCCCTAGAATGAGGCACAATCTGCAAGGTGCTGAGCATCTCCTCTTCATCACCCAGGAATAAGCTCTGTAACTTTGGGGCAGAGCTCTGTCTGCAAAGCACAATGTGTACATTTATGCTGCTAGAGTCATGAGTCTGGCTTATCCTAATGAATGGCTTTATACATCTTCTGCATAAAACATAAAACTGAGGCTCTTAGCTCTGATCCGGCAATTTACAACTTGTGGGCAGGCTGCTACCGCTGCAGCAATTGCACCCATGCGTTGTAAACAGGAGAATCATTAAAGATCCCATGGGGCTTTCTGCAAGAGGCTGCCTGAGTCTCAGTCTCTCTCGTACCTCTCTCATATTTGCTCAGCACCAGTCACCATGATATTTAGGTGTCAAGTTGGAGACTAAATTCCATCACCGAGCATTACAATTTGCCTCTCTACATTTTCCTTGCATTTTCAGCTGGAGACAGTTTTCTTCTCCATGTCCTGTACTGATCTGTGGTGTAGTGTTGCTGTGTGCTTTTAAACAGCTGCAGGGTCCCACCCCAGAGGTGACTGCTGTTCTGCAGCGAGGGATGCAACTCCTCTGTGTGCAGTCTGCAAAGCCCTGCAGG
Organism: Chelonoidis abingdonii; assembly: GCF_003597395.2. Taxonomy (NCBI): domain Eukaryota; kingdom Metazoa; phylum Chordata; order Testudines; family Testudinidae; genus Chelonoidis; species Chelonoidis abingdonii. The sequence goes on along the minus strand of NC_133769.1, from coordinate 143,784,836 downwards.
ATGAAACTGACAACAGCAATGTAGATGACAGTAGTAATCTGATATTTTCTGTGTTCCTTCTATCCAAGGATTCCAGATGCTTTACAGACATTGATGAAATAAGCTTTACAATCCTCCTGTGAAGGTGGGCAGCATTATTATCCCATTGTACAGATGGAGAAACTGAGACACAGAGAAATTAAGGTCCAGATCATCAGAGGTATTTGGGAACATAATGCCCACTGAAATCAATGTTAGGTGCCTAAATACCTTTGAGGACGTGGGCCTAAGTGACTTTGCCCAAGGTCAAACAATGATTCAGTGGCAAAGCTGGACAAGAACCCAGGAGTCCTAGCTCCCAGTCCCCTGCTTTAACCATTAGACAACATTTTCTGTCTAGTTGAATTTTATTATTGATATTAATTTAGAAATATATCTTAGAGCTAAGAGGGGACCAATGAGAGGTGCAGGGGGTAGAGGGGAGTAGCCAATCAGGGCTAAGCATCTTTTAGAACTGAAGTCCCTTTACGTTTTAACACTTTCCTCACTGGTTCCTGTGGCCCCAAAGAGCTCTTTAACTCCTCCCCTACCTAAACCAGACTGAAACCTGGAGGGAGATGATGGGTGGAGGCGACAAATGGGGGAGGGGAGTAGAGGGCAGTTCTCATTTCTGTACATCGAGTCAGAGGACCATTCACACGGAGCAAGAAAGCAGAGTGACTCAGAGGACCTCCCTGTGATCCTTGACACCTCAAAGGAGACCCCAGCATGGCCATGGACAGGTACCCATCTCCCTTCTACCAGAACTCAGGGCTTCTTTCTTGGTATGAATCTGTTCTGCACAGCTGCTCGCCGTCCCTCTGCATTTCTCCATCTGACTCAGTTCCCCAACCCTCCCTCCCATCTCTTTCTCTCTCTGACTGTCCCTCACTACATATTTCTCTCTCTCTTTCTGTCATTTCACCGATTTCTGTCTAATTATTCTTGTTCTTTCTTTCTTTCTAGAACTAGGATAGGTACGGAGAGCAGAGGGGTAAACATTCCAGTGCTTTTGTGATCGATCGATTGATCTATCTATCTATCTATCTATCTATCAGTTTCTGTCTCTCATTCTCTCACTGGTGTTCATATACTTGCTCCTAGCTACGGATCATTCCGTGTTACAGTAGCTCTATTTGCACTGCAGTTACACAGTGACCAAATGATCACCTAATCACTCTCATGCAATTGCATACCATTCTCCCATGCAAGGACCTGCACCGTGATTTGAACATTTGAGGAGTGTGTCTATATTAGAGGTATATCTATATGCTCAACACCTAACCACTTTCTTTAATGACTGAATATAATCACGACTCAGATAGCATCCCCTCTAACTATGCAGGAGCTATATGGGGTGCAAACACCCAGTAATTTGTAACTAGCTTTACAGAGTGAACCTGCTCAGTTGCTTTAACCTCCTAATCTCTGCCCAGGGTTGATTTGTTGATACCCACCTACCAAACATGTTTTGAAGTCATTAGTATATCAGAACTCCCAGTGGAGTCAAAGCCAGAGAAAGAACACGGTCAGAAGTGGAATTACCACTAGGGCTGGTTGAAATGTTCTGAGTGACAGATTCTCAGTCAAAAAATTGCCTGTTTTTGACATCGGAAGTTTTCATGAAAATGGCTTTTTCCCCCCCATATTTACATTTTTTCTGATGACATTGGAAAACACTAATTTGATCATCATTTTGCTTGTTTGGTTTATGGTTGTTCCTTTTCTCCCAATGCACTGTCCTTTTCCAGTGGCAAAATTGTTAAAAAGAATTTTTTTAAAAAGGGGAAGGAGGTAGAAAAAAATGAAAAATGAAGCATTTGAAGGTGAAAATGTTCACAAACATTTTCAAATAAATGAAAATTTCTCCCTGTTCCAATCCCATGGAATGACAGCACTTCGAAATGGTCATCTCTGTCATGCTTTTTCCCTCCAGTTTCTCCGGCTAAGATCTCGGTATTTGACCCTAAATGTTATACTTGCTCCTTAGCCCGTAATGGTGCAGGTAGTGCTACTGTAACACCCTGAGGTCAGTCATACTGAAGGCAAGAGCAAAAGGGGCGCCCCCTTTCTGTCCCCTTTTCAAGGGGGATAATGCCACACCTCCCTTCCCCCCCCCAACCCCGCAGCGGTAAGCCACATTTGAAAGTGAGAGTGGACCATTGGCCAGAAGGTATGTGCTTTGTGGACTAGAGCCAGAGCTGCGTTGAAGGGCGGGTTGGAGTTGGAATAAAGCTGTACTAGCCCATTGGGAGCCCTAAGCAGGACTACTTTTGCCCTCCCTAACACATCATAAAAAGTGAACGGGGGGCGGCCCTTGAGCAGCTCAGGACCCTAAGCCATTGTTTAGTCTGGTTATGCCCAGCGCCAGCTCTGGATGTGACTGTTCCGAGTGCACAGGATACAAGTGTGAAATAAAAGCAAGCGCGATAAGGAAGGATGGATGAGGAGAGAGAGAAATGGAAAGTCAGAAAGACACACTAAGAAATGAAGTGACACAAACAGAGAAATCGAAAGGGGGAAATGTGTGTAGTCAGCTCATTTGTATGGTACTTCTAACCAACCTTGTATGCTAAGGAGGGTTGGACTGCATCCGTGCTTAGGTGGCAGACCTCCAAGAAATCCCCAAACACTGCAGGGAGTGGCAGAAGTAGCTCAGTCAGGGAGTTCTTTCTCCTCTCTGAGTCAGTATTGTGTCCAATGCCACAGTGGATGCTATGTTGGGGGGAGAAGTGTAGATTATTTAGTAAGGGTACTCTGCCATCTGGGTCAACACTAACGCTCCAGCATGGGAAGGAATGCTGTGGCATCAAAATCAGAGGACTGCCATTTGAGCTAAAGGAATAACTCCATTAACCGGTAGCAGCAGTAGGCTCTTGACCTTTTTGTGGACTATCCATAAGAAGAAATGACACAACTTAGTCAGTGTGTTACATGTCTATGAGTTTAAGTTTATAATATAGACACTGGGATGAAATATAATATGCATATAATGTTCTTTATATACATTTAAGGCTGTGGGTTTGGAATAAAGGATGTGTGTGAGTGAGGGATGTGTGTGTCTTGTGTGAGAATGAGAGTTGTGTGTCTGTATCTCTGTGTGAATGAAGGAGGCATATGTGTGTAAGGTAGGAAGCTTTACACATGTAAAGCTGGATGTGCTGTAGGTATGTAAATGTATGTGACAGAAGGCTATGTGAGTGTGAATGTGCAGCTGTGTGGGACAGCTGTAGGTGTCTGTGAATGAGGGGGGTGTATTCATGTGTGTGAATGTGTCTGAATGACTGCATATGTGTGTGCGAAAATTAAGGTTGTGTAAAGTATTTATGTGTATGAAGCTGTGTGACAGGGAAGAGTGTATATGTGTGTAGCGAGAGTGTGATTGTAATTTCCATGTTAAATACCAAGTTACTCAGATACTATGTTGATAGGTAGCAAGATGTGTGAGGGAGCAATGTACGTGTGTCATACAGAGTGTGTGTGTGTGTGTGTGTGTGTGTGTGTGTGTGTGTTGAAGAGACGTGTGTTTCCCTGAGATTCTCAGACCTCAGACTGAAATCAGACAAACCTGATACAATAAATCAACAGACACAAGCTCCCCTCTCCCAACCTTTACTCCACTCTCATCCCCCTACAGACCCAAACCCTATATCAACTGACCTGCTATAAGTCCCTCCATCACACATCACCCCTTCAGAATGAGGAGGTGACATGCCAGGATTATTTTTAACCCATTCACTTCTGTTTTGCATTGCTGTAGAGGTGGTTAGTGTCTCACCTCAGTGAGCACAGCTGTTCACAGCTCCTGCTGCAACCCCACGCTGAGGCGAAGCCCGTTAGAAAAAAGTCTATGACTTCTGCATCCCCCTGGGCCAGAGTAGGGCCACTATGTGTGAATTCATTTGACTTAGGGCTTGTATCCATATAGGTCTCCATCCAGAAATGTCCTTCCATTAGACTGAATTGAATCTTTTAATGAGATTGTTGGTCTCTCCCTTCCCCTATTCTGTTCTCCCTGTGTGGTTTATTCCAGCATTCCACTGATGTTTGTCATTCCACCATGTTTAGCTCTTGGAGGCCAAGGCAAAGTTTTTCCATACAGCCTGCTCTCCAGAGCTTTGTCCAATCCTAGTTTTAAATCTCCCTAGTGATGGGGCTGCCACCCCTTCCCTTGGAGACTCTGCCACAGTCTTACGCTGTGAGGAAACATTCCTTTATTGCCCAGCCCGAAATGCCCCATCTTCTCAATCGCACCCCAGGTCTCCTCTCTTCAGACTCTCAACCAATTGCTCTACCTCCTTGCTTTTATGCCCTTCCGACAGTTTCATCCCCTCCCACCATAGTTGTTGTTTAACTAAACTCTGTAGATTAAGTTATTTCCATTTCCACTTGTAGGGCCCCCCGCCTCCTCTTGCAGCCCCGTTGCCCTGTCTGTGTCACTTTTTTGAACACCGTGCAGTTCTGGTACAGATGGGCCTAGGAATGGAGAGGATGTTCTAAGTGCAGTCTCACCAGAGCCCTGTACATAGACTCTATCGCTTCCCTGCTATGGGATGTGCTCTTATAGTTTAATCTTCCCTTCAAATGTTCCCCGGCAGCCTCCTGATGAAGCAGAAGAAATTCCTCTACAATTTCAAGAATGTACGCTGGGCCCGGGGCCGCCATGAAACCTACCTCTGCTATGTGGTAAAACGTCGGGATAGCGCCACCTCCTGCTCCTTGGACTTTGGATACCTGCGCAACAAAGTATGGGCATGACTTGGGCACCTATCAGTACAGCCAAGCATCTATCAACTCACTTACTCAACCATCAGGCCATCTGTGTACTCACCTCCTCACCCCAATATACATTAATGCACCCACCACCTCATCCCCTACTTATCCATGCATCCATCAGCTAACCTGCATATCCGTCCATCCAGCCAGCCAAAAGTTCAACCCTATATCTGCCCATACACTCATCCATTCCCCCCATATCCATCCATGCATGTCTCCATCCTCTCTCCCATTGTCTCCCTCTCTGTCTCTCTCTTGCTCAGGTGGGTTGCCATGTCGAGATGCTCTTCCTGCGTTACATCTCTGCCTGGGACCTGGACCCTGGACGCTGCTACCGAGTCACCTGGTTCACCTCATGGAGCCCCTGCTATGACTGCGCCCGGCATGTGGCTAACTTCCTGCGTGGCTACCCCAACATGACGCTCCGCATCTTTGCCGCCCGGCTGTACTTCTGTGAGGACCGCAATGCTGAGCCTGAGGGGCTGAGGCGCCTGCACCGGGCTGGGGTCCAGATCGCCATCATGACCTTCAAAGGTGAGACAGGTGGGGAGACAGAGGCCTGGAGACAGGGGACAGGGGAGAGATGGTGACGGAGTCATAGGGGAGACATATAGAGGGATATGGAGCCCTAATGATCCTTGGGGACAGTTGAGTCCTGTTCTGGGCATCCCTGACTCTGTTCCATGTCTTCAACCTGTCTCCTGCTCCTTGGCAGATTACTTCTACTGCTGGAACACCTTCGTGGAGAACCGGGAGAGGACCTTTAAAGCTTGGGAGGGGCTGCATGAAAACTCTGTCCGTCTGTCCAGGAGACTCCGGCGGATCCTCTTGGTGAGGGACATTTCTTCTCCCCCTATCCATCCAGTGCCTCCCCTTCCTCCACTGCTGCATTTCTTCTTTACTCCCTTTTTTCCCCTCTATCTTCTCTTCCTGACTTTCCTCTGCCCACTTTCCTCATCTCTTCTCTCCTCCATTCCATTTCCCTTTCATTTTTACCCCACCCATCTTTGGCTCCTCCCTTCTCCAACCCTCCTCTCCTCTTGTCCCCTTTATCTTCTCCACCTCTCTCAGCATTTCCGCTCATTGCACAACTAACTCATCTCTTCTCTCCTGCTCTGCACAGCCACTGGATGAGGTGGACGATTTACGAGATGCCTTCAAAATCCTGGGACTTTGAGGTGGGCAGGACAGAAGCTTACAGCCAATCAGAAGACTCTGGAAACACACTGGTCCTACAATGTCTCTCTTTCTCTCCTACTCACCCTTTCTCCTCTTCCTTCTTTCCATCCCTCCCTCCAGTCTTAAACCCTCATGTCCTGAGAAAAGACCTTTCTTACTTCCCTTCCAAGGAAAATTAGGATGACCCACTAAAGACAGAATTCCCCTGCAGTCCCACTCCATCCAGCACTACAGCCTTGCTTGGGGAGGCCAGGACTGGAGTGAAAGCCCCACACAGATTTTTATAGGGTGTGTCTTCATACAGGGTTAATTCAAGAGATCAATACCCAGGTCGGCCTGGGCCAGATGTGGATGACCACAATGCAAAGCCCCATCTGTGTTACTGTGTGCTCACTGGTGCTGCACTTGCCCATGTGTGCCTCTAGGACTCCTGGGGCACATCCCAGGTTCTTTGTGCTGCAGTGAGCTAAGCTGCTTCATGATTCTCTGCCAGTGAATGGTGGGACAATTGGTCTGTCCTTCTTGGCACATGGGGGGAATTGTGGGAAGGCATTGGAGGATGAATAGTGAATGAGTCTGTCCCCTCACTGCTGAGTGGGAGTGTTATCAGTCAAGCGCAAGCCTCTCTCAGCCTTTAGCCTATAGCACCAGCTGTGCCAGTTAGGCCAGATGTAAAGCAGCACCAACCTTGAGAGGGTTTTGTGTGTAGCCCGGAGCTGGGTTAGGAGCAATACATGAATAAGAGCCTGAGTTAACTCTGCAGTGAAGACAGACCTCTAACATTTCCTGCTGAGAGAGGACAGGACTGGATTAATTGTGAGTCACCCATCCTGTCTCCTTATGCTGCCTCCTGCTGGGAAAGGCATCAACTGGAATTCATGTGAGACTGCCATGAAGCCAGCTGTCCTGCATTGATCCCCATTGTGTCCCCTGCTATGAAAGGGTGGGGCTGCAGTAGCTGAGAGATTCCCCTTGCTAGCCCTTTTGTCCAGCTCTCTGCACTGCCTCTCACTTGGAGAGGATGAGACTGGGAGACAGAATCCTAGAAATTTGAGGTGGTGATGCTGTGGGCAAAAGTTTCAAGTTTTCACTAATTTGAGGTACCCACCTCAAGATACTTTGGGCCGAATTTGCAGAGGTGCTGAGCACCCACAGCTCTCATTGACTTAATTGGTTGTTGACTTCTCAAGCTGGACAGTGAAAAACAGGCATTCAGATTTAGTGGAGACTTTTGAAAATGCTGGCCTAAATCTATTTCAACTTCTTCACGCAGCTCCCTCAGTCAGGGTAGGATGGTCCCCTGCGGTCTAATTTCCAGGCCTTCATCAAATATAACACTCATAAGCAATGCTTCTTCCATTATTTCCTTTTTGGGAGGGACTATTCCATAGTCGATTAGCAGCTGTATGTTCCCCACAACCAGTGTCCCTGCATGATTCTGTACAACACCTCCTTCGGGGAAAGTCTGACACTGCACTGCTTGAGATCTCCTTAAGCAGTTAGAGCTCCTGCACCATTCCCGGTAATGCTTCCTTTTGGGAGAGGTTTGAACTAGAGTGGTTGAGAGCTCCCCTACCTTTCCAGTGCCAGCCCCATTCCCAACAGTGCCTCCTGATGGAAGAGGTAGGAAAAGGAATAATTATGTGCTTTCCACAACCAAGTCTCCTGCACTGTTTCCTATGGCACCTCCTGCTTGGTGAAACTGGAACTGGAATAGCTGTGAAAATTCTCTGCAAAGCATTAATTTCTATGCATGGTGCTGTAGAAGTGCTTGATGTGATGCCTGTTAATGTTTGTACATATATATATATATATATATAACTACATATATATAACTAAATACAGTTCTTGTGTATGAGTAGGCTTGGCAGAATATGTTTTTTTTTAATAATTTCAATGTTTATTTTGAAGCACTTTTTAAAATTTTATTGATTTAAATTGTCACAGTTGCATGAAATTATGGTGCGGGGTCCTCATCACATGTCAAAATATACAAAGTAAATAGCCTTAAATAAAAGTCTAATAAGTTTTCAAGCAGTATTCCCCTTACTTTGCCTAGCTTCAAATTTTCATTATTATCAGTGGAAATTTTTTCTCCTGGGTTTGTGTGTGTACAGTGAAATCAGCATTTACTGCTAAAAAGCTAATCCTTCCAAACCTACGTATGAGCTTTTGTGGTCTGTTCCAGAAATGAGCCATGTAAGGGATATGAAGATGGAAGAAAGACTTGGAACATAATCCAGATGTTGAAGCTGAATCCTAGACATGCTGGTTATTTTAGGGATAAACCAATGGCATCCCCTCAAATTTGCCCTTTAAATCATTACATCACACATCAAACACAGATCGTGATAGTGGTCAGGCAACTTACACTTTGGAAATATCAATGGAAAGAGGCAAAGTGAGTGATACTTAACGTGCAGGCAAGGCTTATAATAAATAGACCACAACCCTGCCCCGTACAAGGAGGTAAACCTCACTGTCCACAATTTACAGGAGGTAAATGAGATGCTGATTTGCATAAGGTCACAAAACAAGGAAGTAGTAGAGCTGGGAAGTGAACCAGGTCTTCTATTTTGAGCATAGCACAGGGCCTTGGAAAACAGAGAGCACTGCCCCTTTTTGGAACATGCAATCTTCTGTAGACTGATGAGCTGTAGAAGTATTATTAAAAGCAACACTTTCTTAAAGTTGACACTGGATTTTATTCCAAGTAGTATTCACTAGTAAGCCAAGGGGGAAATGAAAAGAGAGGAGATCTCACAGTAGACAAATAAAGGCTCCTCTATGTGCACTGAATGTTCAAAACCCATCAGAGGTCATTTCCTTTCAAACCTCTAATAGCATTGGCAGTAGCTTTGGTCGTTTATCTGATCTAGCTCTAGTAGTCTATCTGATCCAGTTCACGCATTTCCAACATGTACTGTAGTAGGTAGGCACCAAACAACCTGGGTCTCATACAAACAATCCATTAGTGAGGTGATTTATCATAAAGGCACTGGCTGCACTAAATTTGCTTTGTAAACTCACCCAAGTAGGATTACACAGGGTGACCCCATCTGGAGTAGAAACAGAGGTGAATATAATGTAATAACTTTGCATTTAATCCCCAATCCTATGTCTTGGCAGGGGGTTAGACTAGATGACCCTTGCAGTCCCTTCTAACCTTATGATTCTAGGATGGGTGTCACTTCACCAATTATATTCCCTATGGAGATAGTGGGGAATTGGTCCTAGGCTTCCTTCCTTATTTATAACTTGGATCAAGCATTAATTCTCAATGGAGATTCCAGGGGATCTACCCCAGGTCTTGTTTGTGAGTTAAGGAAGATGCTGATGTTGTGTAGGTGAATCCTAGAGGTATGCTCCCTATGGAGATCCCCAGGGAAAGCAAGAGCACAGAACCCGTAACATCAGATCAAGCCCTCATTCCATCTAATCTGGTATCTGTCATGCTGCAGTGGCCAACATCACACAAAAGTGCCCATGTTGCACCTGAATAACTCTACAATGCTGTAAGTGGGAGAAAAATTCCTTCTTGACACCCCTCAGTCCCAGTCTCTGCTATGCATGACAGGTGATAAGCGATACTGCCATTTTAGCTGGCTTAGGCGCAATTGTCGATCATGGTCAATAAAATACTCAGTCCTTTTTCAAATCCAGCACATGTATGCTGTCAGCGCCACCCTGAAATATACACGTGTGCTCCTATTGGGCCTGGCTTTCAGAAAATCTGTCATACAATTATGTATGCAAAATTTCATGTACATTTCCATGCTTAAATTGCATATTCCATTTTCACAAAGGCGCATACAAAGGGCTAGATGCATCTCTTGTCATTTGTAGGTGTAAATATGCAGCATGCCTGCACAATCATGGTAATTACTCATGTGTTACTTACACAAACGTGCCTGCATTTTTGTACATGCAATTTTGTTATTGACATTTTGCAAATCAGGCCTTTTGGGCACATTAACATCATTTTCATAGATGACACGTGCTTTATTAGATTTCCAACTGAGATGTAACTCCTCCAAGAAATAGCTAAATCTAAAAGGATGATTAGGAAACATCTCAGTTGATGAAAGGAAAAGGAAAAGAACAACTATTTGGTGAGTGCTATATAAATGACATACATAGCAGTATATATGTGTGTATAGCTACCTAATAGAAAGAGTGCCATCTACTGTCTGGCCCATAAAAAAAAATCTAGCATTGTTGATACATTTGTAGGTTAAATAATGTTGTTGGTAACTGCAAATGGCTTCCTGAATTAAGACAACAGTAAGCAAAGCAGAGCCATAAAAAAGCAGGGCATTCACATCTTTTCGATAGCCAGACACATATTACTCCTGGTCATTGTTGTCAAGGCTGATTCCCCACTCGGGGACTTCGAGTGCAGAAGGTGGGGGCCCGCAAGGATTCTAAAAATTTATACTGGCCACTCCAGGCTTGTATTAAACTCCCAAGGTTACAGCTTTCTTCTGACCTTGGATGGGTAGATGCTTCCACCACCCACATGCAAAAAACCCCTTTGAACCCAGGAAGGCGCACTTGGGAATTCCTCCCTGTGGGGTATCCTCAAGCCCTTCCATCCCCCCCCTCCGTCCCCCAGGTAAGAGCTGAGAAAGAAAACAAAGGAAATCAGCTGTTGCCACCAGCTAATTAAAGAACGTGCACACAAACCTCTTAGGACACAAAAACCCAATCCTGTTCTTAAAAAAGGTAAATTTTATTAAAAACAATAAAAGAAAATACATCTGGAACTTAGGCTATTGCTATATTTAAAAAGAGCAAATATAATAATTAAGCATCAAGAATGGTTTTCTTGAGGTCCAGCTTAATGGTTACAAGTAAAACAAAAGCATTTGGGGGTTAGTACAGAGGAGTCCACAAGCCATAAAGAAATAAAAGAAATAAACCCAATCATGTCTTCCTGGACATTTCCTGATCTACTTACATATCTGGGGTTTTCAATAAGTAGTTTCTAGGTATGATCTGATGATTTTTCATATCTGTCTTAAAGCTTTTTACAGCATAGTTTCAGCCCTGTCCCTGTTCTCTGGGAGAACAACACAGACTGACCAAAGGGAATCTTTCAATTTTAAAAAGTTCTAGCCTTCCCATTGGCTCTTTTGGCCAGACGTCCACTCATTTCCTTTTACCTATGCATTCAGTCAGACTTTTTAACACTTTTCAGGTAAAGCAAATAGAGAACAGCTACCAAGAGGGATTTTACAGTTAACTTTGGCTGGCTGGGTCCATAAAAGGGAGTCCCCTCCCTTCATTTATCACAATTGTGGAATATCGTTAGGGATCATATTGAAGCAATATGAACCAAATTACAGCTAAACAATGAAAAACACACATTCAAAGCTCTGAGAAATATGTTTTCAGAACGTGTCATTCTTATCACCATTAGTCATATGCTCTTCACCTCCTTGATCTCTGGCAAGTGAAGATCTGGTCTGATAAGGCCCTGCCTACATTACAACTACAACACTCCTGGGGACTTTGTCTGCAACACCATTGCCCCTAACCTGGTTGCCCCTTAACATTTGGCCCAGCTTTCCAACCACTTACCATGTGAATAAATACACTCAGATGGACCGTCCCATTGGCTTCAACAGTTACTCAAGTTTGCGTATGCAGAACTGCGCTTCTGGGTCCTACTACAGAGGGGAAGTTAACTGTGTCTGAGTTGTAACCTGGTTATGAAAGTTATGGCCTTCCCCATAAATTGGAGCAATGATTGTGATTGGTTCAGGGGTCAACTGAGCATGTAGCCAGTTCCCTGGCATGGCTGAATGTCTAGTGTAGATGAGGGCTAAGAACTCATCATAGTCTAAAAGACTAATATCTAGATGTCATCCAAAGCCACTTGCAGTTCTGCAGGGTATAAAACTGAGGCTGTTACTCCAATTCACAAATGCACTCACTTTAAAATCTCCTCTTTGCATCTCCAGTTTGAAATCATTGCTAATTATGGATCATTGATAAAGGACTAGGCATACCTGAGCTGTATCTATAGTAAGGTAATTTACTAAAGCACTCTTCCCTAAATGTACCTAGTACAAGGATTGCTCCTTAGGAAATACACACCTCTTCCTCCTCCCGTGATCTTGTTTGCATTGGTACATATCTAGAGTAATGCTAGTGAATTCAGTGTAGTTACTTAGGATTTACACCAATGTAGACGAAAAGAGAATCTAGCTCATTTCAGTTAATTGAATTGGAGACATTAGGGTCATCTATTCATGAGACTGGACCATGGTCCAGGTCAGTATAATTATGATGCTGGTCATTCTGTTGATTGGTTGATGGCCACGTTTTGTATCTGGGTGTGTAGCTGTAACTGGATGCTTGTAGACAGGTGGTTACTTTTTGGAATGTCTACACTGCAAGTGAAGATGTGATTGTACCATGGTAAAACATATCCATGTAAGCTTTAATCTAGTGGAGTACAGGTAACAGTAGTGTAGATGTCATGGCACGGGCTTCAGCATGGGCTAGCAGCCAGAGTACTAATCCTCCAGGGAGCCTGTGTATGTACTCTGGTTGCTACCCTGCTCTGAAGGCCACGTCACCACGTCTACACTACTACTGTTACCTGTTCTCATCAGTTTAGAGATAACACAGGCATGCCTACCTTTGCTACAATCGCAGTCTTCACTTGCACTGGAGATATTAAAAAAAATAATAATAACTACCTGTATACAAGCATCCAATCATAGCTACACACCAAAGTACAAGACTGGGCCAACCCCTTGCCTGATTGATGGTTCGGGCTTGAACAATGGTTGGTGCTCCAGGATAGTATGTTGGAGTAGGCTGTTGATTGACTTGTGTCTAGGCTTGAGCGCAGGTCACTGCTTGTGACTGACTGGTGGTCCAGAAAAATACATTGATGAGTACTAGTGCTCAGCTGATGGCCTAGGCCTGAAAATCAGTCGCTGCTGGTAACTGTTTGCTGTGTGGAGACTTTGCCAGAGTATTTTTCTATGAGATTCTTGTAAAACGAGTTGGAAAACAGGTGAGCCAGTGTAATTCTTCAGCCAGATCTGTAAACAAGGAGGTAGACCCTGGTACAAACAGAGAAAATGATATTAAAAGAACTTTGGAAGCTAACTGGCCAATGGCATCATGATAGGGTCACTTGGGCTTTTCAAGGGAAATGGAAACAATAAAGAACCTCTCCCTTGAGCTGCAATCACTGGCCACTTTTCAACAGTGTTACTGAGAAGAAATTTGAAAGGAAATCCACAAAATACTCAGTGGCACTATGAACCCAGATGGCACTCTCCATGTATTAGAGCTGAGCCATGAAAATGGGTCATCAGAGCCAGAGGAGATGTCGATGGAGAGACATGAAATCTCCTAGTGATAGGACATAGTCCTCCTAAGGTTAAATCCCACCCTCCTGGTCTAATCTGGGGGGAGGGATAGCTCAGTGGTTTGTGCATTGGCCTGCTAAACCCAGAGTTATGAGTTCAATCCTTGAGGGGGCCATTTGGAGATTAGTTCTGCTTTGAGCAGGAGCCTGGACTTAGATAATCTCTTGAGGTCCTTTCCAACCCTAGTGATCTATGATTCTATGAACCTCACTTCAGTGGAGTTCTGCCCATTTACTCCATGGCTGAATTTGATTCCCTCTCTGACGAGCCAGGAAGAGAGCTCTGGTCTCTTGATTACCAGTTCTATGCTTCCACCACAGGACCATCTCCTTTTACCTACATATAAGTCTGGATCAATTCTCTCCCCACCCCAGCATTAAGCACCTACCAACCTGCAGGATACACTGGAATTCAAGCATATAGAATATCATCCATGGAGTGAAGTAGCAGGGCCAGTAAATATCATCTTCTCTGACTCGGTGGTCGACAAATGTTCTCCAACAGTAGTCGTAAGCTGAGTGAATTACAAGATTACTAGTCACACGGTGAAGGACACAACAAAGGGACTGATACACCAATCATCACCTGCCCTGAGTTTGATCAAGGCAAGGGAGGAGAAGCCTTGATCAGGGCTGGCTCCAGGCACCAGCCAACCAAGCACATGCTTGTGGCGACACCTTGGGGCAGGGTGGAGCTCGGATTTGTTTGTTTTATTTTGCTTTTTTTTGTTTTGGCAGCTTGCCACTGGGGGGGGGTGGGGGCTGGCACGGTTCTTGGAGGAGGGTGGGGAGTTGGGTCAGTGCAGTGCTCGGAGGGGGGGCGGGGGCACAGCACAGCGCTTGGGGGGCATGGCCTTGGCGCAGCGCTCTGAGGGGGCAGGGCTTCAGGTGGCGTGGTGCTCTGGGCAGTGGGGGCTGGCACAGCGCTCGGAGAGGGTACGGGGGCTTGGGGAGGTGCGGCACTCGGAGGAGGGAGGGGCCTTGGCACACCACAGTGCTCTGAGGGGGCGGGGTTTCAGGCAGCATGGCACTCGGGGGTCGGGGTTTTGGTGGCATGGCGCTCGCAGCGGGAGGGTGTGGCCGAGCAGTGCTCTTCTTTTTTGCTTGGGGCAGCAAAACAGTTAGAGCCAGCCCTGGCCTTGATAGAGGTGACACTTGAACTGCTGGCGTCACCCACACAGCTCCTGGATGCGGTGTTCTGTCCCATCTACTGGCACCAAGACCACTTAGAGAGAGAGTTAAATGAGTCTGCTCCACAGCCTTAGCTAACAGCTAGCTTGTGCACTAGGCTCCAGGTTCAATCCCGCCTGCCGATGACCATGGTTTGTTGGCATTACACTTCCACCTGAAGATGCCTGCCCTGCATGCAGCTCCAATCTCAGGCTGAAGGGGATGGCCTCATTATTGCTCAGGACACAGTGAACCAGAGAGGAGAAAATGGCACTAAGAACCACAACATAAAGACATGATCACATGCTCAAAGGTGGAAGGGACGCCTATATAGCAAAGACTTCCTGAAACTTGGACAGTGTGGAGCTGCCACCGAGTTCCTAATGGGGTTGGTTTGAGACATAAATGATATAGCCTACAGCATTGTACCCTAAGACTATGCCTCACAAGGGTGACTCTTGTACGTGTAATGGCTGGGGATCTATCTGACTCCAGGTAGCCTTATGGGGGGAATAGTTCTCTCCAAGAGCTTCCCCATCCTCTAGGAAGGGAACAGGCAGAACCAGGAGGGGGAGATGTGGGGAGGCAAAGAAAAAGCAGGGGGTAAGAAAAGTTGTTAAAACTCCACTCTCTCTGCAGGGAATAGCATGTGGAAATATTTGAACCAACTCATTGATCTCCACCCCCACCACATTTCCCTAGAAATGAATCAATGTTTGGCCAATATGGCAGTGTCTGATTGTGGATTGATCCGCACCAGCTCATTTCACATGGCCATCAAACCAGAATGACTTTCACTCTAAGCCTGGGACTTAACTGGCACCAGTGGCCTAGAAGTGAAAGGCTTCATGGCCCATTCCCCAGTGTCCAGAACTGAGCCACCTGTAACCTTGGGAAGTGTTACCTGGGAGGCTCATGATGTAAACGTTCACTCCACTGCTCACCAGGTCCCTGAGGCCTTGCCGGTTCCGTTCATCTCTGTGCCTGAAGAGCCGCCCTATGTAGATTTGCAGGGTCACTTTGGGATGGGCCCGTAGGAAGTGAATGATCAGTCTGCAACACAGCCCACAGGGACTCCAGGACAGAAACCAGATGATGGAGCAGCGCACTGAAGGCCCATGGTGTATCGCCTTGAAGTCATTTTCCAGGCAGTTGATTTCGGCATGCTGGGTGGGGGTGTTCGGGCACCACTTCCTCCAGAACTTCGTGCTGCTGCCCCACTTAATTTCATAGAGTAAGTAGGTCACCTTGGGAAATGCGCTGGGGTCAAAGATCGCCCTAAATTCCTTTGGCTGGATCTTCCACCTGAAACCCACATTCCATCACTGGCATCTTTAATGACTCCCACGTAGCAAAAGAGACAGAGACAGGGGGTGAGGATGGGAGAGGGACAGTTAGTATGGTCTTAGTACCGCCTCTTTGCTGTCAGATAAGCTGCCTGTATGACTGTGTGTCCCCAGGTCCTGTCTCTAATGACCCCTGGGATATATGATACCTGGGACTTCTGGGATCAGGGGTTCAGTCTGAGCTGCAGCTTTTATTGTAAAGGAAGGCGAGAATTCTGCATGGCTGCAGCGTACTGCACCAGGACCTAGATGGTTATGAAAAGGACAAAGAGAGGAGAAAGGAAAGGAAAATAGCAAGATGCTTTTGAGATAGCAGAAGTTTAAGGGGAAGAAAATCCCCCCCACACACACCCTGAAATTCTCTGTGACACTAGTCACGTACCAGACTAGAGCTGTCATTCTTACCTGTGGCTAGCACTTCTGGATGGATGATCTACTGGAAGAGAGAACAGAGCGTCACCTATGAGCTGGTACAAATACAGGGTGGGTTGGGGGTGGAGGTGATTTTTGGGATCCCAGTTCTCACCCCAGGGATCCAGGACAGCATCTTAGCAAATCAGCGACCATTCACATCCACCTATTCCTTACAGTGGAAGTCCAGAAAAAGGTGACCCTGCTCCTTCCTAATTGCACCACCTTTCTGCCATGTATTGTTAGCCTTACCTCAGGGGTGTTATGCACAGTGCCACCTGGGGTTATATGCACCTTATGCCTGGATAAGGAGTTTAACTGGGTTGAAAATTGAATGAGAGACTACCACAGATGGTTTTAATATATCAGGAAGCAGTGACTTTGCTGGGGTGCTCTTCTCTCAGAATCAGCAGTGGGGTACGTGGCTCAGTAGAGGGTGCTCTTCTCTCTGAGTCAGCACTGACCCAGCATAGCACTAGGGGGCGCTGTGCTGTAGGGAGTGGGGTGGCTGGTTCAGTAGGGGACTTTGCAGGGGTCCTCTTCTCTCAGAATCAGCAGTGGGGTACGTGGCTCAGTAGGGGATGCTTTCTCCTCTGAGTCACCACTACCCTGTAACCTTAGTGTGGTGCTGGGGATGTCTCTAGATGAGATATAAAACCAAGGATGGTGTGGTTAGAATCCCTTGATACTATTTGTAGGGGTAGGAGTATTAACCCTGGTGTCCTGGGTACATTTTCATTTGTGTTACTGCACTTTGCCTCCTAACAATTCTGCCTTTAGTTTCAGCTGGCTACTAGATATTTCTTCACTCGCAGTCAGCTGTGTGGTGTTGCTGTGCTCTGCTAAACAGTGGACATGCTCTACCTGAGAGGTTCTCCTCTGACACAATTTGTACATCAGTGCAACTCTCTTCATTTAGAGTGGTATAAGAGGAGAATCAGGCCCTTTGCATCAGCTTGTGAAACATTTTGGAAGGGCTCAGCCTGGAAAACATTAGGAAAATGTTTGTTCTTTGTGATGTTAGATCCTGCCAAATTGCCCCAGATTACTGACTGAGAGCACCTCCCTGTGCTCTCATTCTCTCCTGTCTGTGATTTTTCTTTGAGTCCCTTTCTCCAGAACCTCTCATGCACCCTTGAGCTCCCGGAATGAAGCTGCCATCCTGCTCTTGTGAAGCTAGTTTGGTTCATAGGAACCTTGAAGGCAATAGCTGAAAGAATGAAAATATAGACTTAGTGACCTTGGTTCCCAGGCCTGGGAGAAAACATCTTGGCGCCTTTGCAAGGGGTTTAGATAACGTTCAAAGGGAGTTTAGGAAAGTTCTTGGTGTGTCAGATTTTAACCCTTTTTGTCCCAGAGCAACGTTAGTTTTCCCCACCCTACTTGCAAGAGGGATACTTAATAGCAGTGCTCCCAGTGCTGTGGGTACATGACTGCTAGGATCTGGACCGGCTAATTCACAGACATAGAACTATGTTCACAGTCTTACAGGAATACAAAAATAAATACTTTTCATTCAACACTGGCTGCCACGTAGCCACGACATGGTTATACCAGCCTGGGTCTGCATCAGAAGCAATGCCCTAGGAATGAAAGGCTCCTTATCCCAGCCCCCAATACCTGGGCCATCCAGTCTTCCTCACCTGGTGCTGGCTCAGGCCCAGTGCTCCAGATAGGTCTCCTATCCCATTCCTTGACTCTTGGATCAGCTGGTAACCCTGCCACCCCCTGCTACTACCTGGGGCTGGCTTGTATTTCATACCTCAGAGATGATCTCAGCACTATTCCAATCTCAGTTCCCCTGAGTCAGCCACTCTGCCACCCTCCCCTTGAGACTTGTATTTTCAATAACTTGCATCCTCTAGGGACAATATTACCACACATTCTATACCTTGACATGCAAGCACTGACACATACGCCCCTGCACCCAGAAACATATACACAGAGATAAAAATACACACTGATAAAAACATATGCATTATACAAAGAACCCCACAGCCAAACATCCATTCCTACACATCCCTGCATGATCACAAGTGCTCACAAATACATGTAAATATACAACATGCACACATCTACACAATCATTCACCTCAAACAATCACACAACTCGGGTACACATAGAGAGAGAGACACACACACACGTTCTCTCTTTCACCTACACACATACCAGTCTCTGTGGAAGAAGTCATGGCTTCCTCTCCCTTTCTTCTAGCCTCCTGTTCTGTGGGATGGTCTTTTTCTCTCTTAACTGAGACACTTTATCTCTTTTAGTTCCTGTTCATGAGAGCTGGCATTGCTCAGAGCGAAGGGATAGTAACCACTCAACGCCCTGGAGATTAGACTGCAGAGAACAATCTTGCCCTAGCACTGGAGGGACTGGGGGCTAGTGGGAGGAGCACGAGAAGGAGTGAGGAAAGGGAATGGATGAGTGACCTGAGAAGTCTTCCCCATTTCTAACCTCTTTGGCTGTCCTGGAGGGAGGGGCGTTTTCCCAAGTGATGAAGGACAGGGCAGAGACACAGAAGACTTTCTTTATACAGGCACAAAGGTATTTGCCAGTCTGTTCTCTTTCTATGCCCCCTTCCCAGTGAAGGCAGCCTGGGACCAGATCCATTCACAAGCACCCACCTTCCCTCCTGAACACAGAGGATGCTGTGGCCACACAAAGGGCACCTGCCATCTGGCCTTGGGGCCTTTATGGCCTGTGCACTGGGGAGAATTCCTCCAGCAAAGCGGTAGGGAGGCTTTACTCCCTGACAGGGAGAGCAGTGATTTATTTGGCGAGGAGGGGAGTCTCTCCCACCCTTTCTAAATCGGTCATTCGCTGGCTCCAGACATTCCAGAGCTCCCCAGCTCTGGGTGCTGCATCTGCCCTCCCCTTCTGCCTGGGACTTTGCTGGTTTCCAGGGTCATTTGCTCAACATATGATGATACATTATAGACCTCGGTCTGCAGCTTAGAGAGCTTGGTGTGGCTCCCTCTCCCACACAGCCCCAGGAATGCCACAACCATAAATCACTGGGGCAGAGGAGGGGAGAAAGGACTAGCCACTAGAAACCACCCCCCCCTCATTTTTCAGCCAAAGCTTTGTACTTCCTGCTATTGCTATTTGCAGACCCAGAGGAATAAGTGATTTTTCCATGTTACGCAGTGGCAGTGCCAGACAGTGCCCACTGCCCAGAATGGCTGGGAATCACGTAGGTTGGTGCTCCCATCGACTCTCAGTCAGCAGTCCTTTCCCATTGCCGACAGCAAGAGGCTGGGAGTGGAATAACTGGATGCTCCCACAACAGCCAGCACTCCTATACCTTCCCTTCCTGTTGAGAGAGGCTGGGAGCAGGGAGCTAGGAGCTGCCCACTGCCTCTATTCCTGCACCATTCCCGTCTGTGCCTCCTCCTGGGAAAGCATGAGACTGCAGTAGCACTGAGGTCTTTACGGTTCTTACACTGCTTGCTGTAGTGCCTCTTGCAGGCCTACATGGGACAGGATTCAATTGGGATGGAAGCAAACGACACATTAACCCGTCGGTAAAATATAAGCACTAACGGCCACGCTTCCTCTGCGGGAACATTTTGTGTTTCTTAATGGTCAGAAATAATACAGAAAATAAAACCAAGAAATCCAGTGATAGACAAATAAACTTCAGTAATAAAATAGCAGGAAAAATCCTCTGTGAAATACAAATCCATATAAAAATGATCTGCTTGAGAACTCCTGATGCAAACAGTTCATTGATTTGACTTGATAATGGTAGTTTCTCAAGGTGCAATAGATATGATTGAGACAAGGTAGGTGAGGTAATCTCTTTTACTGAACCCAACTTCTGTTGGTGAGAGAGATGAGCTTTTGAGCTACACAGAGCTCTTCTTCAGCTCACAGAGCTCTGTGTAGCCTGAAAGTTTGTTCATTCTACCAACATAAATTGGTCCAATAAAAGAGATTACCTCGTCTCAGTCATATCCTGGGACCAACATGGCTGCAACAACACTGCAAACATATATACTGTTGGATTTTCCTGATCACCAAGGTGGAAGGCACAGAGACATCTCCAACTGCAGGTACAAAGGGATCGGCTCCAGCCCCTGCCCCCTACTCAAAGGGCATGCAGGGCTGGTGAGGAGACTCAATCCCCCAACCCCAGTGTGTTGCGTATGGAGACCCAAGGTCCTGTTGAATACTTATTGGCTGCTTTTTCAGAACTTCTTGCTGGCTGCTTCTGAGTGGCTCCTTTTGCAGCCCTGCTGTCTGGCAATGATTGGCTGGTGCTTCAGGCTAGTAGGTCAATAGATGTGGGTGTGGGGCTGGTAAGTATGTAAAGGCTGCCAGTCATTGGCTGCTGCACAGTACTCTTGCAAAAGCATTTGGCACTAGTTGTCTCACAAGAGGAGATTGAAGGTGTGCTGCTGATACTCAGCGGTGTGCATGTCTTGCTAACAATGAAGGAAGACCCTGGTGGGAAAAGAGAAAGCTGGGTATTAAAAATGAAAGGCCAAAAACCAGTTGTTTTATCTTTAGCATCAATCAGAGGTTTAAAATTAAGTGTCTTTCACAGGAAATCTCTCTTAACTCCTTCCAGCAGGAAGTGTCCCTCATAGGGTGACCAGATAGCAAGTGTAAAAAATTGGGACAGGGGGTGGGGAGTAATAGGTACTTATATAAGAAAAAGCCCCCCAAATCAGGACTATCCCTATAAAATCAGGACATCTGGTCACCGTAGTGCCTCAAAGCCCTGTGAGATTGTAAGGCAGATCAGTGGTCACCTGCAATCATAGGGCTTACTGTGCATTATAACTCAGCTTGGGAAACAGAAACAGGGGTGATTTCAAGGCAGGCAAAACTCCTAGCTGTCTCCAAGCACGATACGGCCCCATATTTTGCACTTTTATCTGAGACATATTTTCAACAGATGTGTTCCGAATTTCTTACTTAAAAACTCATATGCACCCAAGTGGACTTGTACTGCACTGAGAATGACATGAAGTGACCAAGATTTTCAAAAAGAGGTGCCTAAACTAAGTTGCCTTCAAGTCCTAAATAACGATCTCAGAACCTCACTTTAGGTGCCCATTTTTGGAAATATTGGCACCTGTGTTGATTTCCCATTTTCTTAGCCCCCTGACTCTGAAAAACACTTAAGCACGTGCTTGACATTAAGCATGTGAGTAGCCCCACTGAAGGCAAAACCTCATAGTCCCAATTTACACTCCATGGAGGAGAATAGATTGTTTGTGGAGGAGGAGAATTGAGTTATGGTCATTTATTATTCACACTTGCTTGTTAGCCGGACACTTGGGGCCAAGGACCTGAAGTTCTTACTTAGTCTTTAGAGTTGTCTAGGGAAGGCATAAATGTGTATGTGTGTGTGTGTGTCCCATATCTTTTCCCCAGAAAATACCAAAAATATGTTTCTCTATATATACATATATCTATACATACACACATAATGTATAACGTGTGTGTGAGAGATATGTGTATGTGTGTGTATTAACTCTTTTTTAAAGCTGTCCAATGACTTTCATACTATATATTCTGCAGCGATTGATCTAATACATAATTTAATACCAGGTATTAGCAAGTCTCAGCTAATTGAAAAGCAAGGTGAGATTATTGAACCAAAAATGGTATGTTAGATTAACTGATCAGTTTAGACAACTGATATGGCATTTCTCTTCATGGAATTCACATTCACCTAGAATTAGCAATTTGGGTTTTTGAGACCTGATGGCCTATATTCAGGCCAAACTCTGAGCACTTCCTGTGAACAATCTTGGGGCGGGGGACACAGTTACATTATTCTGATAAGGGCTAGAAAAAGGCTCTTGTCTAATACTTGATGTTTATATCACCCACAGGTAATTCTGAAGAATTATATTCATGACAGATATTACAGTGATAAGTACTGCTTCAATACTGATATGGAATAGAGCAGAATTCAGCCAGCCAAAAGTATACTGAACACAAAATCATAGAAAGAAGAGGAAAAATCTGAACAGACTCCTAATGCAGGTAAACTGCTGTTTATAGTGTTTCTTGTCTAAAAGGAAATTAAAAAGCTACTGTGGTTACATTTTAACCAGTGTTCTCTTGAAACTCCTTCAGAAAGTCTTGTAGAGGAGCATCCGATTGACAAAAAATGCACAATTCAGTGATTAGAAAGGCATCTCTTCATCTAGACAAAATAAATATTCTCTGTGGGTATCACCCTTGTTGTAAATATACAGTTAAGGGTAGCATAAAATCACTCCTTACCTGTAAAGGGTTAAGAAGCTCAAATAACCTGGTTGGAACCTGACCAGAAGGACCAATGGGGAAAGAAGATACTTTCAAATGGGGGGGGGGGTGCAAAGGCTTTGTTTTGTGCTCTGTGTGTGTTCTCCCCAGAGACAAAGGGATAGACCAAGCAAGTAATCCAGCTCCCACTGAAATAATACATCTAATGTTACATAAATAGTAAGTAATAGCAAGGAAATGCGTTAGAGTATCTTTTGTTTTAGCTTGTGAATTTTCCCTGTGCTATGAGGGAGGTTTATCCCAGTTTTTGTAACTTTAAAGTTTTGCCTGGAGGGGAAATCCTCTGTGTTTTGAATCTTTTTGTTACCCTGTAAAGTTATCTTCCATCCTGATTTTACAGAGGTGATTCTTTTATCTTTTTTTAAATAAATTCTTCTTTTAAGAACCTGATTGATTTTTCATTGTTCTTAAGATCCAAGGGTCTGGGTTTCCTGTACCAATTGGTTGGGCATACTTTCTCAAGCCTTCCCCAGGAAAGGGGGGTAGCTAGGGCCTTGGGGGAATAGGACTCCAATGTGGTCCTTTCCCTGATTCTTTTTTCCACATCACTCTTTTGGTGGTGCAGCAATTACTGTTTCTTCAAGACAAGGTGGAATTTTGGTCTTTGGGAGTTTTATTTTGACCAACTGGTAACATAAGGCTTAGGGGTCTTTACCATGCGGGGTCCCTGAAGAAAGAACCCTGACAACCCTCTACAACATATCAGTGGGATAGCAGAGTGGTGCAATATACATGATATACTTAATTAATCCATTGAAACGTATATTTAAACTGCCTGATCTTACCAGGTCTTGTCCCTTTTATGAAATGTAGTCAATAAAGTGGGGAAATCCATGACCTTTCCGTAAACTCTACATTCTCAGTATTGTTGTGAACACTTCAGAAACACAAATCAAAAGTTTTGATCTTCATCATTGTCATCATCACTCTGTAAAACATATGCAGCTGAATCCTGTGACCTTTGTTCATGTGAATAACCTGACTGGAGTTTGTCCTTGATCATTCACAACAAAACTCAGCCAGATCTTGAGGCCTTCACTCAGTCCTTAGTCAGGCAAAATTACCATTGACTTGATAAAGACCTTGATAAAGGATTTTGCCCAGTGTTTCTACTTAACAAATGTTTATGTTACCAACAGCAGCAATAGATTTACAATGTGTGAAATTCTAGACTGCATCAAAGTCAATGGGAGAACTTGGCCCTTGACTTCCATTGGACCAGGATTTCACCCAATATTTATTAAGTTATCCACAGTGGTTCCCTGAGTTTTTGGAGGTTGAGCAGTGAATGTTTACATGTGTAAGCAGAGTCAGGATGAGCTCTACCCTAACATCTGGTGGTGAATTATGGCAAGTGTGGAAAAGAACTTAGGGGGCTGATCTTGTTTGCATAGGCACTTCCACTCCGCCTAGCATGAGCCCACGGCAGCCCAAAATGGTCACTTTGACAGCTGTGGGATCCCCAGTTTCTCAGTTATTGGGGTACGAGGAATAAAGTGTTGTTACCCTGATTATGTGAATGAAGGACTATGAGACTGTTTTATGACAGAGAGTCTCACCATCAACTAAGTAGCACTCGCTAGACAAGGGACATGGGTTCCAAAACCCAGTGAGTTGAGAGAGAGATTGGGGATAGGTATGTATATCTGATGGTATGCTCCCTCCCCTGGGCCTGGCACACCAATTGCGCTGTCCTCTCTGTCCTGTCCTCTCATTGAATAGCAGAGCTAATTTTGATTCCATTAGGAGTCTAGCTAGAGGCTGCTATCATAAGCATAATTCCCAAATCTGGACCTTAGCATCCAGAAATCTGGGTGCCTGCATGAACCCCTCTAAGCTTAATTACCAGCTCAGATTTGATCTTGCTACCACCAGCCAAAAATTCCAGGGTTTTGGCTCCCTCTGGTCTCCCCAAACCCTTCCCTGGGGAACCCCAAGACTCAGAAGCCCTGAGTCTTACCACAAAGGGAAATAACCCACTTCCCTTCCCCCTTTCTCTCCCACCCAGACTTTCCTCTCTGGGCTAACCTGAGAGTAC
>NC_133769.1:143752312-143757092 GCF_003597395.2 Chelonoidis abingdonii | reverse complement strand
AAGATTAGAAGCTTGAAGATAGAAAGAAAGAAAAATCCCCTCTCATAGCTGAGAGCCAGACAAAGACAAAGACCCAAACATTCCCTCCCCTGAGCTTTGAAAAATCCGGTTTCCTGATTGGTCCTCTGGTCAGGTGTTTGGTTCTCTTTGTTAACCCTTTACAGGTGAAAGAAACATTAACCCTTAGCTATCTATTTATGACAGCTGCTGAGCTGAATTCACTTTGGGCCAATGGTGCACCAGCACTGGGGAACCCCTACTACAAGCTGAAATCACTAAGAGCTGAAACTGCTAAAATTACTGAGCTGAGATCACTGAATGCTGTGTTAATTAGTGGGGGAGCCTGCAGATATATTGTTAAGTGACTGGCAGAGCAGAGCAGAGCAGAGCAGTTTGCAGGACGGTTGGAGCAGTGAGCAGAGTGGAGCTGATCAGTTTCCAAGGACAGCTGGAGTGGTTCATGGGATGGCTGGTGGAGTAGAGCAGCTGGCAGAGCAAAGCAGCTTATGGGATGGTTGG
This sequence comes from Chelonoidis abingdonii, assembly GCF_003597395.2. Classification (NCBI taxonomy): domain Eukaryota; kingdom Metazoa; phylum Chordata; order Testudines; family Testudinidae; genus Chelonoidis; species Chelonoidis abingdonii. The sequence continues at coordinate 143,756,573 of NC_133769.1, read as the reverse complement.
AGGAGCCCACGGAACAGCAAGTGGAGCAAAGCGGAGCAGTTTGTGGGGATGACTTGAGGAGTGGAGTGAAGCAGAGCAGCTGGTGGAGCAGAGCCATTCGTGGTGAAGGCTGCAGCAGATCTCCACAGAGAGGCAGGGCAGTCAGCCTCAGCCCACATAAGGTGCCCCTTAACACCCCATGTGCCTCCTCTCCCCAATTCCACCCAGGTTGGGGGAGTAAAACTCTGTAGATAAACTTTTGAACTCTGAGGTGGCACTGACTAGGGACAGAAACTTTTGTGTTGTTGGACTTTGGAGTGATTTGGACTTAAGACCCTGAGGGGTAAAGGATATTGCCAGACTTACTTGGGGGTGGGTCTTTTGCTCATGGTTTGTGTTATGAATCCTGTTTGTGGTGTTTCCCCAACGTAATGCTGCATTGTTTCCCTCCTTTATTAAAAAAGATTTTGCTGCACTCAGACTCTGTGCTTGCAAGAGGGGAAGTATTGCCTCCTAGAGGCGCCTGGGGCATAGTATGTAATTGTCCCAGGTTACTGGGTGGGGGCTCAAGCCGGTTTTGCATTGTGTTATTGAAATGGAATCCCTGGATACTGAACTCAGTCCTTGTTGCTGCCAACACAGAGGGGCAGAAGGGTTACACATGGACTGTTAAAAATTTTCTTGACAAAGATATTTGGGGGAGGGATAGCTCAGTGCTTTGAGCATTAGCCTGCTAAACCTAGGGTTATGAGTTCAATCCTTGAGGGGGCCATTTAGCGAACTGGGGTTTGAAAAAACAAGTAAAACTCTCTCTGGGAATTTGTCCTGCTTTAAGCAGGGGGTTGGACTAGATGATGTCCTGAGGTCCCTTCCAACCCTAATATTCTATGATAAGTAGGAAAAAATGTATAGGTAACAAGTCAGCTACTGAGTTTCACTCTTCTACAGCAAAGGTTTGTCAGGTAGTAATTTCAAAAGCATGCAGAGGACCACCATTTCTTAGTGCTGCATTCATAAGTGGTTATACAGACTATAATAAATCATTGAGATAAGGCTAGGGGGGCATATCCTCTGAACCATTTGACACTGCCTATAAATATATTAAGCTTGAATTATATGAACTTGCTACAACAATGATGCTATCCTAGATGGTGTGCCTTCTTTCAGGCTGCCTCTCATGCCAGGAATGCCCTTCCTGAGCTGCTCCACAATGCTACTGTCTCCTCTGCATTCAGAGTGCTCCTGAACACCCAACTCTACCAGCTAAGTCAGCAACGGTCCAAATGGCAGCTATGTAGCAGCAGGCCCTGAATAACTACACCCATCCAACACTGTGCACACAGACACAGAGGAACTGGAACACTGAGCTCAGGAAGCAATAAGCAGGAAGGCATCGCTCTCTCTCACACACACACACTGCTGTAAACTGGTTTAGTTCCACTGAAGCCAATAGAGTTCTTATATTATTTAACAGAAACCCTAAAACATTACCCCCAGATGCATTCTCAACTGTTGTTTTACCTAGACATGATCAATCACCAACCTGACCTCTTTTACACTGTACTTTTCTCCTACCTTTCACCAGTTGGCTTGGCTTGTCTCTTTTGCTTGTCTGTGGGAAAAGAATGCTGTCTTCTTACATTTCGTGCAGTGCCCAGCACACTGGCCGAGCAGCTGGGAGCGAATAAGTGAGCAGAATAATAGAAGGAATGGTACAGAGGGAGATTTTAACCTAAGGGATGGGGTGTAGTTTGCTGTGACTATGGCATGATCAGGGGACGCCAGTATCTCCTTTAACTCTGCAGTTTCTGGGTGCTTTGGTTATGTACAGACCATGTGCCATATCCACAGCGGATGTAAATTGGTGTAGATTGTCACAGTCTGTACTCCCCTGCTCAGACTGTGTTTCCAGCTATATGGCAGAGGGGGAGAGCTCGCTCCTGATACTCCCTCCTACCAGGAAGTGGGTGGAGAGAGATCAGTGGGCAAGGAGTGAGAGGCAGGGTGACTGGATCGAGTGGCAGGCTGGGCATATGGGGCAGTAACCTCTTCCATGAGAAGGTGTGAAATAACTTACCCGCTCTCTAGAGCAAGGCAGGAATGCAATTAATTCTCTGGGCTCCCTCTGCACTACTCAGAGCAGAGTGTGACATTTCAGTTCTACTGGGCTGCCCTGCCTCTCCTGTTTAGGAATTGACCTTGTATAATGGAGGCCCCAGTCCTGATTGGAGCCCTGCCTGGTCCTGCTGCTAATATCAGGCTCTGTGCATGCTACAGCTTACATCAGTATAAGTTATGTTGCCCAGGGGTGTGAATAGCCCCCCCCAGCCCCCCCATGACATTATACTGATTTAAGTGCTGCTGTGGACAGGCCACTCACAGGGACTGGAGTGATTAAATTGACAGGGGAGCTCTCTCCCACCAGCTTAGAGCATCTGCACTAGCAGTGCTACAGAGGCGCAGCTGTATTGCTGTAAGCTCTGTGGTGTAGCCATAGCCTCAGTGGAGATGCCCACAGCTGGGTCACTCGAATTTAACTCTCATATGATTTAGGATTGTTCTTGGATCCAACATTTTCTCCAAAATGTCTACTCACCCAAAGGATACGCTGGAGTTCGAGACAGAAAATCATCTACAGAGAGGGCACCAAGGGGCAATAATAGTCTTCTCCATTTTGATGGGCAACAAATGTTGTCCAGCAGTATCTGTAATCTGAGCAAATAAATATCTCATCACGCCTGTTGAGGGACATGTCCGAGGGACCAATGAGCCCCTCCTTGCTCAGTCAGAGATCAGTAAAGATCAAGGCAGAATCTGAACTCAGTGTTGACCAAAAGGTCTAAGTTGTCAAATAGGAATCAGTCACATTGTTCATGTAAGCTGCGATATCTTCTAAGCCAGGGTGTATCTATTGGGTGTCTGGGAACTGGGCAGGTAGAAGCCCACCCAATGCTTAAGAATCTGCCCCCCCCCCCAGCCTAAGGGGAAGATTTACAGGACCTCAGAACCCAACTGATTCCGGGGGACAACTAATAAAAGAACAGGGACAGGCGTGCAGTCAAAGGGTCATAAGAAGGGAGCCTGACAGGGATACCGAGCAGAGAACCCTGGACAGCGCCCACTGCTCCTCGAAGGCGTCAAGGGAGCCAGTGGACGCTGCCCAGAGGAACTCCGTCTGGACACGTGAACGGACTAAGGATCGGAAACAAGCCCCACAGTCACAGGAGTTCCCATCAGCCAACCTCCTCTCCCTGGTTGCGTAGATGGCCATTTTTGCTCGGGCAAGGAAGAGGTTGACCAGGAGGTCCCGTGACTTTGTGGGGCCACAGATAGGGAGTGCATAAAAGAGGTGAGGGGAAAGTGCAGCCAGAAACGTAACAGGATATTGGTGAGGAGCCGGTATAGGGGCTGCAACCTGGTGCACTCTAAGTAAACGTGTGCAAGGGTGTCCCTCACGCCGCAGAACGGGCAGGGGACAGGGGTAAATCGCGCCAAATACACGCCCGTGCTCACAGCCCCATGAAGAAGCAGCCAACTGATATCCCTGGCGGGCCTCGGGACCAGGGTAGAGTATAGGCTGGCCCACTGGGGCTCCTCACCCTCCAGAGGTGGCAGGAGGTCCCACCACTTTGTGTCGGGGCGGGACACGAGGGTGAGGAAGTGAAGGGTGTGGAACATGAGCGTGTAGAGATGTGTCCTGGCGCGGTTTGGAAGCGGACTGGCTGCAGATCGTGCAGCTGGCTTGTGGAGAAGGGGCAAGGGGGCCGGTCAGGTCCACGGGGCAGGGGCCTGATGAAAAGATCCGGAGGGCCTGGGGTGGTGGGTGGGAGGGGCGTGCCCTCTTGCAGGACCCGATCGAGGTAGCCCTGAGCAGCAGGCAGCAAAGCGGCCTCCACCTCCTGTAGTACGTGCCGGGGAGTACAAGGTCTGGAGAGCCCCATACGCTGAGCGAGCGTCAGGGGATCCGGCCAGTCTCCCCGGTCATAGTCCAGGAGGTCTCCGACCCTGGTAGCTTCTGCCAGGACCAACCTCTGCCACACTGCAGGAGATTCCCCCCAGCTCCGTGTGCTGGTGGCATTGTGTAGCAGGGGCTCCGCGAGGAGATCTACCCCCTCGGTGGCCGCCACGGACCTGGTCGCTGAGAACAGCTTCCAGGTCTGGAGAGGTCCTGGTAGAAGACTGGCAGCCCGGAGAGGTCTCGCAGAAGACTTGGATCGAGATAAAGGAGCTGCCGGTCGTATCGGAGCCCTCGGAAGTGGCATAAAGGCATACGCCAGTGCTC
>NC_133769.1:143747146-143750789 GCF_003597395.2 Chelonoidis abingdonii | reverse complement strand
CGCACATCTCCGCCGGATCTGTGAGGGGGTGCCGTCCTCTGCCAGAAGGCAGGTGACGTGCTTCTTGGCCCCCCTCTTTTCCTCCAGGGTGTAGAAGACGCAGGAGCCGTGATCCATCTCCCGAAGGAGGCAGATGTGGGATTGAACAAAGGCGCCCGGGTCTGATGGTCTTTGAGGACCTGGAGCTCCTCCCACTTCTCCCGGCACGCCCTGCAAAGGGATGGATCCTCGGGGCTGGCAGTCAGATGTCTCTCCAGCTCTAAGACCTCCCGTTCCAGCTGCTCTATTGCTGCATCCCTCTGTCAGCTGGCGCCCCGGGTGTAGTCACAGTAGAAGAGCCAGGCCTGCACCCTTCCCACATCCCACCAGTGCCGCGCCGAGGGAAAGGTACACCGCTCCCCTCGCTAGGCCAGCCAGAACTCCCAGAAGGACACCACGAAGCCCGCATCCTCCAGCAAGCTGTTGTTAAAATGCCAATAGGCTGGCCCTGGCCTCTCCGCACAGAGAGAGGCCGTCACGGTGATGAGGTGGCGATCCAAAAAAGGGGCCAGCCGGACGCTGGAGGGCCGGGCCCGTGAAAGAAGGAAACGTGACAAGTAGATGCGGTCCAACCGGGAGTGGCATGACTGATAGGTTTCCGCCCGGACACAGGTAAACATGGAGACATTGTCCGGGTGGAGGTCGCGCCAGACGTCCACCAAGGAGTGATGGTTGACAATCTCCAGGAGGACCTCCGTGGCAGCCGGGCTCTGCTCAGTCCCCAAGGGTCCCGCTTCCCGAGGATGGTGTTAAAGTCCCCACCCAGGACCAGGTATTCACAAGGCTCCAAGGAGCCAAGGAAGGCAGATGCCTGCTGATAGAACCGCGGCTGCTCTGGGCCCGATGTGAGGGCATAGACGTTCACGAGGTTGACCACGAGCCCCTCCATGCGGACCCAGAGGTGCAGCAGACCGCCTGGCACAGACTCGGCCACCCCCAGCACCTCAGGCCGTAGGTAGGGGGAGAACAGGGTAGCCACTCCAGCCCTACGGGCTGAGAGATGGCTGAAGTAGACCCTGTCCCCCCACTCCAGCCGCCAGCTGGCCTCAGTAGCCAGATCTGTATGGATTTCCTGCAGGAAAACCACAGAGTACCCCCCCTCGAAGAAAGGGGAGCACGTGGCTCCTGCAGAAACCCACCCTACAGCCCCCTGTGTTCAATGTGGCAAAGGTGACGAATGCCATGAGGAGGGCTGGGGGGGATCCTCACCGGCAGGGACCCCCACGGCCCCCCTTGAGCCGCGCAGCAAACCATGACCCACCCCGAAGGTGAGCAAGAAGTCGCGGAAGCTACGGACCCGCTGGTAAGACATGGCACCCTGCTTCCCGGTCCTTTTGCCCTCCACCATGAGGGCTCTCGCGGCCCGGAGGATCTGGTGAAAATCCCCCCCATCACTGCAGAGCAAGCGGTACCTTGTTGCAGGAGCCGCGGATGTCCTCTAGAAACTCCCGCACCTCCTCTTGCAGCGTATGGGCGGGGGGGAATCACTGGCCTCCGGTGATCCACCGGTAGAGACCCTGGCACAGCCCCATGGCCTACTGAGACAGGCAGGCAAGGGGTGGACCCTTGACGTGGCGCTCAGATCCTGGCTCAATGGGGGGCGGCAGAAGGAAGAGTGCAGCCCCTAGTGGGTCAGGACTGTGAAACACAAAGGCAGCTCCCTGGGGGTCATCCTCCAGGAAAGGGAAGGAGACAGGCCCAGGGGTGGCAATAACATCATGGGAGGTGGAGGTGGTAGGGACGGAGTCAAGAGTAAGGGCAGGGCTTGGATAAGGAGTAGGGTCAGAGGGGAAGGGACAGAGATGGGATCCTGGGACACAGGAGCTGGACCGCCAGGGGGTGGCTCCTCACGGCCAGGCTCGGTGGTTTGAGGGGTAGGGAGGGGGTCCCCAGTGATGCCGGGCCCAGGCTCAATGGCAGGTGTGCCAGTCGCAGCATCAAGAGATGTAGAACCTTCAGTGGGGCCCCCACCTGGGAAAGAACACGGTCACCCCGCACCATCGAGGGATACCCCTGGCAGCTCGTCTCCCGGCCACGGGGCACCGGCCGTCGCCTCAACATGCTCAGCGGCCGTCAGCGGGATGCTATCCACAGCCAGGCAGGTCGAGAAGTCCAGGGGACCCTCGGAGGTGGGAGCGGACGCAGCAGTCAGGATGATGGAACATGGGGAAGGGGGAGCTGGGGTAAGGTCGGTCAGATCGAGGCCCACTGGCAGAGGGTCATCCTCCCCCTGGGTGACAGGGGTCAGACCCAGGGCCTCGATCTCTGCAAAGATGGAGGGGAGCTCACCTCCCACCACCCCGGGGTCCTCCCCACTAGTGCCCGAGGCGAAGCTCACCTCGGGTGTTGCAAGGGGTGCAGGTGGCAAGGGAATAGGAGGGGCCTCATCCGGGACCTCCACAGGGATGGACTGCGGAGGAGGGATTGTGGTACCCTCCAGTGCTGCCACGTCTTCCCTAGCCAGCACTGTCAGATGGACCGACCCCGTGGGCAAGGTGGAAGGCTTGGCGTCTGCGGTCCTCTTTCTGGTCTCACGGGGGACTTCCGCATCAGGTGGCAGGAGCGGAGCTCAAGCCTTCTGCTTGCCCCGCTTACCCGTACTTGAGTCCAGCCCTCCATGGCATCGCCTGCAGGCAGGTTGACAGGGGTTGGGTTGGGGGGCAGGGATGATGGTTCGGGGACTCGGGGAGGTACTGGTGGAACAGGAGGGAGGGAAGATTCCCCTTGGGGAGAGCCCGCTCCCACGCCCGGCAGTACCCCCGCTGCACCCTCCTCCACAGGCCCCACCAGAGTGCAGGCAGTGGAGGCAGGGCTCTCCCGCTTGTCTGGGCACACTGGAGGAGGTACCCCTGAGGCCCGAGCGGGAGCAGTGATAGGCTGGGAAGGAGGAGGGGCAGCTCTGGGCACCAGGCAGCCAGGGGCGCTGGCGATGCCAGAGCTGGCACCCTGCTGGGACTCAGAGGTCCCGAGTGCTCTACCGTGCCAGGCCAAGGGACAGTCCCTTCGAACATGCCCCGTTGCCTGGCAGAGATAACACCGGGCCTCCTCCATGGACTAATGCATCCAGTAATGGGCCCCCTGATAGGGGACCAGGAAAGACCCCTCGAGCGCCTCTCCGCCACGCGCCGCTGGCGGCAGTTGAAGCTGCACCTGCCGGCGGAAAGAGAGGACGTGATGGACGGCAGGGTCTTTGCAGCCCAAGGGGAGAGGGCTAACAACGGACATGGGCTTCCCCAGGGTAGAGAGGGTGGGTAACAGGGCAGCACTGGGAAGGAAGGGAGGGACAGAGGTCAGGACCACGCGGACCCCCAGGTCCTCCAGCGGCTCCAGGGGGACAAACGCCCCCCACCGCCTCCTGGGCGGCTGCCTATGAGGCAAGGAAGAAGACGACCTTGCCATACATCTTGGAGGCCGCCACAATGGCTGTGGGCCCCACCACCCTTGCCAGCGCCCGCACAAGGTCTCCACGTGGGGTGAGATGGGCACCAGGAGGCAACAGACGCCGTGCTTCCTGGTCAAGGTGGGGTAGAGGCCCCGGCTGCTGTAGATGGTAGTGGAGGTGGCGGTCGGGGGAGATGACGCAGTGGCAGATGGGGGGGGGGGG
>NC_133769.1:143741075-143745978 GCF_003597395.2 Chelonoidis abingdonii | reverse complement strand
GAGTGAGAGGGGGCCTTGCTGGGCCAGCCCACTCCTCCACCTCTGGAGGGAGAAGCCAGGACACATCCACCACCATGTGAAGGGTCTCATTCCCTGCCTGGCAACCAAGGTTGTTGGAGAGGGACGAGCTGCTGCTGCTAGACGTGTGTTTTGTCCTGGAAGCGGCTGAGCCGTGGAGGAGGAAGGACTGAGAAGACACAGCTGCCGGGCTCTGGAGACACGGTGGAGGGGGCCATGAAGGGACTTGGTAGAACTTCCTTTTAAACCTTGTGGGGGGCCCTCTTGGTGCTGCGGGGTTAGAGTGTTTGTGGGGTACAGGGGGGTGGCATGGAGCCTGGCCCCTCGACACCTGGTCCATCTGTGTACCCAGCAGCAGCAGTTGTCATCCAGGGAAGGTGCACTCCAGCTAACAGCAGCCACCCAGGAAGGGAGAAGGAGCAGCAGCCAGAGATGGGGGAGCACTCCAGCCAACAGAGCAGTCCCTACAGCGGGGTGGTTACCCACTCCTGCCTAGAAGGTGTTTAAAAAGTGGCCTGGCAGGACTTGAAAGCCCAGCTCTAAAAGCTGAGTTGATTGGGGAAGTAGCCGCAGCTGGGTCACACCCCAATCAAGCCACAGCTGGTCTGTATAAAAAGTCTATGAGCCAGATGCCCAGTCAGTCTCCTGTTGCCTGTAGAGGGGGAAGGGCCAGGCTGTAGGGAGCTAGACAAAGTACCTAGAGTGGAGTAGGACTGAGGAAAGGCAGAGGAGCTGGGGGGCTCCTGCCTGGAAAGCCCCAGGCTGTGGCCTAGCATTAGACCAAGAGGTATTGGGAGGTTGCAGGGGGCAGCCTGGGGTAGGCAAAGGCAGCAGGTCCAAACCCCTTTGCTGATAATGAGTGGCTGATACTGCAGTCTGCCCCAGTGAAGGGGGGCTAGATGGAGACTGGGCAGTAGCCAATACTGAGGCAAAGTGGAGATAGTGGGATAGGGGTTCCCCTGGGAGGAGGAGATCCAGTTAAAGGGGCACTGGGGTCCTGTGAGGGATATGGGGGCCAGTAGAGGACAGGCGGATCACTGGTCTGCAGAGGGCACTCAGGGCTGGATTGACCTAATTCCAGAGGATGACCAGCAGGAGGTGCGGGGATGAGTTCACCTGTCTACATGGGCTCTCAAACTGGAGGTTGGGACCCCTCAGGGGGTTGTGAGGTGGTTATGTGGGGGGTCATGAACTGTCAGCTTCCACCCCAAACTCTGCTTTGCCTTGAGCATTTATAATGGTGTTAAATATATAAAAAAGTGCTTTTAATTCACAAGGGGGCGTCATACTCAGAGGCTTGCTGTGTGAAAGGGGTCACCAGTACAAAAGTTTGAGAATTACAGTTCTAAGCTCACATGTCTCCTGGAAGGCCCAACCCTATGCAACAAAAATGGAATCAATGCATCAGGGTTCTGCACTCTGCCTGAAGGAAAGGATAGTTTCAGCAAAGAACTGTGCAAGCCCGTCATTCATCATCAGCCTGAGAGAATAGCAGTTACATCCCGGGAAAGGCCCAGTTTGGGTTGTTCCACATACTCCTCTGTCATTCTGCCATTTACAAGATGGGGAGGGAATGGGGAGAGGACGGATGTGCTTGGGGTTGTTTGCTGGAGCCAAAGAGGCTGTAGATGCGAGGGGCCCGGCTTTAGAGAGAGGTTGCTCCTCTGTGCACATGCTGCCCCACCGCTCTGCAGAGTGGACAGAAGGAGCTGGGATGATAGGCAGCAGTGCTGCTCTTGTGGCTAGGTTTAGGGGAGGAAAGGAAAGCAGGCAGAAGGGAGATTTGCTGATACACCTCCAAATGCCTCCCCACTCCCTGCTATCAGCTTGCCAAGGAGCCCTTCTGCTGCAGGGAGGGGGTTGCTTGGGGGCATATGTTGTCACTCCCCAGGCCTGCTCTGCACACCTCCCTCTCCCACAGGAATGCGGCAGGCCAGATATCCACCGCACTAATCTTGGTCTATTTACTTGTTTGCCCCCTGCTGTGATGCAGCTTGATGCAGCAGGGGAGGCAACAAAGAGGTGCAGAGGTGTGGGCATGCTGTCAGCCTGGTAGTGTGCCATGCCGCTACATCTGGCATCCTGGGCAAGGGCGGAGAGACCCTCTGCCCTCCTGCCACACTTAGGCCTCTTCACTCAGATTGCCAACAAGGGCGTGACACTGGGTGCTTGTCCTGTCCACCCACTACCACCAACTCATGTCACACAACCCACCCACAGAGAGTGGCTGTTACTGGCAAAACTAGGAACTCAGCAGTGTCTGTGACCGGTTAGTTTTCAGTCCTATTAACAAGTGGCTGCTGCTGACTTTCTGGTTTTTCAACTCCGTTCATAGAACCGTTCTGATTGGCTCCTTGCTGACCTGAACTTTTGGTCACTACAGCCCAGGAACTGAACTGGAACTGCTGCCCTATAGATTAAAGATTCCATGTTCCATTCCCTGACTCCCTCCACCCAGCCAGCCTCCCTGGCCTGGAATTGGATTGGAAATGGTGCCCTATAAGTTAAAGGCTGCATATGCCATGCTCTGACACCCCTGAGCCATCCAGTTCCCAGCTATAGCAAAGGCCTTGTCTATAGGGTTGCCAACTTTCTAATCGCACAAAACCAAACATCCCTGCCCCACCCCGCCCCTTCTCCAAGGCCTCAACCCCACTCGCTCTATCCCCACTCCCTCTGTCACTCGCTTGCTCTCCCCCACCCTCACTCACTTTCACTGGGCTGGGGCAGGAGGTAGGGGTATGGGAGAGAGGGTTCAGGGTGTGGGGTCCCAGTGGCATTTACTGCAGCTCACAGGAAACTGCTGCCAGGTCCCTACAGCTGCTATACGCGTGGGCAGCCAGGGAGGCTCCGCATGCTGCCCTTGTGCCCGCAGACACCACACCTGCAGCTCCCATTGGTCACAGTTCCCGGCCAATAGAAACTGTGGAGCCGGCACTTGGGCGAGGGCACCACGAGGAATCTCCCTGGCTGCCCATGCACCTAGGAGCTACAGAGACTCGGCATTCGTTTCTGGGAACCATGCAGAATCAGGTCAGGTGGGGAGCCTGCCTTAGCCCTGGGACTCTGCTGTGCTGCCAACTAGACTTTTAATGACCCAGTCGACACTGCCGCCAGAGTCCTTTTTTGACTGGTCGTTCTGGTTAAAAACTGGACATCTGGCAAGCCTACTTGTCTAGACTGGGATAAAAGTTGTGACAACGGAATGTGTCTGCTCATATGTGCTCAGTAACATGTTCTAAAAGTCTAGTGTAGCCACAGCAATGTACACTTTAACACGTGGAAAACTGGTCATGTTAACACCTAGACCTCATCTGGACCAGATTAGCACAGGTTAAAGGCTTGTCTTTTCTGTACTAGGCTTTTCAAATGTGTTAGCACCTGTCAGCTAACTTATTCTATCATCACGCCTTTGATCCTAGCCTAGACAGGGCCAAAGCATGATTAGGATACCTGGCAGGTTCATGATGTATAGGGCTACTCCATTCTCCATCAGATTCCTGAGGCCTTGTCGGTTGCGTTCATCCATATGCCTAAAAAGCCACGCTGCTTTTATCTTCAGAGTCACACTGGGGTGTGCCCTCAGGAACTCCACTATACTCTGGCAGCATTTCCCACAGGGGCTCCAGGACAGGAACCAGGTGATGGAGCAGTGCACTGATGGCCTGAACTTTAACTTCTTGAAGTCATGTTCCAGACAGGCGATTTCGGCGTGCTGGGTTGGGGTGTTTCGACACCAGTGCCTCCAGAACTTGGTACTTCTGCCCCACCTGATTTCATAGAGCAGGTACGTCACTCTTGGACATACACCTGGGATGTAATTCACCTTAAAATCATTTGGTTGTATCTTCCACCTGAAACACAAATGTTATGATGGGCACAGATGTCTTTTACTGCCCCCTTTTCATCCTGTGTATTATATGCAAAGCCTTCACAATTCACAAGTGCTCTTCATCCCAGAAAAACCCAAAACACTCTCCAGGCTGCATATACAGGTATCACTCTCTGGAAGGAAATAATAGATACAAAATCCAGTTGAAACTGGAAAGAATTTTAGCAGAGTTGGAATCTAATGAGCTCAATCTGGAATTAGACAAAGACACCTAAGGGATCCTTGTCATGTACTTCTGTACCAGCTATGGACTGGCTGCAGAGCTGGCTTATACACATCAGGCGTGATCATCATAGAATCCTTTAACAGTGTACTAGGGATGGCTGAAGTTCATTTTAAATAAGAAATTTTCACGCACAGTGCCACCTAGCGGCTGAACAGTATAATACGGTTTAGCTTTCCATTACTATCTTTCTGTAGTGCCCCCTACTGAGTAACCCACACCCCTCCTGCAGCATAGCACCCTAGGATCAACCTGGGGCATTGGGGTCAGTGCTGGCTCAGAAGGGAAAGCACCTACTGTGGTACTGGGAACTGTACCTTTTAATTGTGTTTAACTTTCCAGACAGGAATACAGGGGGCGATGTTGGAGTGGCAGAAGCGAATGCTCTGTTACATAGCTGCAGCTGAGGAGCTATGTCACTGAATAAAGAGGATCTCTTTCACGCACATTAGGTCTCAAGGAATTAGTGAACACCACATGGTATCAGGAGTAAATAGAAATTACAAAAAGAACCTGGTGGAAGAATGGAACAGCTGAAAGCTCCACCACAGCTGAAAGTCTCTGGAAAGGTGGAAGACAACTGGAAGAGCTCTTCTTGACCTGCTGCTCACAAACAGGGGAAAATTAGTAGGGGAAGCAAAAGTGGATGGGAACCTGGGAGGCAGTGACCATGGGATGGTCAAGTTCAGGATCCTGACACAAGGAAGAAAGGAGAGCAGCAGAATATGGATCCTGGACTTCAGAAAATTAGACTTTGACTCCCTCAGGGA
>NC_133769.1:143684734-143740941 GCF_003597395.2 Chelonoidis abingdonii | reverse complement strand
GCTTCTTGTAATGTCTGGGTCCCAAAACTGGAACGGTAGGGATGAGCCACCAATCGAAAGTAGAGGGGAAGATAGTCCTCAATTTGCTGCATGGCTCTTGACTTATCACCAGCAAATGCCATTATCTTGGCAAAAGGGGCACACTGTGACTCATATCCCTCTCGAACACTGTAACCTTTCTGCACAACTGATCTTAGCCTTGGTCCTAGTCATGCAGTGCATGGAATTCTCTGTCTCTACGTGCAACTTGCCTTTGTTTAGACTCGATCCAGAATTCTTTTGGCCCAATCTTAATTGTCTAGGGTCCTCTGTATGTATCCCTATTCCAGGTATCTACGATCCTCCCAGTTTAAGTGTATCAAGCAGCTGCTGAGAGTGCAATCCAGGCCATCCTCGACAATCAAATGAAGATATTGAACAAAACACCCCAATGACCTTGATCCAGTAAGGCATTCCGCTCTATACGCGCCATAACTAGACATGGACATTGATCACTATGTTGAGCTGTGACCAAGCCAGCTTTCTATCAGACTATAGTCCAATCATACATCCATACTTCTTATGCTGGCAAGAAACTATGGGAGACATATAAAAGCTTTGCTAAGCAAGGAATACACACGTCCAAGCTCCCATCACAGCCAGTATCTAATTATAGAATAGCTACTAGGTTAGTGAGAGCAGGACTTGCTTTGGTGGATCCATGCTGATGTTCCTGATATTTCCGTCTCTAGGGCTAAATGGATTCCTTGAGGATTTGGCTCCATGTATTTTCGAGAGACGGAGGTGAAGCTGCTGGCCTGTAGTTCCATGGATCCCCTTATTCCCCTTGAAAGATGGGCATACAGTTGTCTGTTTCCGTCATATGACCGGACCCCCGAATCGCCATGATGGTTTAAAGCAAGCATGGCTCGCATCAATCACGCCAACCTCCTTTAGACTCTCGGATGCAGCGCATCGCCCATGGCTTGTGCGCGTCCAGTTTTCTAAATAGCCCTGATCCACTCTTCTCCATCAGAGGAGCTGGTCACTTCTCCCTTACTGTGCTGTCCAGTACTAGTAGTTCTGTGAGCTCCTTGTTGTGAAGTACGAGGCGAAAAAAGCATTGATACATTAGCTTTTTTCCACACCGTTCACTAGCTTTCCTTCCTCATGAGCAGAAGGATGCACAACTTCCCCTGACACCCTTCTTCTTGCTACATACTGAAGAAACCCGTCTTGTTACTCTTAAATCGTTGCTAGTTGCAACTCCAATTGTGATTGCTTCTGATTACTCCTGCATGCCTGAGAATAATTTTTTACTCCTCCTGGTCAGTGTTCGTCCAGCTTCCACTTCTTTGTATAGCTCTTTTTTGTGGTGTTTAAGATCAGCAAGGATTTCACTGTAAGCGATGTCGGGTTCCTGCCATATTGTCTCAGATCTTTCTACAACATCGGATGTTGTTCCTGCAACTCAATAAGCTTCGTTTAAAGATACACGCCACGCCTCCTGGACACCTTCACCTCATGTTATGTTCCAGGGGATCCTCTAAATCATTCCCTGAGGAGTCAAAGTTCAATTTTTCGGAATCCAGAGCATATTCTGCTGCTCCCTTCTTCTTGTAGACTAAGGATGTGGAAAAATTGGAAAGAGTCTCCAGCGGAGGGCAGCAAAAATGATTAGGGGGCTGGAGCACATGACTTATTAGGAGAGACTGAGAGAACTGGGCTGATTTAGTCTGCAGAAGAGAAGAATGAGGGGGGATTTGATAGCTTTCAACTATCTGAAAGGGGGTTTCCAAAGAGGATGGATCTAGGCTGTTCTCAGTGGTACCTGATGACAGAACAAGGAGTAATGGTCTCAAGTTGCAGTGGGGGAGGTTTAGGTTGGATATTAGCAAACACTGTTTCACTAGGAGGGTGGTGAAGCACTGGAATGGGTTACCTAGGGTGGTGGTGGAATCTCCTATCTAAGAGGTTTTTAAGGTCAGGCTTGACAAAGCCCTGGCTGGGATGATTTAGTGGGGTTTGGTCCTGCTTTGAGCAGGGGGTTGGACTAGATGATCTCCTGAGGTCCCTTCCAACCTTGATATTCTATGATTCTATGAGTCTAAGAGATTTGAACAGTGCCTCATTCTGTATATGCAAGCAATGAGAGCCACTGAAAAGGAAGCCACTCAAAAGGCAGCCTTATTTCTGATGATAGCAAGTTCTGAAGCACATTATGTGTTCAGTTATCACAGGCAGAGAGGGCCAGCTTTGAAGGTGCAATACACACTATGTAAAAATGAGACATAAGGGTGAGGTGTACAAAGGGTACAAAGAAAAAGTAAATCTATAGAAGAGATTGTGACTGATCTAAGACTGAAGAACCAGCCTGGCAGTTTTGGGGGGCTAACTGAGCCCCTGATAAGAGGCAAGATTGTGATTGGAATATGAACCAAAAAAACTCAGAAAAAGTTACTGAGAGACCCAGAATTAACCCTTGTCAAGGCAATTAGAATTTGCCAAGGAATGGAAGACACCCAGTGTAGAATGAAGCTTATAAAGGCTGGACAGTGCTCTGACACTGTAGATGTTGTCAGTAGCTACCAGTGTGGTGCTCTGCTCTTGTTCGATGATAACAGTCAGCTGCGTACGTGTTCCCTCTGTGTGCTGCCCCGGCTCTGCACAGATAGCTGACACAGCAAACTCCGAAAGAGCCCCAAAGACCACAGACGCTACTAAGGTATGAAGGAACCCGAGTCAGGTTTATAGTCAAACGAAGCACAGTAATAGTTTCCTATAGACTCTACAGGACATACTACAAATACGTGCCCCCTGGCAATGGACACAGCTCAATGGCGGGACACTCCACTGCCCCTTAGGCTGGACAAAGATGCGCACTCCGGGACCTTCTTTTATACAGTTACAGGACAGATTACTCATACCTCCTGACGTACTGAAGTACAGCTCCTTGGCTCATTAGGGTGCTGTCTCCCCCTTTAATTATGTTGTTTCAGACAAACAGATCTATCCAACGTGCTGTCCTTTTGATCCTGTCTTTAAGATGCTCCTGCCTGTTCCTTGTTATGTCTGTGGAGTGTCCTTGTATCGGGCTGTCCAGGTGCCATACTGGCACAAGTTCCTCTTATTGGCACTTATATGTGAATGCACCTGCTTCTAACAACCCTCTTCTCACCAACTTCTGTGAGTGGGGCCTGCCTCAGGCTCACAGCCCAGCTTTTGCTTAGCAATGCCTGGAGGTACTTTGGTTCAGGCTTCAGGCCTCAGACTGGGCCTCTGACAAAACAGTTTGTTTCGGGGCCCCATCTTACTACGGTAGACATGATAGAGAATCCAAAATAATGCAAAAATATATACCTGAGGCAGAAAGACACAGGGAGCTCAAGTCAGAGTCAAGCAAGAATAGCACATGGAGCTGCACACGCTGTGACAGCCAGCACAAACCAGGACAATGCCCAGCATATGGGAAAAGGTGCAGGAAATGCAGTGAATTACATCACTCTGCAGGCGTTTGCAAGTGTAAGCAGAGTCAGGATGAGCTTTACCCTGACATCTGATGGTGAATTATGGGGAGTGTGGAAAGGGATTTTAGGTATTTGCATTGGCACACCCACCCCACCTAGCATAGCCCATGGCAGCCTGGGATGGTTATTTTGACAGCTCTGGGATCCCCAATTTCTTTGTTATTGGGGCAGGAGGAATAAAGTGTTGTCACCCTGATTATGTGAATGAGGAACTATGAGATTGCTTTATGACAGAGATGTCTCAATATAATTAAGTAGCACTTGCTAGACAAGGGACTTAGGTGCCAAAACCCATTGAAATGAGAGAGGTTGGGGACTGGTGTGTGTACATGATGGTATGGGCCCCTTTTGAGGGCCTGGAACACCAATTGCACATCCTCTTCTCTCCACTGTTGAAGAGTAGAGCTAATTTTGATTCTATTAGGAGTCCATCTAGAGGCTGCTGAGCTGAATTCACGTTGGGCCAATGGTGCACCAGCACCAGGGCTCTCCTACTACAAGCTGAAATCACTAAGAGCTGAAATCACTAAGAGCTAAGCTTACTGAGCTGAGATCACTGAGTGCTGTGTTAACTAGTGGGGGAGCCTGAAGATCTATCGCTAAGGAGCGCAGAGCGAGCAGTAGCAGCATGGTTGGACAGCCGATAAACAATGTAGCGCAATGAGCGAGTTTCAGGTCAGCGAGGACAGCAAGTGTTGATATGCAAGATGGCGTGGGAAGGCGCAGCAGAAATCCTGGAGAGCGGCAGTTGGCCTGGCCCAGTAATCGGCTCTTTACAACCCGTCTGTGCGCCCCCCACCCATTAAATCCACCTACTGTAGGCGGTAAACACCTCTGCGATTTAACCTTTTGAACTCTGGAGTAGCATCTGACCAGAGACTTTCAGGTTATTGGCCTGTTGAGGGTAGACTTAAGACCCTAAAGGGGAAAGACATTGACCAAAATGTATTTGGAGCTGGTTTTTGTTATGTTTGTTATAATCCTGTTTGTGGTGTTTACTACAAGTATCTAGCATTGTTTCCTCCTTTTATTAACAAGGTTTGCTAACTCAGACTCTGTGCTTGTGAGAGGGGAGTACCTGCTCCTAATGGGCTGAGGGCATGTAATGTCTCATAGAACAGATAGTACGTTAAATGAACAGACCGATTATTCATTTGAACCTATAAAAGGTGTTAACCATTCGTAAGCCTGGCCGCACTCTGACCAGTGAGGACAATCAAGGAGACAGGTTACTTTCAATCTTGAGCGAGGAAAATTTCTGTGTGTGCTGTTAGTTTTTGTGTTAGTTGTCACTCTGGGAGCTCAGAGGGACCAGAATGTGCAACCAGGTTTCTCTCCAATCTCCCTAGATACTTGCATCTCTGATAGGTTAAAATAGTGAGATATGAGATAGGATAAAGCGAGTTAGGACTTAGTTTGTTTCTTTATTTGCCAAAATGGCGGCATTTGAGCTGGGAAAGGAGTTCTAATTGCTGTATTCTGGCTGAAAGGAGTTTCCAAATTTGTGAGTTTTTTGCTAAAAAGGATTTATAATTTGTATGTTGAATAAGTTTAGCAGGCTGGTGAGGGATCCCAGTGCCTACTAGCCTAAAAAACCCTTGTACACTATTTCCATCTTAAAAATTTACGAGATAATTCTTAACTCGTTACCATTCTGTCTTTAAGCTAAAGCTTTTTCTTGTTTAGAAGCCTAATTGTTTTTTATTCGCTGGTCGTGAGACCCCAGCGGGAACGGGTCGGATTCACCAAGGCCAACATGTGGAGAGAAAGGAGGGCAACGGGAGAAGAAGGCTAATTTACTCTCTGTGTCAGGATTACTTTCTCTCTCAGGGAGAGTCTGGGAGGGCGGAAAAGAGAAGGAGGGCATGAAGGTGACATTTCCTCTCTGTTTAAGATTCAAGGAGCTTTGAATCAACAGTAATTCCCCAGGGTAACCCAGGGAGGGGAAGCCTGGAGATGGCAATGAGTGAGGGAAACGGCTTTCTTCCTTGTCGTTACAGATTCCAGCAGATGCTGGTCTTGGCGTTCTCTGGCAAGGTATTGGGGGGTACTCGAGAAGGGTATATCCACGCACATGGAAATTCCTGGATTGGCTGCAGCTAGCGCTAACCAGGATTTCAAGCTGCGTTATCGTAGCTTCAATTAGCTTAGAGGAATTCCATGCTGGTACCCCATCTTTTGGACGCTAAGGTTCAGAGTGGGGAATTGTACCATGACAGTATGCAATTGTCCCAGGTCACTGGGTGGGGGCTCAAGCCATTTTTGCATTGTGTTATTGAAACGGAACCCCTGGATACTGAACTCGGTCCTTGTTGCTGCCAACTCAGAGGGGAAGAAGGGTTACACAAGCAGTAGCAGAATGTGCACAGCAGTTCTCAACCTGCAGCCCGTGGGCCGCGTGCAGCCCAATTATCACACAGCTGTGGTCCAGTTGTGTGCTAAAGGCCACTGGGCTGTGTGGGGTCTGGGTTCCTGGATGCCCAGTGCAGTGGGGTCCAGGCTGCCCAGCCTGGCGCGGTGGGATCAGGGTCACCGGCCAGCCCCGCGTCGCGGGGGCCCGGGGCTGCCAGCTGGCCCTGTGGGGTCTGGGGGCTGCCCCATGGGGTCAGAATCGGGGATCAGTGTTGGGACTGCAGGCCTGTCCTGTGAGGTTGGGGTCCGGCTTGCTGCCCAGCTGCCCTGCCACCCAGCCCCAAGCAGCCAGGTCCAGGGTCAGGGCTGCCACCTGGCCCTGCACAGCAGGGTCCGGGGTCCCTGCCACCTACCTCCCCACCCAGGGCTCCACTCTTGACCCCACGTTGTGGAGAGCTCTCCGGGTGGGAGGCCCTGGGCTGACTGGTCTGTGAGGGTGGTTTGGGGGCAGGGGGTCTGCTGTGTTTCTCAACCTGCTCCCAGATAACACAATGATAAATGGGTTGAGAACCACAGGCATAGACAAAGAAAACGATCACAGACCCACTAGCTCAGCTGAATTCGTCATAGGAGCAATGGGCAGCATTGCTGCAGAAGATGATTGGCCTGCCAGTCTGCAAGCAGATGGGACATAGGTTAATAAGGTGGACATAGGTGCACAAGCCAATGTGGTGCCAAAACTCCCCCAGTGATATTAACACTATAAGAAATGGCACAAATACAGAAAAATAAACAGGTACAATTCATGGCTTACAATGGTGAGCTTATCCCACTAAAGGCATATGTGAACTGGATGTATGGGTAAATAATACACAGGAAAAGGTACATTTTGTAATAAAGAGCCCCTGTTATTGGGTTAAAAGCATGTCTAGTCATGGGTTTCATCAAGTGGTGCACTCATTGGAGGGCAGCGGATCAAAATAATTGAGAAAGAGTTTGAGGATGTATTCCAGGCGACAGAGTAGAGCTGAAGAGCCCAACTGCCCCACAACTCATGCCCCTAGGAAAGTTACCCTCGCCTTAAGGAAGAGGCTAAAAGAGGAGCTGGATAGGCATTTTGCTCTGGGAATCATGGAGCAAGTAGAGGAACCAACAGAGGGGTACACTCATTGGTTATTTTGGAAAAAAAGAAGGGAACCCTTCACTTCTGTATGGACCCAAAAGAGTTAAATCAATATGTGAAAAGGGAACATTTCCCACAACCTCAAAAGAGGAGACATTTGGGGGGACGCGGCTGATGGGGATGTGAACTCTTTTTCTACATGGGATGTGTCAGCAGGGTTCTGGCAGGTGCCCTTAGAAAAGCAGAGCACATGTGCCTAATCTAGCTTCCCAAACCAGCAACCTGAGCATGCTACTGTGCAATGATGTCCAACAGACATGGGATGACACACTTAATAAAGAGTTTGAGAAACTGGAGGAGTTAATAAAGAGGCCCGAGTCCTGAGGTACTAGACAGTAAGCGCAAAACAAAGTTATGCCTGAGCCACCTCCAAGGAGGGTATTGGGACAGGCATTTTACAGCAGCAAGGCCAAAACTGGAGACCAGTGGCTTACACACATAGGCACTTGCAAAATCTGAGTTTCAAAAGGCCCATACAGAGGAAGTGGCTTTGGCCTTAGCACACAGGTGCAAAAAGTATCGTGCCTTTATTTATAGGAGGCCTGTGTTAGCTGAAAGTGACCATAAACCAGCCATTGCAACTGCCAGCTTGGTCTGGGAAACACCCTTCCTCACACCCCACGCATCTTAGAATACAGAGATTATTTTTTTAGCTCCAAATTAGGGCTGTCAAGAGATTTAAAAAATTAATTGTGATTAGTCATGCTATTAAAAATATTAATTGCAATTGCGCGATCAATCGCACTGTTAATAATAGAATACCATTTATTTAAATATTTATAGATGTTTTCTACATTTTCAAATATACTGATTTCAATTGCAACACAGAATACAAAGTGTACAGTGCTCACTTTATATTTATATTTGATTACAAGTATTTGAACTGTAAAAAAACAAAAGAAATAGAACTTTCCAATTCACCAGTACTGTAGTGCAATCTCTTTATCAGGAAAGTTGAACTTATAAATGTAGAATTATGTAAAAAAACCCCAAACCTGCATTAAAAAATAAAACAATGTAAAACTTTAGAGTCTACAAGTCTATTCAGTCTTATTTCTTGTTCAGCCAATCGCTCAGACAAACAAGAGCAGCAAAGAGACCTGTGGCACCTTATAGACTAACAGACGTAGTGGAGCATGAGCTTTCGTGGGTGAATACCCACTTGGTTGGATGCATGACATGCATTCGACAAAGTGGGCATTCACCCATGAAAGCTCAAGCTCCAGTATGTCTGTTAGTCTATAAGATGCCATAGGACTCTTTGCTGCTCTTACAGATCCAGACTAACACAGCTACCCGTCTGATACTCAGACAAACAAGTTTGTTTACATTTGCAGGAGATAATGCTGCCTGCTTCTTGTTTATAATGTCACCTGAAAGTGAGAACAAGTGTTCACATGACACTGTTGTAGCCCGCGTTGCAAGATATTACATGCCAGATGCTCTAAAGATTCATATGTCCCTTCATGCTTCAACCACCATTCCAGGGGACATGTGTCCATGCTGATGATGGGTTCTGCTTGATATCAATCCAAAGAGTGCAGAATGACACATATTCATTTTCATTATCTGAGACACATGCCACCAGCAGAAGGTTGAGTTTCTTTTTTGGTAGTTTGGGTTCTGTAGTTTCCGCATTGGAGTTGTTGCTCTTTTAAGACTTCTGAAATCATGCTCCACACCTCGTTCCTCTCAGATTTTGGAAAGCACTTCAGATTCTTAAACCTTGGGTTAAGTGCTATAGCTATCTTCAGAAATTTCACATTGGTTCCTTCTTTGCGTTTTGTCAAATCTGCAGTGAAAGTGTTCATAAAATGAACAACGTGTTGGATCATCATCTGAGACTGCTATAACATGAAATATATGGCAGAATGTGGATAAAACATGGCTGGAGACATACAATTCTATCCCATGGAGTTCAGTCACAAATTTAATTAACACATTATTTTTGAACGAGCACCATCAGCATAGAAGCATGTCCTCTGGAATGGTGGCCAAAGTATGTTTAGCATCGGAGAAAACCTCAGTTCTCACTTTTTGGTTGGGTGCAGCAGAGTCAGATACTTTATTTATTCTCAAGCAATTACACAGAGGGAGGGAGTGCCCTAGGACACAGGGTTTCTCCCTCCTAGGCAGGTCTCTCAAAAGATAAACAATTACAGCAAGCATTTATACCTTTTGTTACATACAATAATAGGCAACAGCTTCATTTTGTTTATACATAGGTCATCCTGATATCTTATTTTTCTCACTTCTATTTAGACACCAATTTACGTTCCTCGTTGCTGACACAAGATCGAAACGACTTCTCCCACAGTTCTTTCCCACTCGCTTCACACAATCCTTGCTTCTACAAATCTCATGATAGTAGGGTTACAGCTAGCCTAACTCTTGCTAACAGAGACTGTCTTGCATTAAGATTCCCTACAAATTCCTGTCAGTTCTTTCTCTACTTCCACATTAGCATACCTGGCATGTAAATATCTTGCAATGCCAGCTACAAAAGTGCCATGCAAATGCCTGTTCTCATTTTCTGGTGACATTGTAAATAAGAAGAGGGCAGCATTATCTCCTGTAAATATAGACAAACTCATTTCTCTTACCAATTGGCTGAACAAGAAGTAGGACTGAGTGAACTTGTAGGCTCTGAAG
The DNA here is from genome assembly GCF_003597395.2 of Chelonoidis abingdonii. Classification (NCBI taxonomy): domain Eukaryota; kingdom Metazoa; phylum Chordata; order Testudines; family Testudinidae; genus Chelonoidis; species Chelonoidis abingdonii. Next base: position 143,731,248 of record NC_133769.1, on the reverse strand, counting down.
TTTTAGAATCATAGAATACACCCTAATGCAGGGGTGGGCAAATGGCTCCACTCTTCCGGCGCAGCAAGCCGCAGGGTCTGCGCTCCCAGGCTGGAGCACCTGGCCGAACGTAGTAAGTTGAACCCCTTCCCTGCCTTCCTCCCTCCCCTGGAGCCCTGCCGCCGCACTCACAGCATTCTGAGGGGCGGGGCTGTCCACTCCCATGGGGTAGCGTGTCTGGTTCTGCATGGAGCAGGACATGCTGCTAGGAGCTTCATGGTAAGGGGTCACGGGGCAGGGGGCGTTGGATAAGGGATGGGGGCAGTCAAGGGAAAGGGGGCAGGATATTTGGGGCCGGGTGTCCCCACTTGTGGCCCCCACGCACCCTCCCTGTCCCCAACTTGCTGCCCCTGCTCACCTTTCCAGGGCCTCGGAGCAGAGCTGCCTTCCTGCAGCAACTGCTGCTGCAGGGTCCTACTGCCCCACCTGTCAACTGCCAGGGCAGACTGACTCTGAGCCTGCCCTTCCCCCTCAAACCCTTCCTTTTTCTGGCAGGATCCTCCAGCAGCACAGCCCCCACACACACAGTCACCACTCCTGCCCCATGCTGGGCAAGGAGGCAGCCCCATCCCTCACCACCAGTGAGGCTACAGTGAGGGGCAACAGCAGGGGAGGAGGTGCACACAGCACCCCCCAGCACCCACCACGGGGGAGTTGAGAGAAATTCCTGGACCTGAGAGGGGCCCTAGGAGCACATGCAGTGACAGTGGTGGGGGTGAGTGTGCAGCTGGGGGGGTGGGAAAGGGGGGCTCCTCCCCCAGAGCTTGCTGCTGCTGGCAGGGAAAGGGCTGGGGGGAGTCCTCCACTCTGGCCCCATCCCTGGGGCAGCCTGCCTGCACCCCAAATTCATCCCTAGATCTGCCCCACCCCAGGTCCACACCCCTAGTCTGAGTTTTCACCCTCAACCTCAACCCTCTACCCGAGCTCTGAGGCCCTCCAGCACCCCAAAGATCCTATCTTCAGTCCCAGCCAGAGCCCTCACCCCTCCACACCATAATCCTCTGCCCCAGCCCTGAGACCCTCCCACACCCCAAACCTCCCATTCCCAGCCCCAGCCAGAGCCCTCACCCCCCAACTCTCTGCCTGAGCCCTGAGCCCCTCCAGCAACCCAACCACCTTATCCCCAGCCCCAGCCAGAGCACTCACCCCCCACACTCCTACTCTTGCCTTGAGCCCCTCCCATGACTCAAATCTCCCATTCTCAGCCCCAGACAGAGCCCTCACCCCCTACACCCCTACTCTCACCCTGAACCCCCCCACACTCCAAATCCCTCATCTGCAGCCACAGCCGTCACCCCCATCCCTCTGCACCCCTCCCATCCCCAAACTCCCTCCCAGAACTTGCACCTCTTCTCTCCCCGGCCCCTCCCATCCCCAAACTTCCTCCCAGACCCTGCACCCCAATCCCCTGCCCCAGCCTAGGGCATGCAGCCCGGACTTCCTCCCTCACCCAAACTCCCTCCCAGAGCCTTGGGCAGGTGGAGGGTGGAGTTTGAGTGGGGGCGGGTTCTGGGTACCACCAAAGTTTCTACAAATCTGCCACCCCTGGGCGGGGGGATCTCTGGAGGGGGAAGTCAGGGAGCAGGGGAGATTGGATGGGGCATGGGAGTCCTGGGGTCTGTCAGGGGGTGGGGATGGATAGGGGTCAGGGCAATCAGGGGACGGAGCAAGGAGGGTCCAGGGGGGCAGATAGGGTCGGGGGTGTCTCTGGAGGGGATGGTCAGGGGACAAGGAGCTCAGGGGGTTGGATGAGTCAGGAGTTCTGGGGGGGCTGTCAGGAGGCAGGAGTGTGGAGAGGAGTTGGGGCAGGCAGGGAGCAGGGGGGGTTGTATGGGTCGGGAGTTTTGGGGGTCCTGTCATGGGTCAGGGAGTGGTTGGCTGGGGCGTGGAAGTCCCAGGAGTCTGGGGACGGGAATGTGGATAAGGGTCCGGATAGTCAGGGGATAGGTAGGGGGTAAGGTCCTAGGGGGGCAGTCAGGTGACAAGGAGCAGGGAGGCTTAGGGTCCTGGGGGGCAGTTAGAGGCAGGGGTCCCAGGAGGGGGTAGTCAGGAGACAAGGAGCGGGGATGTTGGGAGTTCTGAGGGGGGTAGTCAGGGGGTGGGAAGTAGGAGGGAGTGGATGGGGCAGGGCAGGGGCCTGGCTAGGGTGGGTCTCCCTGGGTGCACACCCTAATGAAATGTGCTGTGCATGCCTATGATCAGGGTTGAAAGGGACCTCAGGAGGTCATCTAGTCCAACGCATTATTTTGTTTTTGAGTGAAGTTATGTCACAAAAAGTTCTACATTTGTAAGTTGCACTTTCACAACAAAGAAATTGCACTACAGTACTTGTATGGGGTGAATTGAAAAATACTATTTCTTTGAAAAAAGAACAGGAGTGCTTGTGGCACCTTAGAGACTAACACATTTATTTCAGCATAAGCTTTCGTGAGCTACAGCTCACTTCTTCAGATGCATAGAATGGAACACATAGACTCTAGGACTAGAAGGGACCTCGAGAGTCCAGTCCCCTGCCTTCATGGCAGGACCAAATACTGTCTAGACCATCCGTGATAGACATTTATCTAACCTACTCTTAAATATTTCCAGAGATGGAGATTCCACAGCCTCCCTAGGCAATTTATTCCAGTGTTTAACCACCCTGACAGTTAGGAACTTTTTCCTAATGTCCAACCTAAATCTCCCTTGCTGCAGTTTAAGCCCATTGCTTCTTGTTCTATCATTAGAGGCTAAGGTGAACAAGTTTTCTCCCTCCTCCTGATGACACCCTTTTAGATACCTGAAAACTGCTATCATGTCCCCTCTCAGTCTTCTCTTTTCCAAACTAAATAAACCCAATTCTTTCAGCCTTCCTTCATAGGTCATGTTCTCAAGACCTTTAATCATTCTTGTTGCTCTTCTCTGGACCCTCTCCAATTTCTCCACATCTTTCTTGAAATGCGATGCCCAGAACTGGACACAATACTCCAGTTGAGGCCTAACCAGCGCAGAGTATTTCGATTGGTATTCTATTGTTTAACAGTGTGATTAAAACTGTGATTAATTGTGATTAATTTTTATAATCGCAATTAATTTTTTGAGTTAATCGCATGAGTTAACTGCGATTAATTAACTGCCCTGGTACAAATGTAAGATATGCAAATCAAATCCAAACCTGGGAGAAAGATGGTGGTTGCAGACTTACCCTTTAGAGCATTTGACAATTGTGCAGTAGTGCAAAGTCCAGAGCTAGGCATTGTACACGTCAACCTGATTAAAAAAACCTTGTCCAATCTCAGTCAAAATGGGGCTGTGATCGCCAGAGTTGCTGCTCAGAATGAGACTCTGTAGAAAGCAATGAAGGCTCTTAGCACAGGGTGGCTGGGACAGCATGTTCACACTCCCTAGTACCAATTCAGTGGGAACATCTGAATCCTAAATGGGATTTAGTTTAAAGGCACCAGGATGGTGAACCCTAAGCTGTTACAGAAAAATATGTTAAAAAGAATACATGATGGTCATTTAGCGATTGAAAAATCTAAGAGAAGGCCTAGACATGTTGTTATGTTTAAACAAAGCACACAAGAGTTTTTTATAGGGAGAAGGCAACACATTGCATTACTGAGAATACAGCAGTTAGCATATGTTTTGTAGTTACACACACACACTATGCACACAGTTCCACCAGTCGATGTTATAGTTACCAGTCCAGAGCCTGGATTAATTTAGTGGCTAGCCAGATTGGTCGCAGAGGGGAGCCAGGCTCTGTTGGTTGCGATTTGATGCTCCTGGAGTAGTGGCAAGACAAACCCAAAGTTTTATGGCAAAGCATTTTGTTTTTATAGGTTGTTTTTGTTGCTGAAGTTGATGGATTTTGCTGTGTTAGTTTATGACCGGTTACTTTTTAATTGGGGTAGTTTTTTGATGTAAATATTTTAAAACATTTCTGAGAGGGTCATTTTATTTTGGATTTGATTCAATTAATTGTTGGTAGAGGTGCTAGCTTTTACCTTAGGGTTAGTAATTTGCCCTTTTTTCATTCTGGATGCGCGTTGATGGTTTTTTGGTGTTAAGTTTTGATAAGTGTTTTTTTTTAATTATTATTATTTGGTTAATAATGGCTTTTACACATTATTTTTCCCTGACGCATGCAGTTTTTATTTATATATTTTTTTACAGAGACCTTTGAGAATACAAACAGCAGTATTTTATACTGAGCAAAAAGACTGTAAATTAAACCTTGCTAAGTTTTATAACCAAAACAATTTACATTGAGGCCCAGGCCTTCAACGTTCCCCTAATCTACTTAACATAGACACAATACAGGATTCTGTCTCTTACTAACTAAACCTTAAAACAAAGAACTAAAAGGGCCCAACTTGTAATGCATATGGGAAACAGAATTCCGTAGTCCCAGAAGGTCATTCCTTTTTGCTATTTAAAAAGGTGGCTGGCAGGATGAAATCAAATCATACATTAATTCTTATAGTACAATTATAGAATTCTGCTCCTACCATGAGCGACAAAGAGTCCTGTGGCACCTTATAGACTAACAAATATTGGAGCATAAGTTTTCATGGGTGAATACCCATTTTGTCAGACGCATGGCAGTGTCTGATGAAGTGGGTATTCATTCACCCATGGAAGCTTATGCTCCAATACTTCTGTTAGTCTATAAGGTACCACAGGACTCTTTGTTGCTTTTTATAGATCCAAACTAACACAGCTACCTCTCTGATACTTGCTCCTGCAATGTTTCATACTGACCTCAAATGAACAACGATATTGAGGAAGCTGTCAAGACTTGACACATATCTAAGACTACAGACCAAGTCAAACAAAAGAGCCTGTGCTGGTGACACAGGAAAAATTGCCGCCCCTCCTCACCCCAGAGCAATGTTTACATTGTTTGGAAAAAACTGTGTACTCTCCCTTCCCTGAGATAGCCTTACTAGAAGATAGTACCACTAAACAGCTGATTGTGCATATCAAATCTCTTTTTGCTAGGCCATAGTAATGTCTGACAATGGGCCACAGTTTATTAAGCATGACTTTAAGCAGGTTGCGGTGGGATTTGGGTTGAGACATGTAACCGTCGGCTCCAATTATCCCAAATCATAGAATCATAGATAATTAGGGTTGGAAGAGACCTCAGGAGGTCATCTAGTCCAGGGGTCTCAAACACGCAGCCCGCGGAATTATTTGCTGCAGCCTGCCAAGCTCCCCGCACCCTCCCCCCACCCCCCCGAGTTATTTCCTGTGGCCGTCAAGCTTCCCTCCCCTGATGCCCCCTTCCCTCCCCAGCGTGCAGCATCCTCGCTCCTCTTCCTACCTCCGGGCACTACCCTGCTGCCAAACAGCTGTTTGGCAGCGCTTAGCGTTTTCCAGGAGGGAGGGGGGAGAAGTGAGGAGCCATGCGCTCGGGGGGGAGGCAGAGAAGAAGCAGGGCAGGGGCAGGGATTTGGGGAAGGGGTTGGAATGGTGGTGGGGAAGGGATGGGAAGAGACAGGGCAGGGACGGGGCCTCATGGAAGGGGTGGAGTGGGGGCGGGGCCAGGGGAAGTGTAGGGGGGCTTTAGTACCTTAATATAAAAAAGTGTCAATGATGCGGCCCTCGGGCCGATGTACTTATCCTCATGTGGCCCTCGTGGTGATTTGAGTTTGAGATCTCGGATCTAGTCCAACCAGGGCTTTGTCAAGCTGGGCCTTATCCAATGGGTTGGTGGAAAACAGCATTAAAATAATGGAGTGGCTATTGGAAGAAGCTACAGAACTCCACCAATGAATCACATGTGGCCATCTGCAGACATTTTGTTTAACAGAAAGCTGAGAACTAAAATGCCTGGAATGAGAGAAGCTGATGTCAGAAGAACTGGGGATTTGCAAAAAATATATAAAGAGACAGATAAAGCTAAACAAAAATCAGTATGATTTGGGGTCCCAGGAACTGCCACCACTTCATGAACATGATGGATCTCTGATGGGAATCAGTGGTCACAAACAGCAGTGATGTCACAAGAGATTGCCATGCAGTCGTATGAGGTGGTCACCCTAGACAGACCCATACAGAGGAGGAATAAGCAACACTTTCTCCAACTTGGAGAAAGGAACGTGAAGGAAGGGAGATATGGGGCCCTGAGTTTGCTATTTTGCCGGTGAAGGCCTAAGTAAGGCAACAATCAGAACAGGTTAAGACAACTGAACCCCAGACATAACACCACCAAAAGAGATGGACTCATTGCCTCCTGACAGCAGCAGCACTGGTATTTCACAGGAGACCCAAGCAATGGCATAGGGCATGTCAGAGGTTAATTGAACACTTTTTAAGTTCAGTTAGTAGGTTGATTAAAAGTTTTTGGAATTGGGTGTTATTTCAATGTGGTTTGTTAAGCGTTGCTATTATTATTTATTTATTTATTTATTAAATTAGTCTGGGAAAAGAAGACATGTTATTGGGAATTGTATCTAGAAGAGTGATCGCTTCCCAGACAGGCAGTCTGGAAGAGGGGCGCTGCAGAAGCTCATGACCTGTCATGCAGAGAAGCCTGGACCTGGTCACTGAATACAGTGGATCTCCCTCAAGCATGTTGGGACCAGAGTGATTGCTGAACACCACACTCCTTGCTGAGTCACCCATCCTCCAGCACAGCATTCCCTAGCACCACACTGGGGCATTACGGGTTAGCATTGACTCAGAGGAGAGAGCCCCTCCCACTGGTCACCCACCCCACTCTCTGCAGCACAGCATCCCCTGGCACCACACTGGGGCCCTGAGGTCAGTACTGATTAAAGCAGTGAAACTGGGCAACAGAGAAAGGGAGAGAGACAGATCTAGGGTAGAAATGCTGAAAGGGAAAGGAGCTTCACAACTTCCCAGCTCCGACTGTCTCTGGAAATCATTGGGAGGTCAGCCAGTATGGGGTTATGGAACTGTCATTCTCACCCTGGGTTGGTGCCTCTGGCTGAGTCACCTGTTGGAAAAAGATGAGATAGTCACCTGTCATCTGGTAGAGTCAGAAACTCAGAACAAACCAGGAACCTACCTACTTCTCATCTTTAACCCTTTTGATCACAAGAGCGCATCACACCAAATCTATTTATCTATCATCCTCAAGTTCAGGCTTGGAAAGAATGGAGCTTCCAGGTCCCTGTTAATACCCAGAATTCCTGGGGAGAAATGCCTCGCTTAAATTTGATGATCAGTTTAACTGTGTGTGAGTTTAATCAGCTATTTATACACATTGACATGATTGTGATCTCAGACCAGTTTTGTATCTATGGAACTTCATTAACTTCAGTGGCGTTACTTCTAATTTACACCAGCATATTGGAGAGCAGAATCTGGTCTTCAACCCCTGTTTATAGTCCAAGACACAAATGGCAGCCAGGGATTGGTCTGTCTCTTCCTTGGCCACAGTAATAAGGAGACGGACAGAAGTAGATTTGAGAATCAAACCTTTTGTTTTCTCCATTGATTTTCTGTTTGTTTTTTTTTCACCTGAGTTTGGCCATTCACAACTTTTTAAAAATTGTTGGTATCAATTTAGTGCTGACGAAAAGCTCTGGACTCATGGCTCATTAATGACTGACAGGTTCACGTTGGGCAGACCCCCCAAATTACTCCACCAATAGGCCTTAATGCTGACCTGGGGGGCCAACCTCTATGGTTGAGACAGGAGTTGTCTCACATTCCTCAATTCACTTCACAGAGGAAAATTCTATTTATTTATTTAGAACTAAAATTAGAAAACTGCCTGTCCAAGGTCCTAGGCATCCTAACACAATGAATTATGCCATACATATAATTAAAATACGTTTCAGCAGCAGCGAAATCATCTGTTCCACCAGAAGTCAGCCAGACAGCCACCTACCCCTTCATCTTCTCAAATTAACAACATAAATAAAACACATTTAGATTTCTTGATAGATCAAAAATAAATCAAATCATTGTTCTGTTTTTATACAAATCTCTGAGAAGATCTTGGGAACCTGAATGTGTCCTGAATATTTCTAAATAATGTTTAACAAAATGAAACTTCCTCCCCATCTCGAAAGCCATTATCTACCATTTTTAAATTTAATATCATAAGTTAAAAACCATATGGGAAATCTCAAAATATATTAACTGATATATAACAAAAAAAACCCACAGACACACCTACACCCCCTCAAAGATACTTGCTACACACACACACACACATAATAATACACATATAATAATGTGTGCGTAGAAATATACACACACTAGTATTGTCTGTTTACCTTTCCCTGTGCCAGCAGCCATGGCTTCTTCTCGTTATACTTCCAGCATCTGGGGCTGTCTTCTTTTATAGAGATGCTTTCTCTCTTTCAGTTTCTATTCCTGAGCATTGAAACTTTTGGACCATGCTTATGCATGCTCAGTAGCACTTTACGCTGAGCAATTAGTCCAGAGGTTCCCAACCTCTGAGGCACAGGCACCTGGGAGGGTGCGATAAGGTTATAGGGGGCACAAAGCCCTGATGGGACCATTCTGAAAGGCTGGAGTCAGCAGGGGGCCCTGTTCAGCAGGAGGCCAGTGCTCAAGAGTGCATCTTTTCACTCTCCTGCAGACCCTGGCCCTTCAGTGATGTCCTGTTCAGATGGGGACTGAGATGGGTAGGGAGCTGGGTCCAAGCAGCCAAGACTGCCAGACTGCTGCAAGGAGTGGAAGGTTTCCTCAACTGCCCCATGGTTAGTACCCTCCACCCCCTGGGGTACTGAGCAACCCACCCCCAGCCCCTGTGAGTACATAACCCTGTCAAAAAGAGGAGTGTGTGCATGGGACATGAAGCTCTGAAGTGGGGGTTCAGCAAAAAAAAGTTTGGGAACCTCTGTATTACAAGTACAAAAGCCATCCCCCTGACGGACATAAATGACACCGGACAGCGCTGTGTGGGTGGGTGAGCGGGACAAATTCCATAAACGGTAAACGGGGGCATGACTGGAAAGGTTTGTGCACCACTGAATTAGTCCTATTGACTTAGATGAGGCTACAGTATCTTGGGGCAAGTCTACACGTAAAGCGCCACTATCGTGCTTTAAGGAAGACGCTCCAAGACTATGTCTACACTAGAGACCTTACAGCAGCACAGCTGTACCATTGCAACTGCGCTGCTGTAAGTTCTGTCATGGAGCCGCTCTATGCAGGCAGGAGAGAGCTCTCCTGTTGACATAATAAAACCAACTCCAGAAGCGGCGGTAGCTACGTCGGCGGGAGGTCTCCCACATAGTGCTGTCCACACTGGTGCTTCTGTCAGTGAAACTTATGTTGCTAACGGGGGTGGTTTTTTCACACCCCTGAGTGACATAGGTTTTGCCGACATAAGTGGTAGTGTAGACGTGGCTTAAGCAAACAAGAGAGAGCTCTCCCATCAGTGTAGTTAATCCACCTCCCCAAGAGGCAGTAGCTATGACGATGGGAGAAGTACTCCAGTATAGCGCTTCAGTGAAGATGCTACCTGCGCCAACAGGAGGAGTTTTCCTGTCGGCATAAATAATCCACCTCCCAGAGAGGTGATAACTAAATCAACTGGAGAATTCTTCTGTCAACGTAGTGTTGTCTTCAGCAGGGGTTAGGTCAGTATGGTATAACAACATTAACTCAGGGTATAGATTTTTCACACCTCTGTGCAAGGTGTTTATACCCATATAGGCCTGTAGTGTAGACCTTACTTTGAGCAATTACAGTAACTCCTCACTTAAAGTCGTCCCGCTTAACGTTGTTTTGTTGTTACATTGCTGATCAATTAGGGAACATACTCATTTAAAGTCATGCAATGCTCCACTATTACGTTGTTTGGCTGCGTGCTTTCTCCACAGCTGGCAGCCTTCCTACACCTCCACCCCAGCGCCTCCCGCCCAACTGCAGACCCCGTGGATCAGGACCTTTCTCCTCCTATCCCCACCTGCTGCACGTGGCAATCAGCTGGCTTGAGGGGTTTTGGAGGGAGGAGGGAGGAGCGAGGACTCGACACGCCGGCTCCCCCTCTCTCCCCTGCTTCCTGAACTCGGCAATCAGCTGGCTTGCGAAGTTTAGAAGGGAGGGAAGGGAGAGGTGAGGAGCCAGGATGCAATGTGTGAAGTAAAGGGGGAGAAGGTGGGTGGGGAGAAGAGGCGGGTCAAGGGTGGGGGCTTGGGGGAAGGGGGACAGTGGGTGGGCTGAGGGTTAAGCCCCCCGCCCCTGGTGCTTGCGAAGTAGGGGAAGCTGCCCTGGAACCTAACCCCCCCATTTACATTAATTCTTATGGGGAAATTGGATTTGCTTAACATCGTTTCATTTAAAGTCACATTTTTTCAGGACCATAACTACAACGTTAGTGAAGAGTTACTGTAGTCCCATTGACCAAGGGCTGATCTACACTAGGAACTTACATCAGCAAAGCTATGAGTCTCGGGATGAAATTCCCTGAATTCTTCCATCGACCTAGCTAACACCTCTCAGGGAGCTGGATTAACTATGCTGATGGGAGAACCCCTCCTGTCAGTGTAGGGAGTACCTACACTGACATGCTACGGCGGTGCAGCTGTGTTGCTATAGTGCTTTAAGTGCAGATATACCTTTAGGTGGGACTACTCACAGAATACAGCACTACTCATTGTAAAGAAGGTGGCAAAATTAGGCCCTCAAAGTAGAGTAACCTGTTTCTGACCCTCAGAGATTACAGTCACTACTCTGGAGTGACTAAACCCTTGAGTCTAGGCTCTGGCAGGGTTAGGAATACAACTCCTGCTACCTTTTTAAAATTTTTCCTCGCTTGCAGAGGGCCACCCAGCACCAGGAATGCTCATGGAATCCTTCTCCACCCACCAGAACAAACAGCATATGTCTTCATTGTGGGGGGGAGGAGGGGTGGAAAGCATGTTCTTAACTCAGGCCTGGCCTACACTATGAAATTAGGTCAGCATAACTATGTCGCTGAGGGGTGTGAAAAATCCACACCCACTGAGCAACGCTGGTAAACTGACCTAACCCCTGCTGAAGACAACACTACGTTGACAGAAGACTTCTCCACTCGACCTAGCTATCACCTCTCTAGGAGGCGGATTATTTATACCGACAGGAAAACTCTTCCTGTTGGTAGCATCTTCACTGAAGCACTATAGCTGCAGCGGTGCTAGTGTCGCAGTTTATGTGTAGACAAGCCCTCGAGCGAGCTAAAGAAGGAAAGCATCCTAGTTACTGAAGACACAACCCCAGAAATTGGGGCTAACTCAGGTTAGCTAACTTAGGTCAAAATAGCATTCAAGACCAGGCAACTCTGGCTTTAACTTGCGTTATCAGCTTTAGTTCAACCCCAAGCTCCCCTGTAGGCTTTAACGTGAGCTGCTAAACTGAGCTAAAACCCAAGATGTTGTGTCTTCACTGGCTATTTTAATCTATGTTAGCTAACCCAGGTACGGACACACACCCAGCCACAAAGAGGGACCTCTCCAGGGGAGCCATACAGAGCACTCACTCAGACAGCGCCACGCACAGGGCCCTGCATTGACAGTCTTGGCAAATGAGCAGAGACTAAGCAACCTATAATCTGGGAGTTAATCCTCCAGTGGCTTCCAGAGAGGTTTCGTCTCGCAGGAAAGAGTGGGGAGGAGAGACAGAGAATTGACACCTTTGATTTATTTCTCAGCCACAAATTTACCATCTGGAGAAAACCTTTTCCTCTTTGGATTTCAGAAAGTGATGAGGGTTGTTGCCATTTCTTGTGATATGTTATGATCTAGGGTTACTCCTGGCTAGCTGCTTATGCCAAGGCTTTTGGGGCCTTACGCCTTGTTTAGCTAAACTATTGTCTTACAAGCCGTGTAGGCTCATTACATTACTTGTCTTAACTTGTCTTATACCCATGCCATACCTAGCAAATATCTATAGGCTACAGGCCCCGCCCACACCTGGAAGCACATTGCTTTTTCCTGCTGAGCTGGGGCTCTCCTTTCCCCCCATAGAACCCTTTTTGTCTGCACCGCTCTCTCCTGAGATCACAGAACAGTATTCTTTTTTGGTGTGAGTTACTCCACTTACCGCTTTAAAAAAGACAAAATATCATTTCCCACAAGCATTGCTGCTGGAATACAGTGCAGCACCCCAACTTTTAAGGTACCCACTAAACCTTCCCATTCCAAATGTACCTTAACCAAAGGGATAGGAATTTTAAAATCTTTCCAAAGTCAGGAGTTTTATCTCCTAGCCAGGAAACATTTTTGACCATGCTTTCCCAGACAAGAGAGATATGAGAACCAGTATCTCTGCACCTTAGACATTCTTTGCCATTCACTTTGGCAACTTTAATAAATTTGGTGTCTTTCTCCAATGGGTCAGACCTCACAGAATTAATCAGGGTCCCAGAGGTACTTTGTTATAATGGCAGGTGCATTGTACAGTGGGAGGTGAGCTTAACTTCCCTTATTGTAGGGCAATTATTCCTCAGGTGTTCAGTGGACTCCCACATGAAACACCTTCTTGGACCATTCTCCCGTACAGGAGGGGTCTGTGAGCATAATTTCTAGGAGGGGATCCATTCTGGGGAAATAAGTGCCTGGGCTCCCAACTACCCTTTCTCTTCCCAGGGACAAAACAGAACTCCCCTGCCTCCTTAACACTGGGCTTCGTCCCTCCCCTCTGTGGCATGTGCCCACTGTATGCACTGGAATCAGTCACATCTGCTGCTTTTTGGAGAGGGCCTAGGGATTCATTCATCCCAAACAGCTTGTTCAACTTCTTCAGAAGATATGCTTAGGAACTGCTCCAGTGCAAAAAGATCAAACAACTGTTTATTACTCTCTGTCCCCAACCCCAGACCCATTTTTTCATCAAATCACACAATGTATACACATATTCTCCATGACTCATATTGTCATTCAGTTTGAAGGTTCTAAATTTTGTTCTATGGACCTCCAGGGGAATCTGGAACCTTGACAATACAGCCTTTGTAAATTCACCATACGTCAATGCTTGTTCAATCTCCATTTCATTAAATAAATGTGAAGTTTTCCCTGAGAGCGTAGTCACCAAATTTAAGAATTTCTTGTCCTCTGGATCTTTATGCACTTCACACAACCTTTCAAAAGGAGTGTGTATTCTTCAGTACAGTCTGCTTCTTTGTATGCAGGGCACACAAAGGGAGTCCCTTGGGGAAAGAGAGCACCAGTGGGGTCTATCCACTCCTTTGCATCACGTCCAGGTTATATATTCTCTCCTCTTTTTCAAGAGCTTCTTTGTCTTTCAGCTCCATGGCTCGTTGGTGGGCAGTTGCTTCTGCTTCTTGGGTGCACTTGTGAGCTTCTTCTTGCTCTTGCTCTGACCATTCCCTATTTTTGATATTCACAATCTCTCTCTCGTTGTTCTGCTTCCCATTTGTGCTGCTTTCTCAGCCTTTTTTTAGGGCTTTTCATGCCTTAGCTAATTTAGCCAGTTCTAATTTAGCGATTGTCATTCATTTTAAATGTCTTTTGTTCTATGTCCCTTGCCCAAAATAAACAAACAAAATAATAAAACTGTAATCTTTCTTTGACTGTTCCCAGCCTTAGCACTTGAGAATAATTTAAAATTTATTTTACCAAGCCTTGCCAAGCAGGTAACAATCAGTGAGCTCCAGGCCTGTGCTACTTGGAGATGTTTCTCTGCAATGCACAGCCTCTACCCCTGTACATTCACAAAAGATATTAAGTTCACAGCTCTGTTAAAGAGTCAGTACATCACAGTTTATTAATTTAAGTGGGGTAATTTAACTGGGATTACTGGAGCTAGCGAGCAGGAGCAGCTAACAGGGGAGTTTTGCAAGGGAGTTTGGAGGGGGAGTTCAAGAGGGACTAGATACTCTTAACATTCTTTAAACTTCAGGCCAAAACCACCCCCTGATAAAAACAAAACATCAAAAAAGGAATGAGCTGCAGGAGTAAGAAGAGAGTGCCTGCCAAAGTCCAGCAACAGAGTGTGTGGGAGCTATCCAGTTTATTGCACTCAGTGCAGCATGTATGATTACCTGCCCTATGGGCAGGTGACATATGTGTGCATTCAGTGCAAGTAGCTCCTGGCCCTCAGAGACTGTGTACGGGCTTTGGAGACCAGAGTAGCTGAACTGGAGGAGCTAAGGGAGACAGACAGGTACACAGATGAGACTTTCCAGGACACAGTAGAATGGTTCTACCCCTGGTCTGACAGCTTCTGTGCTGTTGAGGAGAATGAAAGTCTCAGAGAAGGAGAACATCCAGCTGGAGCAGAGGGAAACGATCCCATAGTTGGGACTCTACTTCCAGATGATGTTGTGGTATCCTCTTGCACTGAGGATACCTCTCTGGGGGAGGGAACTCCAGTTATTAGGAAGAGACAGATATTAGTAATGGGTGATTAGATTATTAGAAACATAGACAGCTGAGTTTGCAATGACCAGGAGAACCATGTGGTGACTTGCCTGCCTGGTGTGAAGGTTGCAGATCTCTTGAGACATCTAGATAGACTAATATGTAGTGCTGTGGAGGAGCTGGTGGTCGTGGTACATGTAGGTACCAATGACATAGGGAAGGATAAGAGAAAGGTCCTGAAGGCCAAATTTAGGCTGCTAGGCAAGAGATTGAAGTCCAGGACCTCCATGGTAGCATTCTCTGAAATGCTTCCAGTTCCACACGCAGGGCCAGGTAGACAAGCGGAACTGCAGGATCTCAATGAGTGGATGAGACAATGCTGTAGGGAGGAGAGGTTTAGATTTATTAAGAACTGGGGAAACTTTTGGGAAAGGGGGAGCTTATAGAGGAAGGATGGGCTCCACCTAAAGCAAAATGGAACCAGATTGCTGGCACTTAACGTTAAAAAGGTCGTAGAGAAGTTTTAAACTAAGGGCTGGGGGAAAGCTGACAGGTGTGGAGGAGCACATGGTTCAGACAGAGACATCCCTTAGGGGAGGATCTATTAATGGAGATTCTCTATGTCCTAGTAAGAAGGAGAGGATGGAAGATGATAAAATAGAGGTAGGATCTGATGAGGAACAGTCAAATAACATCATGTAATGGCAGACAGCTAAAAAGTGACAATTTTTTAAAGTGCTTATATATAAATGCTAGAAGGCTAAATAGTAAGATGGGGGAACTAGAGTGTCTCATATAAAATGAGGATATTGATATAACAGGTATCACAGAAACTTGATGGAATGAGGATAATTAATGGGATACAGTAATACCAGGATACAAAATATATTGGAAGGACAGAACAGGTTGTGCTGGTGTGGGAATGGCATTATATGTGAAAGAAGGCATATAATCAAATGAAGTAAAAATCTTAAATGAACAAAACTGTACCATAGGATTTCTATGGATAGTAATTCCATGCTTGAATGATAAGAATATAGCAGTAGGGATATATTACCAACTGCCTGACAAAGATGGTGATAGTGACTATGAAATGCTCAGTGGGATTAGAGAGGCTATAAAAATAAAAAAACTCAGTAATAATTGGGGATTTCAGCTATCTCCATATTGACTGGGTACATCTCACCTCAGGACGGGATGCAGAGATAAAGTTTCTTGACACCTTAAATGACTGTTTCTTGGAGCAGCCAGTCCTGGAACCCACCAGAGGAGAGGCAATTCTTGATTTAGTCCTAAGTGGAGCACATGATCTGGTCCAAGAAGTGACTATAGCTGGACAGTTTGGTAATAGTGACCATAATATAACTAATTTTAACATCCCTGTGGCAGGGAAAACACCACAGCAGCCCAACACTGTAGCATTTAATTACAGAAAGGGGGACTACAAAAAAATGAAGTTAATTAACAGAAATTAAAAGGCACAGTGCCAAAAGTGAAAACCTTGCAAGCTGCATGGAAACTTTTTAATGACACCATAATAGAGGTGTAAAAAATTAAAAAACATAATAAGAGAATCAAAAAAGTGCCACCGTGGCTAAACAACAAAGTAAAAAACTCAGTCATAGGCAAAAAGGCATCCTTTAAAATGTGGAAGATAAATCCTAGTGAGGAAAATAGAAAGGAGCATAAACTCTGGCAAATGAAGCGTAAAAATTAAATTAGGAAAGCCAAAAAAGAAGTTGAAGAATGGCTAGCCAAGACTCAAAAATTTATAACAAAAAATTGTTCAGCTGCATCAAGCAGGAAGCCTGCAAAACAACCAGTGGGGCCACTGAACAATCGAGATGCTAAAGGAGCACTCAGAGATGATAAGGCCATCGCAGAGAAACTAAATGAATTCTTTGCATTGGTCTTCATGGCTGAGGATGTGAGGGAGATTCCCAAACCTGAGCCATTCTTTTTAGGTGACAAATCTGAGGAACTGTTCCACAATGAGGAGTGATTAGAGGAGGTTTTGGAACAAATTGATAAACTAAACAGCAATAAGTCACCAGGACCAGATAGTATTCACCCAAGAGTTCTGAAGGAACTCCAATATGAAATTGCACAGCTACCAACTGTGATGTAACCTATCATTTAAATCAGCTTCTGTACCAAATGACTGGAGGATAGCTCATGTGAAGCCAATTTTTCAAAAGGGCTCCAATGGTGATCCTGGTAATTACAGGCTGGTAAGCCTGACTTCAGTACTGGGCAAACTGATTGAAACTATAGCAAAGAACAGAATTATCAGACACGTAGATGAACATAATTTGTTGGGAAAGAGTCAAGATGTTTTTTGTAAAGGGAAGTCATGCCTCACCAATCTACTAGAATTCTTTGATGGGATCAACAAGCATGTGGACAAGGGGGATCCAGTGGATATAGTGTACTTAGATTTTCAGAAGACCTTTGACAAGGTCCCTCACCAAAGGCTATTAAGCAATGTAAGCTGTCATGGTATAAGAGGGAAGGTCCTCTCATGGATTGGTAACTGATAGGAAACAAAGGGAAGGAATAAATGGTCAGTTTTCAGAATGGAGAGAGGTAAATAGTGGTTTCTCCCAGGGGTCTATTTTGGGACCAGTCCTATTCAACATATTCATAAAAGAACTGGAAAAAGGGTAAACAGTGAGGCAGCAAAATGTGCAGATGATACAAAACTACTCAAGATAGTTAAGTCCAAAGCAGACTGCAAAGAGCTACAAAGGGATTTCACAAAACTGGTGACTGGACAAAAAAATGGCAGATGAAATTCAGTGTTGATAAATGCAAAATAATGCACATTGGAAAACATAATCCCACCCTATACATATAAAACAATGGGGTCTAAATTAGCTGTTGCCACTCAAGAGGGAGATCTTGAAGTCATTGTGGATAGTTCTCTGAAAACATCCACTCAATGTGCAGCTTCAGTCAAAAAAGCAAAGTGAATGTTGGGAATCATTAAGAAAGGGATAGATGATAAGACAGAAAATATCACATTGCCTCTATATAAATCCATGGTATGCCCACATCTTGAATACTGTGTGTCGATGTGGTCTCCCCATCTCAAAAAAGACATAGTGGAGTTGGAAACGGTTCAGAAAAGGGCAACAAAAATTATTAGGGATATGGAACGGCTTCCATATGAGGAGAGATTAAGGGAGATTGGGACTTTTTAGCTTGGAAAAGAGACGACTAAGGGGAGATATGATAAAGGTCTATAAAATCATGACTGGTGTGGAGAAAATAAACAAAGAAGTGTTATTTACTCCTTGTCATAGCACAAGAACTAGGGGTCACCCAATGAAATTAGTAGGCAGCAGGTTTAAAACAAACAAAATGAAGTATTTGTTCACACAATGCACAGTCACCCTGTGGAACTCTTTGCTAGAGGATGTTGTGAAGGCCAAGACTATAACAGGGTTCAAAAAAGAACTAGATAAGTTCATGGAGGATAGGTCCATCAATGGCTATTAGCCAGGATGGGCAGAGATGGAATCTCTAGCCAGTGTTTGCCAGAAGCTGGGAATGAGCGACAGAGAATGGATCATTTGACGATTACCTTGTTCTGTTCATTCTCTCTGGAGCACCTTGGCCACTGTTGGAAGACAGGATAATGGGCTAGATGGACCCTTGGTCTGAGCCACTACGTTCGTTGTTATGTTATTATGTACATTCCTTGAAACGCTGCACTGAGTTGATTTATACTAGAAAAAGTAAAACAAGTTTATTAACAAATGAGCAGCGACTGTAAAAGAGATAAAGGCAGAGGTGGTTGCAAGGAAATAAAAGTGAAAACATGCATCTAAAAGTCTAAAACAATCTAACCAGATACAGTCCTTGTTCAAATGGTTTATTTTACCCACAGTCTTCTTTTCAGCTATTTACCTCATAGCCTGGCCAGGACCCATCACAGACATCAAAGAGCTTGGTTTCTTTGTCTACAGAATGTGAAGGATAAAGACAAGTCTCTCCCTGGTCCTTATATTCCCAAAGGGATGTCTTTGTCTTACAAGTTAGGAAGACCTCCTGCGGATTCAGACTCCTGTGTCTCTATGGGGTATTGGAGCCATGTTAATTCTGTCTTTCCAGTTCAGGATCAGGATAATCTAGATGGTTTAGCTCAATGGCTTTATTTATTGCTAATATGTAAATTGAGGTAAACCCACATTCCTTTGTTTAGGACAGACTTGTTTACCACCTTGACCTAGGCTACTCTGTCTGGTCTTACGCATGTTTTAGTAACATCATACAGAGGAAATTCACAAAGTTACATATAACATCAACACATGCATTTTAAAATTACATTAATAACCAGCATGTTATTAACTTTCATATGATACCTCACAAGGCATATTATGTACAGGTATTATTGCAGAAGCATGAAAGGCAGGGGTCCCCAAACTTTAGAGGATCAAAATCCCCTTTCTCCCACTCTGTGCCCCGCCCTTCCCCCCCCTCCCCAAAGCCAGGGCCAGGATCGGGCGGGACAGAAGTAAGGGGGGCCAGCAGCTGGGGTCAGGGCAAAGCCGGGAGTGGAGGCGGGGCCGGCAGCTGGTGCCCCGGACACGTGCAGAGCCACGCTGAGGCTGGGGGCTGTGGCAGCTGGGGGTGGGGCCAGAGCAGAACCGAGGGCAGGGTGGGACAGGGCTGGAGCTCCCTCCCTACCTCCTGTGAGGGCTGGCCCAGTCTGCCGCGCCCTGCCCCAATGTTCTTCCGCACCCCCCCAGGGAGGCATGCCCCACAGTTTGGGGACCTCTGCACTATGCTAATACAAAGAATAAATAATAATACAAATGCAGCAGCCACTCATATATATAGGCATAAGACTCTTTGGGAACCAGCATGGAAAACAGCAAGAGCTCCATTAATATTATTTTGGCCACTAACTGTGCTCCTAAAAGCATGCCTATCAATCTGCGTGCTGTTGTGGTGTAAAGATAGGAACACTTCAGTGCGCATGCACAACCAGTCTGTCAACAAGAGCAAAGTCCGGCCATTAGGCCTCTTCTCGCTTTCTGGAGAAACTGCTGATGAGCATGTGTGTTATTTGAGGATGGCATTGTCCACTGGTTTTTGGCTGTGGAGAGACCATGGCCCACTAATCCCAATGAAGTCTTAAAAGCCCCTGGGGAAATTCTGTGGTATTAGTGGGCCATTCAGGACACCAGTGGATATATGCCACATCTGTGAAGAGGGATAACCTCTCTGCAGTACTTCACTGGCTTCTCTTCCATTCTTAGGTTCAAACCTCTTGGTGGGGGAGGATTGTGGGAGAAGGAATGGCGCAGAAATTCCTATGATTTACATTAACGGTCAGAGTCTGCTCCTGAGATGTACTGAGTGTCTCCTGCAGTGTTAGCAACCTCAGCTCTGCTGCAGTCAGTGCAGTGGAGGGAACTCAGCGCTCCATTGGGATCAGGCCCTAATTTATGCAGGAAGGACCCTAAGAGGTGGGAAGAAAGTGGTAAGAGGGTCTGCTCCTGCTACCATTGAGGTCTATCAGGCCTTCTGATCTGGCTTTTCTCCTCGCTACGTCCTTTCCATGGCTAAAATTAGAAGGGATGACATAGCCTGTAGCATTCAGCATTTTATGACAAAGACACAGGATTACTGGTAATTAATATATTAGCCAGAAGCTTCTTCCCAGATCAAAACACCACTTAGCAGCACAGAAGACAAGAGGATTATGAAACGATTTGTGGGGCGGTTTAACAGAGAGATAGATTTGCTGATCTCATTTCTATGGTTCACCAAGTGGGAGTTTTAGGAGGTCTCCACTTTCACTAAACCATTGTGAATGAATGAAAAAACTGACCCTGTTCAGCCCTGGCATAAATATGTACACTCCTTCTGAGGTCAATGGGAGTACCATGCACTCACGTCAGGGCCAAGTTTGGCTCACGGTATTGAAAAATAACAGGGGAAATCACTCCATCCTTATATATTATAGCAAGGTTTTTTAGACTGTTTCTCAGGGTGTGTCTATTCTGCAATTAGATCCCCATGATTGGCCCTGCCAGCTGACTTGGGCTTGTGGGTCTCAGGTTAAGGGGCTGTTTAATTGCAGCGTCAACTTTCAGGCTCAAGTTGGAGCCTGGTCTCTAGGACCCTGCAAGGCGGGAGGATCCCAGAGCTCAGGCTGTAGCCCAAGCCCAGATGTCTATGCTACAATGGAACAGTCCTGCAGCCCAAGTCAGCTGGCATGGGACAGTGGCAGGTTTTTCTTTACAATGTAAATGTACCCTCAGTGTTTTATTCTTCCTGAGACAATAGATTACCAGCAAGGGCAAAGCATATGCAGGTGATTCACAAGCCACGGGGTATAAAAGCCCTTAGGAAGGGTTTTTGTTGGAGGTAGAAGACAGAGCCCTTAGCAGCCTACCTAACTTTTCAGTTACAACAGCAGAGAGAAACTGGGAGTGGGAGGAGGACAAGATACCTTCAGAATGTGGGAGACATAGGCAGCGAGTTCCATACCCACGTGGTGCTCCAGCACCAGCAATATTCAGAGCCAGGGGCCCAGCTCCACCAAAATTTGGGGCCAGGGTGCCCTACCTGTGCCCCCCATCCCCAAGAGTCCCGTGGCCCCGACTTGCTGCCCCTGCCCCCTGCTTGCCTTTCCCAGGCCACCTAGCAGAGCACCTCTGTCTTTATCTCCTGCATGCTGCTTCCCTGCAATAGTGCCCCACCAGTCAACTGCCAGGGCAGACTGACTCTGAGCCTGCCCTTTCATTTTCCAATGGGACCCTCCAGCAGCACAGGCTCCCCACTCCCCTGTCCACAGTTACCGCTCCTGCCCCATGCTGGGCAAAGAGGCAGCCCCTTCCCTCACCATCAGTGAGGCTACAGTCAGGGGCAACAGCAGGGGAGGAGGTGCACGCAGCACCCCCCAGTACACACCACGGAAGAGGCGAGGGAGATTCCTGGACCTGAGAGGGGCCCTAGGAGCACATGCAGTGACAGTGGTGGGGGTGAGTGTGCTGCTGGGAGGGCAGGAAAGGGGGGCTCCTCCCCCAGAGCTTGCTGCTACCGGTAGGGAAAGGGCTGAGGGGAGTCCTCCTCTCTGGCCTTGTCTCAGAGCAACCTGCCCCAGCCTTGCCTCACCCCAGATCCCACACCCCCAGTCAGAGCTTTCACCCCTCCACCGCACCCTCAACCCTTTACCCTAGCCCTAAGCCCCTCCAGCACCCCAAACACCTTATCTCCAGTCCCAGTCAGACCCCTCACCCTCCACACTCTTACTCTTGCCCTGAGCCCTTCCCACACCCTGACCCCCCCATTGCCAGCCCCAGACAGGGCCCTCACCCCGTACACCGCTACTTTCGCCCTGAGCCCCTCCCACACTCCAAACCCCTCATCTGCAGCCACAGCCCTCACCCCACACCCCACAGCCCTCACTCCTGCACCTCTCCAATCCCTAAACTCCCTCCCAGAGCCTGCACCCTGCACCCCAATCTCCTGTCCCAGCCTAGGGTGGGCGGAGTTTGGGTAGGGGCAGGTTCTGGGCACCACCAACATTTCTACAAACATGCCACCCCTGGTGGGAGAGGCTGGTCCAAGAGAGACTATAAGGGCCCCAGGTTAAGGGAAAGTAGATCTGGGCATGATATACGAGCGTTAATTCATACTTGATCAAGATTTGTAGTTTCTAAAGGTTGCTCCATGGGACTAAGGGTCCCTAGGTAGCACAGTACCAATATTTAATCTGTCCTCTAGAAATGAATTAAACTCTCCCTGTGAAGCCCACTAGGTGTCAGTGTATGGAAAGAATGGATCCAAGGAGACATTATGCTCTCAGTAACACCTCGAAGGCTCTGGAGTAACTCCCTTGACTTTATAGGAGTTACTGCTGCTTATAACTGCTATAACTGAGATCAGATCTGACCCATTACTTTTCTCTTGGATTTTCTACTCCAACCTTAACTCAATGTGAATGAAATTCATCCCTGAGCAGCAGGGCCAGCGCTACCATTTGGGTGACCTGGGCTATGGCCTAGGGCACCAGAATTTTGGGGGGGCGCTATTTTGCCGGGGGGAGGCACGCGGCTCCGGGGGACCTACCGCAGTCATGCCAGCGGATGATCCACTGCTGTGGTGGCTCCAGTGGAGCTGCCGCAGTCATGCCGGTGGACGGTGTGCTGGTCTAAAGGCTCCGGCGGACCTACCACAGTCATGCCTGCGGCAGGTCCACCGGAGCCTTTAGACCAGCGGACCACCCACCGCCAT
This sequence comes from Chelonoidis abingdonii, assembly GCF_003597395.2. Lineage (NCBI taxonomy): Eukaryota > Metazoa > Chordata > Testudines > Testudinidae > Chelonoidis > Chelonoidis abingdonii. Next base: position 143,708,659 of record NC_133769.1, on the reverse strand, counting down.
GACTGCGGCAGCTTCACCGGAGCCGCGAGGGGCGGCGAAACAGCCGCTCGCCTAGGGCGTCAGAAACCATGGCGCTGCTCCTGCTGAGCAGAAGCCTAGACACCATGTAAGTATCCCTTAAAATCTGTTTTGAGTGCTTAAGTGAGACTGCAGTGGTGCATAGATCTCATGATGGCCCTCTTGACCACCATGAATTTCCCCCTGTAACAATTGGCTTGTTGGACCAAATTCAGTCAGTGGAGTTCCATCTGCTGGGCTCGCAGTTCTAAGTGGTACTGAGCACCTGCGCTGGAGTCAATGAGCACTACAGGTGCTCAGCACGTCTTGGGGCCTGGCTCATAGATTGTATTTAGGCTGTAAGCTCTTCAGAGTAGGGACTTTGAGCCAAATACTGCTCTTGATTGCACTGGTTTAAATCCATTGATTTCAACTGTTTGACACTGGTGTAGCAGAAAGCCTGATCCAAAGCCCACTGATAATCAATGGAAGAGCTTCCACTGAGGTCAATGGGCTTTGGGTCACGCTCAGAGAGAAGAATTTGGCCCAGTGCCTTCACACATGCACGCCCTTGCACAATGTTAGCGCTGTATAAATAAAAATTACAAAATGTAATAATAATTAATCAATATGTTTAAAAAAACTCCAAGTACTGGGTCTCTATCTTGTAGTTTCAATTCCACTCAGATGACACTTTTTTTATACATTAGGTCAATAGCAGGTTATCACTGCCAGGGTCATTATAAGGGCTTAGAAAAATGTACACTCTTAAAAATGACAGCAAAATTAGACAATGAGAGCAGTAGGTCATTAAAATAAATGCTTGATTTTTTTTATTCAAAAGGTAACTTCACAAATAAGATGAACAATAAAATCTAGGACCCTGCAATGGAAAAATAACACTAAGGAATAAGCTTGGAAGAGTGAAGAATCTTCCAGGCCTTGGAATATCAATATGCATCTGTGATATTCCCCTCTGGTGTTATCTGGACTGACGATCTGCTAGGCCAGTCCAATCCTTGACTCTGGGAACCAGCCTTATCCTGCTCTGCTGTGAGAACCCTCACTCCTGGACTGTTCACGCACAGCCTCTAGCATGTAAACTGCTCCCAGCTACTTGCAATCGAATGACAGTAGCCAATATCTCCAGTCCCAGATGCAACCCTGGGAACCTCTTTCTTGCAGTGTCCAGTTATGCCCTCTTGACGCTGCAAGCTTATATGAGTTTGTCAATTTAACAAAGAAATTGATCTGTACCAGGCTTGTTCTCCCAAGGGCAGCCTCTGACACACTTCAAACCAAACGCACTGCTTCAGGTAGAATAAACAAACAGATTTATTAGCTATAAAAATAGATTTTAAGGGATTATAAATCAAAGCACAAGAAGTCAGATTTGGTCAAATGAAATAAAAGCAAAACCCATTCTAAGCTGATCTTAACACATTCGATGTCCTTACAAACTCAGATGCTTCTCACCACAGGCTAGCTGGTTACTTTTCAGTCAGGCTCTCCCCTTTGATCAGCATTTCATTAGCTTGGTGGTGGTGGTGTCTGTAGATGTAGGTGGAAGAGAGAGAGCTTGGCAAAATGTCTCGCCCTGTTATCATGTCCTTTCTTTCCTCTTGGCTTTGACCTCCCCCCTTCAGAGTCAGGTGAGCATTACCTCTTTGCAGTCCCAAACTGACCAAAGGAAGGGGGTGACCCCCTGGAGGGTCTAATAGATTCTTTTGTTGCTGTCTAAGCCAGTGTCCATTGTTTCCGTGAGGCTGGGCTGGGTTTGTCCCATCCATGCCCTGATGAGGTGTGAACTGTCTCTCTGTTCTTGGAGATTTTTGCACTGGCTTGTTTTAAGCCCTGAGGATACATTTTCAGCCTCATAACTATATACATGAAATTATAACCTATAATCTTACTATAACATCACTGTAACAATTACTATAACATCACTATAACAACCATGCTTGGTGCATCATGAGCCTTCCGAAGACTCCCAACATGACAAGCTTTGCATTGGATGCCACAAAATAATTTTATAAAGAAGAACATGGGGAGAATGAGGGTGTTCCCCTAAGGTACAGAGTGTCACAGCATCACAAATTATTTCCTCACAAAACTATTCATAGGAGAAACGCATGTTTAGGGTTATTCATAATAAGGATATTGGCTGAAGTATGTTAAAATGTGTTTCCCCTAGTTTACGTACGTGCAAACTATGAGGGGACTCACAGGGGTTTATTTCCTATAGAGATCCAAGGGGATCTATTCCAGAGCCTATTACTTTGTTGTTGCGGTTGATTGGCTAATGGTCTAGGCCTCAATCCTGTTGCTGTCATTGATTGGCTGGTAGTGCTGGCCTAAACACAGGTTGCAGATGGTGACTGGTCGATAGTCCTGGCTCAAACACTCGTGGCTGATGATGACTGATTGCTGGTCCAGGCCTAAACATTGGCTGTTGCAGGTGATTGGCTATTGGTCCAGGCCCAAACACTAGCAGTTGCTGGTGACAGGCCATTGATTCAGGCCAGTCACGTGATGACTTCACGTGACTGGCTTCTGTGCCGACCCTTTGCAGAGGCATTAGGTGACAATATTCTGGTGGAATAAGACTGAAACTCGGAATCTGATTGCTACTTGCAGGCCAGATCTGTAAACTGGCTGTGGAGCCCTGGTGGGAGAGGCGAAATATGAATTTAAAAAATATTTGGAGGTTAACAACTAAACATAATCACTCAAGTGTTTAATGGGTAGGGTTCACAATAGGAAATTTCTTTATAAACCTACAACATGGATCAGCGACCTTTGGCACACAGAACCACCAGGTAAGCACCCTGGCAGGCCGGGACAGTTTGTTTACCTGCTGCATCTGCAGGTTTGGTTGATTGTGGCTCCCTCTGGCTGTGGTTTGAAGCTCCAGGCCAGTGGGGGCTGCAGGAAGCGGCGTGGACCAAGAGATGTGCTGACCAGTGGGAGCCGTAATTGGCGGAACCTGTGGATGTGGCAGGTAAACAAACTGGCCTGGCCCACCAGGGGGCTTATCCTGGCGGGCCACGTGCCAAAGGTTGCCGATTCCTGACCTACAAGCAACTGCAAAATTTTAACAAATGTATGTCACATGTAACACAGATCCAGCATGTCCAAAGGAACCATAAACACATTGGGCACTGCCCACAAGTTATAGCCCAGCCATGGAACTGTGTCACTCAGAACCAAGGAGAATTCAGGGGAGACCCATGGAATGTTAATGGCCTTATGAACTCATCAGTCACTGACTGCTGTAGCTCAGCCATTGAAATGGCTGTTCAGAACCAGGAAAGATTTCAAGGGCTTCAGAGGAGATCCATGAAATGTCACAGTGGTGCACTCTGCACACCTCATCTGTATATGACTCTGGATAACTTCTGGATCGAATCTTTTCCTCCCAAAGATCTACTAACCTGAAGGATAAGCTGGAGTTCAAAAGAAAAGAACATTATCCACAGGGTGAGGTGCCAAGGCCAGTAGTCTTCTACCTTTTGAAGGTTGACAAATGTTCTCCAACAATAGTTGTAAGCTGAGAAAATAGAAATATCCTGGCACATAAATTAAAAGATACATCAAGAGGCTGTGTGCAAATCCCTGCTCTATGAGAGATCAAAATGGTTCAAGAAAGATTAAGTTGTTATGTAACTGCTATTAAGACAGAGCATTTTTTTTCCTTTTTATTTACTGAGGAAGTTTTAACAGTTTTACAAATCCTTGCCATGTAACTATCAGAGACAAAATAATAGGCATTGTAACAGTGAGCTTTTGTTTAGAGAAACATTCTACAGTATTAGAATAGCCAGATTTCTTTACTGAACAGAATGCTACCATATTACAGAGTGAGCAACTTTACAGCACACACCCCATGTGCAGGGCCAGTGCTATCATTTAGGTGAACTAGGCGGTTGCCTAGGGCGCCAAGATTTGGGGGTGCCAAAAAGCAGCGCCTCTAAAAAATTTTTTAAAGCCGTTTCAGCGGCCGCTGCGCTGGGAGAGAGAGGGAATCTGAGCCACCGACAGCAGCCCAGAGGTTCCCCTAGGTCAGCGCGCCGCCGGCAGCCCAGGGGTTCCACCGCGCAGTCGCTACTTCGCTTCTCCCGCCTCCCTGGCTTGTGGCACCAATCAGCTGTTTGGTGCCGCAAGCCTGGGAGAAGAATTAGAGCAGGGGCAGCCTGCATGGGTAGGTCGCGGAGCAGAGGTGAGCTGCGGTGGGGAGGTACCACACGATTCCCCGGGCCAGGGGGTGAGAAGCTGCCACAGGGGTGCCTCAGGGCGGGGGGGGGAGTTGCCACAGGGCTGCTCACCTCTGCTTCACGTCCTCCTCGAACATGCTGCCCCTACTCTAATTCTCCCACCTCCCAGGCTTGTGGCGCCAATCAGCTGTTTGGTGCCGCAAGCCCGGGAGGAGAATTAGAGCAGGGGCGGCGTGCTCGGAGACGTGGGAGCGAGTGAGCTGGGTGGGAGGTCGGCCAGGGAAGCTGCTGCAGGGGGCGGGGGGCCAAGGGCAGGGGTGGGGTGGGGAGCTGCTGCAGGGCTGGGGGGGCGTAAGGTGGAAGTTTCACCTAGGGTGCGAAACTTCCTTGCACCGGCCCTGACCATGTGGCTAACAAACTGGGCACATCTGTTCAATGTTATATTCTAAAAAATTGGACGAGTGCACTGGGGGGGTTATGCAGGTGAATGTGTTTTGTCAGACTATTGGAAAGCTACAGTTTAGAGCTGAGATAAATGTTGATATTGATAAAAGCTGATGACCTGATGGCACTTGAGAATGAAATGTGCAATTTATCCTCAGAACAGGAACAGGACGGGCCACAGTGAGTGTGAAGTTGTGCCTCTCACACCTTCCTCACCAGTGTGATTTACCAGGAGACCATGAATAGAAGTGAAAGAAGTTCAATCTCCATGTTGCAGTCAGCCCGTGCCCTCTCAGCTGAGCCTGACAAAGGGGACAATTAATGTTCAATGCAGGGCTGGTGTCTGTGATGAAAATGACTTTTGGTCATTACACACCAATATCCCTATTAAAATCAATGACATAGAAGTGAAAAGCTCCATAGCCCAGTCCTCCAAACCTGTTGATTCTTCCACCTTCTTTGAAACCAAATGAATGGTTACCTGAGAGGTCCATGACTTTAATGGTTACTCCATTCATCAACAGGTCACGCAGGCCTAGACGGTTGCTTCTGTTTTCATGCCTAAAGAGCCGTGATACATACATTTCTAGGTTCACTTTGGCGTATGTCTTCAGGAACTCTACCACAGATTGGGAACATTTCCAGCAAGGACTCCAGGAGAGGAACCAGGTGATAGAACAGTGGGTCAAAGGATTGAAAGATCTTTCCTTGAAGGCATTTTCCAGGAAGTTGATTTCAGCATGCTGGGTGCTGCTGTTTCGGCACCACTTTCTCCATATCTTGGAGCTGTTGCCCCATTTAATTTCATAGAGCAGATAAGTCACCCTGGGAAGTGCACACGGGTCATAAATGTCCTTGAACTCCTTTGGTTGTATCTTCCACCTGAAACATGAGCAAGTCACTGTGAAAATGTAATGTCCACCGATGGCACTTTCACTAGCCTTGTTCCACAAAGCTAAATCCTGGGGCTAAAGAGAGAGGCACAGACCCATGGAGACATAGACGGAGGGACAATAGGGGTGTAGGGGGAAGATTTGGAATAAAAATAAATGAGGAGTCCTCCATCCCCCTCCGGAACCCTTGATGGAATTGGTCAGGTTTGGGGATATAGAATGGTCATTCTCAGCTCTGGATAGTGCAGTCAGTCAAGTGACCTATTAGAAAAGATAATTAGAAAATCATCTATCTTCTGGCAGCAGAAATACAGAGGAAGACAAGAAGAACCAAAATCCCGCAACTCTGCCTTTTTGTGATCACATAAATCAATTGCATCAGTCTCATAACCACCTGGTCCTAACAGATGACCCACATTCAGTGCTGCTGAACGGGATGTAATTCTAACATGTCACCTGTTATACTCTTTAGAGATGGGAAAATCTTTCTGAACCCCATTTCCAGTGATCTGTTTAACCCTGCATGTTAAGCCTCAAGTGAAGCATTTAGACTTGAAATTAGATGAAGGTTTCTAACCATCAGAGGAGTGAAGTTCTGGAACAGCCTTCCAAGGGGAGTAGTGGGGGCAAAAGATATATCTGGCTTTAAGACTAAGCTTGATAAGTTTATGGAGAGGTAAGGAATGATGGGATAGCCTCATATTGGCCAATCGATCTTTGATTATCAGCAGGTAGTATGCCAGTGGTCTGTGATGGGACGTTAGATAGGTGGGATGAGTACTACAGAGAATTCTTCCTGGGTGCTGCTGTGAGTTGCCCACACGAGGTTAGCTGACGCTATTGGGTCGGAGGAATTTTCTCCGGGGCATACTGGCAGGGCCTGGAGGTTTTCACTTCCTCTGCAGCGTGGGGCATGGTCATTGTGGTGGATTCTGCAGCTTGAGTTTCAACACGCAATTTGAAAGACTTCAGTAACTCAATACATAGGGTTAAGGTAGTTACGAAGTGGATGGGTAGGATTCTGTGGCCTGCTTTGTGCAGGAGGTCAGACTAGATGATCATATTGGTCCCTTCTGACCTTAAAGTCTATGAGTCTATCAAATCCTCTTTATTACCCAAGATACCGTTAGGCCCAGATCCTCAAAGGTATTCAGGCATCTCACTCCAATGGAAATCAGTGGAAGTGAGACGGTCACTGTCAAGGTCCAACTTTCCTAGATAAACATGTCTAGTTCCCTGAAAATCTAAAAGGGTGACCGTTAAGCCATTTATCTATGCCAAAGATAGCCTGCTTCACAATACTTATGCTAACTCGCTTAAGCTAATCATACAGGGTACAGGCCTGTAGGTTCCTTGCATTACAGCCAAACATAATGAAGTAATCTATTACAAAATACAGTAACTCAGACAAGCATACCAGCAAATAAAGGCAGAATTATAATAAAACAAGTCAGCAGTCTAGACCTATGGGCTACAATTGAAATCAGTGAAAATACTTCACTTGACTTCAAAGGACTTTGGATCAGGCCCCATGAACAGACACAGGACCGGGGGTTTTGCAGCAATATAGATATTTAGTTACACTGGGGCAAGTTTTTTTGAGCCCATACAGACAGACACAAACACATATGCATAGACACACACAAAAATCAAAACAGTCTGAGGAAAGATGGGCCCAATGGGATGTACTAATTACAAAAATTGTTGCTTTAAATTTCATAAAACAAGTATGTATTTCTACTATAACTTGTAATTTAGACTGCCTCAGCTCTGCTGTATTCTCTCACCTTTTTCTGTGTAAGAAATGCCTGTTTAGTATCTATGTAAGAAAATCATTTACTGTCAGTGATTTTGTTTTTCTTTACTGAAAAGATAGTAACTAAAAACACTATAGATGTATAAACACACACAGTGCGATAAACAGACTGGATTTATCTACCAAATATACATATCTTATATACATAAATCCACAACAGCCATACAGAGGCACATACATGTGTACACTCATACATTCATATAGCCTTGAAGACACACAAATGCACATTTATACTGTATGGTTATAGTTCCACAAATGCACACTTTTATATGTATATATTTCAAATGTGTACACACACATATGCACTAATGCTGAATCTTTACCTCTGCTCCAGCCAGAAGCCATGGTTTTCCCTAACTACAGCATCCAGTGCTGTCGAGGTTTAGTAGTGTACTGTTCTCCCTTTCAGTTTCTATTCCTGATGACAGAAATTTAGGAGATTACAGAAACCAGTAGCACGCAGCCACCAACTGATTATTCAGCTCGACGTTAGGCTCTGAGTGATGTGGGGCATAAACCTCAACGCTGATGCAAAATTGTTCTTAATAAAACTATTTTAATGTATTTTTATAACATTAGGTTGTTACAAACTTAGCTGTACCTTTACTATAAGTGCTTTGATATACACGGGGCTTGGAGAATAATAGCTTCTCTGTTGCTATTTCAGTTGTTTGTTTTATTAAATGAAGTGTTTAGGCTAATTAAAGAAACTCCTAGGCTATTTCCGCTTTGTCTTAGTAAGACACAGACACGAACAGTGGAAAGGGGACATCTTCCCCCTCCCTCCTCTTAAGGAATGTGAAGAAATTATTTTTCTGGGCTGAGCCAGGAACATCTTCTTTTAACCCTTCTCCCTTTCTAGAACAAAACATCGGTTTTAAGCTCACACAAGGAATTTCAGCAGTATTCCTATCAAAAACTGATTCCATGGTTAAACACTCTGAAGTCTTCGTGTCATTAAGAATCTGTGTGACTAACACAGTAGAAGTCAGGCCACTGAATGGGCATCAAGAGAGACAGTTATTAAGTTGTGGCCCCTCCATTTCTCATTTCTCTAGACTATAAAATGTAGTAATTTTGGAAATACATGTACTTGTTGTTCATCAGCTTGAAACAGCCCTTTCAGCTCTCAGTGACAAATTGGAGTTACCACAGGCACCCAGAGGTATGGCAGAAATGAAAGGGAGATGGGCAATATTAAGTGCAGGGGAAGAAATACATCCTTTGCCACAACACTGGCATTGCTCCCTGAGCGGTAGGGCAGTGTAGGACCAGAACTGCCCTTGAAATTCTCCCCCCCCCGCCTCCAGAACACACAGAGAGGAGGCACCATGGAGGGCACTTGTGTAGAGAGCATCCTGCAGAGGGCACGTGTCAGTTGGCCCAGACAACTGGGCAGAGACTTTGTCATCTATAATTGGGACAGGGATCCTCCAGCAGCATCTAGGGAAGTTTCTTTGTGTGACAGAAGGATATTTGTGGGAGGGAGAAGAGAAAGACTTTACTTGAAACTGGAGTTTGTTTTTTCAGGCACAACCTTGTTTCCTTTGACACTTTTCTTTGCAGATAATGTAGGATGACAATGAGTATGGGAGCAATATATAGGAGAAAACCCAGTTCCTTGTCCCTGACGTTAGCACAGTCACTGGTTGCTGATTCCTGGTCACTGGGCTACCAGAGGGAAATATTTCAGAACCATGCTTAGAGAAACACCTTTCCCAACAGCCCCACCTGGGTCTGAGTGATCTGTTTCCATGGCTGATCTACAATACAGTCTGTGCCTGATAAGTTCATGACACTGTTGAACATTTCATGGAGTCTCTCCTCTAAATTGTCCCCGTGTTCTGAGTGACTCAGTTCCGCAGCTGATCTAGAACAAACAGACACTGTCCATTGGAGGTACATGTGAATAGTGCAGTTAACTGCTGAAAATATATAAGCAACACCTACAGTACCAACATAGTTTTCATGTGCAGTTTCTGTGTAGTTAGGAAAATATAACAGGGAGATACTATGTACATTATTGATAGAAACTGTCAATGCCCCACTGTGGGAGGGAGGGCAGGATGACAGTAACTCTCTCTCTCTCTCTTTCTCCTTCTCTAGTATTTGTAGATTTCTTAAAAAGCGATACTTAGGCCCCTGCTCTTGAAGCTGACCATTGCATCAGTTATCACCATCTCTCTCACCATCCTATTTTTGGGGAAGATTAATGGGAAATCATAATGAGGATTCATTATTATTATGCTGGTGACCATAGCACCTAGTTGTCTCAGATATGCTATCGGACCCCATTGTGCTAGATACTAAATTCATAGGCCCCCATCAACACAGGACCTGAGCACCTCTCATGCGTTAATGCGTTTATTCCCACAGCCTACTGTGATGCAAGAGGCAGAGATTTTGGGGGGATTTCCCAACACTGCAGATTTAACTGCCCTAGGATATATCAAAGCAAATCTCACCAACTTCTGCTTCAAGTTGTAAGGTGCGTTTGACCTTATCTTCTCTAACATAAACACATAGCAACATATATATGAGAGAACAACATATATATGACAGATGTTTATCATGTTACTTCATGCACTACTGGAAGATGCTCAGTCTGCAGTGATGAATGTGTTAGCAGAATCTATATAAAATAGAATGTAGGAGAGTATTATCCCTGTTTTACAGATGTGGAAAATAAAGTGTACGGAGGTTTAAGTACTTGCCCAAGGCCACACAGTGAATCAGTGGCAAAGCCAGGGATACAACTCATATCTACTGACTCCCAGTTCTGCACTTCAATATGTGGGGAAATAAGTGTGGCATTATCTGGAATTCTCAGTTTTTCTGAACAAGTGGCTGGCTCTTGGTACAGACAACTCTGGTCTCCTTGGCTGATGACCTGTTCTTGGTAATGAACAAAGATCAACGGTGACATTCAGGCCCCACTGAACTCAACTGGAGTGCAAGTGTCCATCCAGGCTGATTTTCTTCATTCTCTCAGCTGCCTTTGATACCATGGATCACAAAATCTGTGGGTCCCAAGTGGAGTGACTCTATTCTTTTGTCTCTAAGACAGCACAGGTTGTGTTGGTTGCCTCTGCTCTCTAGAAGCTCTCTGTGGGCCACCACCAGGCTCCATCCTGTCATTCCTTCTGTCCAGCATGAGGCTGTGAAAAGAGACTGTGAAATAGTTTGGATGATGACACCATCAGTATGTGTCTGGAGCTCATCATGACATTTCTTTTTAATCCGACCAGTAGGTCTCTTGTTTCTCTCAGTGCCTAGGTGAGACTGGGGTCTGGATAGGCCCAGCTGGCTAAGGCTCAGCCCTGAGAAGACAGAAGTGATGCTGGGGACTGGGGTAAATATTAAGAGAAAACAGTTGAATCTGTCCCATTTGTAGAGCAAAAGGAATTTGCTAACTCTTTGCTTATGGCAATCCTCTGCTTATCATCCCAGTATCATCCCAGTTAATCTTTACACGTATGTAACCCTTCTTAGATGCACGTAGGCAAAATACCTAGGAGAAAGATGTTAAACAGATCCAACTTATCTACAAAAGGAATGCAAATGTTGACTGACGAGTTTTGACGTTAAAGTGTTTGTAACCTATATATAAAGGCTGTTCTGAGCCAGTACGGTGTGTCTTCTTCCTTGTGACTTAGCAAGAAAGAAGCACCCCTCAAGCTGACCGAGATAAGCTGCAGTACCGTTTCTGATCTTCGTGCCTCCTTTTGGTATTGACTAGTCCAGGGGAATACGAGTACCTATTTTGGTAACAACTGGCGACCCCGCGCGACGTCTCTCCGTTTAGGAGCGTGGACCGGCGGGCGAGGGCATTTACGAAGAGTGGCCACCTTGAGCGTTGGTGCTTTTGCTCAGGGCTTTTCGGTGTCTATTCCAGTCGTCTTGTGCGGTCTTGCCCCTTCTAAGAGAACTCCATATTAGACACTCGGATAGCAGACAGCTTTCTCAGAAGAAGGGGGTCAACTGGTCGTAGCCGGACGCTTTCTGGTTCCATACTTCCGTGCTTTGTAGTGCTTTCTTCTTGGTGTTTTCGAGGATAACGCCCCGGAGGGTGGTGTTGGATGGGACTCTAGGGCAGCCCGTTTGAAAGGGGAGGTTTATACTGAATTTGTTGTAGTTTCATACAGTCTTGTTGCTGTAATGTAGTAAGTAAATAAGGAGCTGTCTCTCATTTGTATAATTTCCATAAGATCTACGTGTCCTGGGCCGTTCTGAAAAATATCTTGGGATTCTTTTTAGTAACAACTAGGGATTGTCCTGTTATAGAGGAGTAGATCTGTTTTTCTCTTAGATTGATTATGATGGAAGCGAAATTGTAATGACTGAGTGCTTTTGTTGTGTTTTTAATACATGACAGCGTTTGAGACTTAAGCGTGACTCCAGCCGCCAGAATCTCTTGCGAGGGTAATACCCCTTGGCTGCTCCAGGATATTCTATTGATTTTTGCAAGGTTGGTGTGCTTCAGCCGAACCTTCGGTGACGTTATATCTAAATTGGAATTAGATCTATCTGTCTCTTTCTTTTCTATCTCTGATAAATTGCTATTAGTGCCATGGGGTCCGGCACAGAGCCAGCCTTTTTTTTGTTCTCCCTCGGGAACCTTGGGATGTATGCTAAACAATTGGAGGGGTTTTATCTGCCAGGCTGATTACTTGGATTGCTATGTAAAGATATCTTGTTATTAAAAATTTTTCTGACTCTGATGGACGACATTGTTGGGCTGGTAGAAATGGGTCCGAGGGGGGGTCATTTAGGGCTCCATAAATTTACATGCTAGTTAACATCAGTTACTCGCACTCGGGTTAGGGCATTGGGCCAATACCCCATATATAATATTTTGGCAGGACTGTGTGGCCAGCATCCCATTGGGTTTTGCAAAAATGTCATAGTTCTTATTCCTGGAATCAAAACCTTTAACTGGTGCCCGTGTTTGCCCTCTTGTTAAGTATTCTTGATCCTCTGTATAGAAATCTTCACTCATGTTTGTTTAATTCCCTTCCCCCTGCCCAGTCTATGCACTCACTCCCCTTCTTTATCTGCTCTTCCGGTCCTCACCCCGACTGAAAGCTCGCCCCCACCAGATCCGCCAGCGCTTCAATCCTTAAGAAATAGGTGAGGCATGACCAGGCAAGGGATAGTTCCAAGTAACAAAATTCCTATAACGGTGAGCCTATAAACCTGAGCAAGACTAAGCCTTCAGTGGACAACCCAGATTGGGAGCTCTGCACCTCCGAGAAGGGTAGAAGGGTTATGGACAGGGACCGTGACCTATGCCCTGGGATACTCCGGTTTAACCACTTTCGTTTAGCCCCTTCTGGCCAGGAAACAGATTGCCTTGGAACAAATTATGTATGTGCCCAATAGGGATGCGATGGGGCCTCAGAGGGTGCCCTCAGTATTATATGTCCCATTTACTACTTACGTGACTATACAACTGGAGCAACAAAATCCCCCCTTCGATGATCCCGTCTTCACCACTGACTAAGCAATAGTATTGGACCTAATTCCGGCCCATAAACCTACCTGTGGCACATGAGGGATCGCCTTAATACTCTTAATCTCCTACAGAAGAGAGATTTAGCGCTCTTCAAATAGCTGGCCTTGCGTTTAGGTTAACTGTTGATCAGAGGAAAAATATCGGACGAGGTGCTGATTGTTGGCCTGAAACGCCCCCGATAGTTTGACGTGCACCGGAATAAACAGTGGCCAGCTAGTCATTATGAGCAGAAATATTGCTCAGGCATAGTCAGGGAATGAAAGTCTGCCCAGAAAAACCCCTAATTGGTCCAAAACTAAGTGTATAAGACAGGAAAAGAAATGACAAAACTCACTTGCGCTTTTTTTCTGAATTGACGGCTTACGGTACTACTTTGATAAAGAAAAGATTCAACTATAAACCTTAGTGACCTTTGAGAGTTGCATAATAAGGGGCAAAGGTAACTTAATCCCCTTATTGTGAAATCTTTATTTAGACATTACGGCTGGAAGCAAGCTTCTTATATTTTAACTTTGGAGGTGGTTGGCTCTCGCGTCGGGTAAAAATGGGAACTGTGCAATTTGGACTTTTGAAGGTTTATGATTCGAGTGATTGAGTAAGCGAAGAATGGAGCCCGTGCTTTGCCCATTGGCCCTAAGGGAGGATATTGAGAAAGGGGACAACGTTAATGGATAGGTCAGGGGTCGGAGGGAAAAGGCCCCGTTTCTGAAGTCGATATTCAGTTGTTCTTAGGAGGGGGACACGACAGATGAATGCCCTGGCGACAGGCTCTGGATAGGGGCTAAGATTTAGCCCCGCCTCGTTCCCATCCTCTATAAACAGTACAGGCTCCGGGAGATCTCCATAGGGAGCACGGAGGGAACCGCGGCCCCTGGCAGCACAGCCGCCAGGCCTGAATTCCACCGGTAAAATTAAATGGGACTTACTGATGTTTATCCTCATGTCATATCGCTCAGTAGGATTCCATGGTACACACCTAATATTTAGGCAAGACCTTATGCGATCCCAGTGCTATTAATTTGGGGCTAGACCTGGTGGTTGTCTCGTATAGAGGCCCGAATCGGCTATTGAAAAAATTGGCAAAATACTGATAATTGTCTTCATGAGTACCAGTGGGCTAGGAGGGTACGGGTGATGTACCAGTCTTTTAGCGTGAGAGACAAAATAACCAAGTGGACATCAACAAATTATTGTCCCCTATCACCTATCTGTTAAAATCAAAATATGCATATCCTAATAAAGGCCTATTAGTTTCCCCTGCCCGACACAAAAGAGCTCGGTACAACTGAATAAGGCGGAAAACAATACAGTGAGAAATGTTAATCATATTCTTACTGCTATCGCAATTCCAGAGATGCCACTTAGCTATGGTCTGTGTCAACTGCCTAGCTCCTTAGATCCTCTCCGTGGCACTGGATCACGTCCACACTCCTGAATGGCTTTGCTGTTGGTAGCTGACATTACCTAAACCTGGGCCCCTCTCTAAACAACCTGCCTAACTATGTCGAACGCAAGGCGCCGATGACAATTACATCATGAGTGTGCTTTGTGCTGTTTGACAAGGAACTATGAGGCAGGGAAGCATCCATCACGGTGCGTGCTCGGCATATCTTCCAAGGAATTCGGCCTCTTGGTACACAACAGGGTCTGTCGGCTATCGGAGCAGCCTTCGGACGGCCGGACTCTGCTACTCATTCTACCAGCCTGATTGACTGTTTGCAGGTGACTGCCAAAACACTCCCCAGTCCACCTGAATCCCAAAACCGATGTTGCCTCTGCAATGTCGCATTCTCTTCTCCTGGACATTTCAGCAGAAATAATATGGTGGAGCGATCTGGTGTGTGTGCCTCAACCGAAGTGATACACGAAAACACAACTGCGCATCGGCCAGCTTTCTGGGTAACTGTGTCAACTGGAAGATTTATGGGGAGCAGGGATGAGGGCGTGCGCCCGAGCCGGGCATTGGGCGGTTAGAATATACCTTTCCTCTGATACGTTGGTATTAAAACATATCTCGTTATTCGACACGTAGAGAGGGGACTGTCGAATCCGGTCGGTTTTTGGCTAGACACAAAATACACCACCTATATTGATGGATGATTAACAATTCTATATCGAGGGTTATAACCTCTTCATCAAAGTTCGGCCCAAAATGTGGGCATTTAACAGAGAAGGGAACGTTCACCTATTAACCCTACCGCGATATTTCAAGTTAAAGATTAGTGGATGGGAATGGCAAATAAGAAAGACGCCGTCCTATCGGGACCCCAGAGTGGAATTAACGATAGCCTAAGAATAAACCCAGAAGTCGGTGTTAGTCTAATCGCAAAGTCTAAAAGTACGCTAATAAACTCTACCAAGATACAATGCTTATAGGAATTGACCTCCTCCTCTCCCTATAGTCCCCATCTTCACAACATAATGGCTGATTTTTCCATCAACACGGGTCCGCTTCACATAAGATTACAGCGAACCCTCACACTATTGTTGGGACAAGGTCTGAAACACAGTGGGTTCTTCCTAATTAGATTAAAATGCCTTCTTTCATACACCCGCGTTTATCAAATCTTCAAGCTTTTTGCGCGGTGGGAAGATCCCAGCGAGGATCCTACCAAGGCCCCAGTATCGTCGGACTAAATTCGTCTCCAGCGAGGACCAGACTAATGTCGGTCAGGCCAGCCAAAAATTTGAGACCTTACGGCTCATGTCTGGTCTAGTATCTCGGTGCGTAACTTCCCTTCTGTCACTCAATTGCGCTGAAAGATCTGGGTTAGCTTATATCTGCCCAAGTTTGGTATTACCTATATTCTGAATAGTCTTGGCCTTCCATGAAGACTTCAGGACTCACCTCTTTGCGTATGAACAAAGAACCCCATCTTTCAGGCATTACTTGCACTTTCAAGAGCTCTGCTCCTCGTGTATGTTCGGTTTCTGGAGTGAGGGTAATACGATACAACAAGATTATTGGAAGCTTCTCTCCTCTTGCTAAACCTTATATATTTTCCAAAGTTTCAGATGGAGAGCGGGTTGCTTCTCAGATGCCAGGGACATTACTCATCAGTTTTCTTCTTCGCCCTTCTTGTGCGGTTCCCTTGCGCGTCCTTACTATGAGGGATTTCTCTTTCGATTAAGAATGAGAGGTAAAAATTCCATTGCTTTCCTAGATGGGCCCTCCAATCTCTCTCGGGAGGCCTTATATACGTCATGTCACATAGATTAACGACAGGCTCTCAGTCTGTATAACTGCTGAAATTCTTCTCTGCTCTGCGGTAGAACTGTACAGCCTAATATGCAATGACGCATCGTTAATCCATTCATTTCGACTTACATGAAAGCGGGACAATTTGCCTACATACAATTATGCCTTTGGTCATAAAATTATTATTGAATCAGCCCAGATAGGGAAAGATCGAGGTCTAATTTAACGCTCTCTTGTCTGAGCCTACAAGTGGGCTATCACCTCTCGCTAATACTTCGGTGAAAATAAATTAAGATCTACGGGAAGTAACTTTCGAATTGTGTGGCTATCATCAGTGGGTCGATACATTACATCAATTGCTCGATCCTATCTCTTTGAGGGTTGACGGAGTTACCGACGCGCCTCGCTCTGCCCAAGGCAGCCCTAGTTTTGATGTAGACCCGAATGATAAACACTTCCCTCCACTTTTGCAAGCAGAACGGTTTTGCAACGTGAAGTATGATGTGTTATAAAACGCTTGGCGAGCGGCTAGCTGGCCCAGGAAAATGGGAAAATCTCTCTAGCATTCCGAAGGCTCACTGCCACAGTTGGTGTGTGTGGCTGTTCAGGATGCTCTATGCTTTGTCGTCCTCTCCTTCCAGCCCTTTTTCAGGATCCCCGGAACATATTAACAGTCATAGGAGGAGCCTACTTCGTTAGTGGGCGTGGTTTGACTTTCCAACGTTCGGGCAGCGGGGCGTTACCTTAGCTTAGTTGGAAATGCGGAGGCGTAGCCTATTTAAGCGGTGCCACCTGGCACCACTGGCTATTACTCAAAGTATGGACCCAGTGCCAAGGGTGGCTATACTATGCCAATTGGAGTTAGGGAAAAATGTATTACCTTTTCCTTGTTTAGAATAGATCTGATTCAAACACTCCTCCCGAAGTGCCTTGGACTTGGACGAACCAGTTGCGTTTAATTATAATTGCATCAGATCATTTATATTGCCCTCCCTCCTCGTTATATCCAGATTGAAATATCAATCGAGCTGTACAGGGTACAATGGGGCATGATCAATGGAGAAATATGAACTTAGAAGTGGATTCGAGGGAGTGATATATAACGTTGTTGCTATGGTGGAGGTCGCCAGCGGTAGGGTCTCACAAGGGGCATGTCATTTTCAGTAAACATTACATAAGATTAGGGGAACCGACAGAATGCGGGGAGTTGAGGAGGTTGACAAGATGCACTTGTGCCTGTCAGTTAGGCAATGTCAACGTAGTACGGAATATAGAGGGCGGGGCGCTATGGCTGCGGTCCCTTAGTGTGCCGCAAACTGTCTTCTCTAATCTGACTTGCCTGCCAGCCAGGATATATACTCGTGTTCACATACTCCAGTCAGTACGGTGTGACTGGCTATCCCAGGCTCCGCCGTGGGTTAAGACCAGGATTTCCATCCCCTAGCGTGAAGTCTGGTGTAGGGTTAGGTATGCCAACAAAGAAACATGGCATGGACTGCGGCTATATACACAAACCAGCCTAGGAATCACATTGAGTGAAATCGCTTGGACGTAGCCTTGCCAATCCGCTAAAGAGGGACCTAGATTCACACATCCCGTTAAGGGGTTATGGTGACGGGGTCTAGCTTATGGTGCACTCGGATCCCTTGCACATGCAATGGCGCTGTACTGAGGCTACCCCGCCTCATAGAATTATCATTGGTGTGGAAGGACCTCCAGGAGGTCATCTTAGTCCAACCTTCGTAGCTGGCCTCAAAGATATGCAAAGCATTGAGGAGCCAAGTCAACACAGTTAAATCTAATAGCCTAACTCAATTCCTTGAGTAATCGACTTTCGTATTTAGCTTCATCAGCAGCCCAGACCTTCGGGGTGTTGCCGGTCTCCTTTTCCCCTTCATTACGGGGCGAGGTCCCTCCGATATCGGTACCCCGCGCGAAACTCTTAATGTTTTACATGTATCTATGCCATGGTTCTTAATTATTTGCCCCCCCTGTCCACTCTGTATAGGACTTAGCTCAATGACCTGGAGTGGAGAGTAGAGAAGGCGATTCATAAATGGTCTTAGGGAATTTGTTAGCTATGCCCGCTGCCACCATACGATACATAGCTATCTTAATTCCTCCAGACAGCTCTGCTGTCCCTCTTTCGTGCGAAACTATAAAAACCCCAAAAAAAAACCCTCGCCATGTCGCTTCAACTCATAGTGAATTGCTTAGTAGAGCGGACCTTAAAATGCTGACGTGGGAAGAAGATACGGACCCCATCTACTATTTTCTGTATGGCATACTCGGTAACATGGTCATTTCATATAAACGCTTCTTGGAATACCCGCCTGAGTTTGTGCATTTCCCAGGAACATGCCAACAGTGCCTCGATGGCCAAGGTACTCTCTGGGGTCGTTCAGGCGAGCTCTCCCTGCCGCTGTGTGTCTAAATGGTTACTCTTGGAATAGATCTTCCCTTCTATTGCTCTGTATTTGACCACCCTCAGGCTCCCAGGCTTGATTACGCGTCTTTCGCCCCAGTTGGTCCCTCCTCTCGATTCGTCCCGTAGTTTATGGATGTGGCGGATTGAGGGATACATGTACTTTCACGGACTTCGTGAGGGAAGCAGCAGGGCCTCAAGAGCGCGTTTAGATGTGAGGCTCCTGTTGGCAATCTTTTTGGCCCGAGCAGTACATGTATGTGATCACACGCTCGCCTTTTCTTCTCCACAGCTATGTAGATTCCATGAGCTTACCAGCTCTGAGTACAATAAGCTATAACGCTCTTCAGCTTCTACAGATTATAGATGTCTTATTCACGGGATTTAATTAGTCAGGAGAGTCCTATATATAGATGCTCAAAGCTCTCTGCTGCTTCTGAGCAACAGTTAGGGCTACAGTTTAAACTTGTGTTCTCTCTATCCTTAATCACTACCGCTGCTCCAGTAAATCCGGTGCATCCTGAATCTCATTATGCTAGGATCCGGTTCAAGACCCTTCATGAGATCGGGGTGGCCAGGCAAATCCGAGAAGTATCAGAGCTAGGGCGTTCTTTATGTCTTGCTTTGAGAGATACTTCCCACTACAGTGTTCGTCTAGGAACGAGTTCCTATCTGGCGGAGCCTAGTGTCGTAACTTGCGTAGCAAGACCAGTTCGCGTAGCTTGGGTATTATGAGTGAGACTATACCGTCGTTTAATAGATGTCAACTTAGGGCCAAAGCTCACATAATTTCCACCTTCGTCCTTCTTAGTTGTCGTTGACTCGTATTTGATGCTTTCCCCCGCGCCTGCTGACCAGTATTTTTGAAGGCACCCAGATAGAAGTCCTACTTTACATACTCTCGTGTCTCCACCCAGTGTCATATATTCTCAGCTACGAAGGAGGTCGGTATTCCGCCCACGCCGTATAGACAGGCCGCCCCTTGGCAACTGGGTCTAATACTTACTTTCAGACTGCATTTTAGTCCAATGGATGTGCTGTGTCGTCCTGCAATCCTTCATGTGCAATTAGATCTAGCGCACAGCACCCTCTTCAGCTTCTCTCTTCCTATGAAAACATTTATAAGGTGAAGTGGTTTCCGGGGATCTGAAGCAGAAGCGAATAGTGCGGAAGGCTGTAACAAACTGTATATTCTGATTTAGCTCTCTGAATTGCTTTTCCATTTCCTGTGTCTAATACGCCAGTAAAGCGCCCCCTTTTAGTGAGGTCAATCAATAATGGCGTAGCCTTTTGCTCTCCGTTAGTCAGGGATCCAGAGTCGACCATATAACCAGGCACTAGTGCTCCCCAGGAAGGCCCTTGAATTTACGGATTCGGGTAGATTGCGTGTTTACTGCTACAGATACGCCTGCTAGATCATTCTCCTATGTCCCAAATTCTCGGTCTCTTGGTACAGATATGTATCACTCCCACCAGCTAGACTGAGCTAGCTGAACTAATGGCTTTTCCCTTGTGAACCTACTACCCCTGTGCTCCCAATTTAGTCTTTACGTACTCTCTAGCTTTAGTGTGACTTGTGCCGATGTGGTGTGCTTCTGTATCCAGTGTTTTTTAGAAGCAGATCTCACTACTGGAACTACGTTGCATGAGGCATGATTTGACTAGCAGTAACGTAAATGTGAAGAGTGCTACAAAGGTGTCTTTGTTCTAGCTGGGTGAGATCCAAATTCTCCGGGTCCTCCGTGCGACGACGCTGTCCAGGAGATACTGCCTCTGTAGGGAGTATTGGTTCTTCCCACTTCAAAGCATCAAAGCTTTTTGAGATTCTCATTGATTTCAAGGGTAAGGGAAAATATAACGAGGCATCTTTTAATCTTATTAGCAGGAACAGCTGTGGCTTTCTATGGACCATGCCTTAATATGTGCACCGAGATTTAGACTGGACTCACCCGGATGGGGCGCTTCTCTTAACCTAGGTTTTGTTAATCTTGTCTTCTAGATCGATGTTACCATGCTGCCCTATCCTGTCCATTAGAGTTTTGGCACCATAATCGGGATTATACGGGGACGTGCTTTATGAGCACCCACATTGCAGAACTTTTGATGAGTTTTACCGATTGCTGTGGTCAATTTGAGGGTTTGTCGAACCCGACGCGGTGCGTCATTCGCTTAAGAGAAATGACCCGGTGAAGCATCCTGCTCGGGCACGCTCCTCCGGCTGCCATACTTCAAGGAACCCCGCAGTGTCCTTTATGCGCCCCCGGTCTCCGGGGAGAGACTTCCGCCTTTTTACAAAGGGCCATTCTGGTCATTGAGAGGCGTTGCTTAGGAAGCTGACCTCCATAGTTCCAGGTCAAACGAGATTTTCTTGCCTCAATTAGTCAGATGTCCCTCAATGAGTGCTATGGACGAAGGGCTTTCACAAAAAACTGGGTGAGAAATCTGACAATCCCCTACTTTACACGAAGGAGGCAAGTTTTCCAACGCTGTAGTTTGTCCCTCTCCCTACTATGCCACATTCTTGAGCTCACCTCGGGGCCTTATTAAGGGGGAGCAACTAAGGGACCCAGTATCAATTTATTTAAAGGCTCAATTGGCGGCCCCCCAATTGATATTTTACCGTGGGATCAGGCTGGGGTTGTGTTGAGCAGTACGCGGCCAGGCTACGGTCACCTCGGCTCCTATGGGAGGATTCTGTCCCCCGAGTTGTCCAATGCTTCCCTGTGCTAGTAGATAGATGGGCCCTCTCTGCGGCGTGTGTTGGTTCATATGCTCTTTTGCTCCCTCAGAGGCCTGTCGCTCAGCGGGCATTATTTTCGTGTCCTCGTCCGCTCTTCCTGAGATAGGCACACTGATTCTCGACTTCAGGGGGCCTTTTGCCTCCCGCGCCCCTGACCTTTCTCTTAACTGTGTCCCTTTCCTCATATCCTTCCCTTAGGCCATGGCAAAAGCCGGCATCATTTCTTCGCTCCGTCATCCTTCCCTCCGATCATAAACCCTTCAAAGTCAATGGCTAACGTTCCCTCTATATTGTACGGACGCCCCCTCATTGCAGCTTTTTCCTAATTCTCTAAGATTGTCATAAAAAGGGGATTTTTTATACCCTGTCTCCACTTAGCACTCTCAGGGTCTTAGGTCTGTATATCTAAAGTATAACATGAGGACCGTTTCATTAAAAGCGCTGGATTTTTCGTTCTCTGTCTATACTATACAGTTGGACATGTATTAGTTTTTTACTGATGCAACGTTTTCATTCCTGCCAGTCGTATAGCTAGCGTGTGTGTAGTTCGTTTTGCTCTTAGGTAGGGCCCGTGGTTGATTCTTTGGGCAATCGGGGGTGGAGCTTTGTTCCAGAGCAGAACAACTTCAGCCACCTCGTCGACTTATCTTATATCAACGTTAGACCTAGCTTCGCGGGCCTGTGAGAAAGTCTAAACGTCTTCATATCGTGTTATGTTGTGAACTAGAGGTATTAAGAGCGACCATGTGGTCGCCCTCCAACGGTAGGGTTCATGGGCCGTTAATTAGAGGGATGCACTAAGATCACGCGCTCGGTCAGTGGGGCGGATCATCCGATAAATGGGGGGATTTGTTGCTTCCAGTTGTAAAGTCACTAGTAGTTATACATTTGAGCTACAGTATATCATATCAGCTGCGGGCACGTTACTAGGAGATACTCCATTACGCACTCGCCAATTACACTTTCATAGAAAGGTCTGACTTCCTTCAGATGTTTATTTCCAGAGACAGTGCATCTGGCGTTCCCTTGCCGAAGGGTCTAACAGGGGTATGAACCTATTAACGTATCCACCAGGTTGTGGATCTATATAGTTCAGGGGTCCCATGTTCGCATACGTTTAACCCTTCGGAATCCGAGTGCACAGGAGGCTCACATCTCCTGGGTTGTCACTTATGGCTTTTCTATTGAACTCTCCACTCGTTCAATAGTTGTATAGGGCTCCTATAGGCGAGTTTCTGTTCTTACTTGAACTCATTCCCTGCCTGGTCATCCTCGTGCTTCACTTTCATATTAGTTGATTCTCTCTGCACAACGGTATTGTTAGGTCTTGGGGGGGCCGACGCTTTTCAGTCTGGGCTGAGTACTGGAACCACGTGAAAGGGCACAGGACAGGATTACCGTAACGTGGGAGTTGCAATCGAATCCGGGGCTCAAGAGGGAAATTTCAGATCTGTTGGGTATAGGATTCTAACAGGAGAGATACAGGATTTCTTCAGGGCACGGGTGCAAGTAGGTTGATGTTCCGTGCCTTACATTGTTTTGCAACCATTGGGTGGGAGGATTGGCCACCATGGGTCATTTGGCCATATCTTATTATATAGCATGGACTGTCTCAGTTTGGCCTCATCCCGTGTACACTTTTTAATATACTATGCTGATCCAGTACAGTTCTGGCTCGCGTTCCCCCCCTCGGGGCTTTAACCCCCATATATATGTTGCGACACGCTTCTATAATGAGTGTAAAGTTATTAGTGTTAGAGAATCTGTGGTTTTACCCGGATATTATATACATTATAGTCTCCATCATACAGCCTGCCGGGTGATCGTCAAACGCCAGATATTAGAATTGTGGGGCTCTGCTTTCTTTTCTCCAGATTTAAGTGCCCATATTTAACTCAGTGTTCAGAAGGTATAATCTGCTTGCTTCTGTCCGCGCGCGTAAGATAGTATCCAACTTTCGTCGAGATTAGACAGATAGTAAATCTCGTTCGTACAAAAGATATACACAGTTTCTAGCAGGTTATTCGCGTGATCGCTCGCAGCATCAAGTTCCTGTCACACGTATCTTCTTCACTCGCAGGGCGCTCCATTGAGCGCGGCTCTATCGCTATAGGTCCATGACGACTCGCCTAGGATGCTATATACACAGAAGTCCGCCTCGTCATTACAACCGTAGTGCCGTTCATATTATCCAAAGAGGAAAAACAGAACTCTCTATGACACACAGGACATAACCTTAGATGGTATCACCAGTAATCCCATAACGCACGGTCTTGAGCCTTCCTGCCGATCTAAAAGCTAGTATGTGGCCACACAAATAGCCTAACCATTGCCACTTCCCAATTGCCGCCCCTTAAAAACTCCTAACCTATGTACTTGAAGAACTTACTTAAGTCTTCTCAAATTTGTGGTTTTGTTGAAGACCTCAAGCTTCAGAGAATCCACCCAGCAAGGTGACCCGATGCCGCCACGTCCCTGCCAGAGGAAGGCAAAAACTTCAGGGCCCCCTGCCAATCTGTGCCCGCCAAGGAAAATTCCGGCCACCCGATAAATATGGCGACTCACCTAAACCTCTGAAGCATGTGGGCTCAATATACTCACCAGGCCGCCACTCTCTACTGTGGATATGACTGAAATTCTCTGTCAGTGTGGATACTTCTACCATTATCAACCTGAAAACAA
>NC_133769.1:143619344-143684709 GCF_003597395.2 Chelonoidis abingdonii | reverse complement strand
AACCCTATTAACCCTAGCTTGCTTTGCTCCCTGTTTAGTGGCACTATTTAAACGTATGGCTAATCAAATTGTATATCAACGAATGATGGCACTGTATCAGCCAATAAAAACTGAGGACTGGGGGGTTTGAAGCTCTCAAAACGCTTTTAAGGGGGGATTGTAGAGCAAAAGGAATTTGCTAACTCTTTGCTTATGGCAATCCTCTGCTTATCATCCCAGTATCATCCCAGTTAATCTTTACACGTATGTAACCCTTCTTAGATGCACGTAGGCAAAATACCTAGGAGAAAGATGTTAAACAGATCCAACTTATCTACAAAAGGAATTCAAGAAATGTATGGACTGACAGAAGTTTTGCACGTAAAGATGTTTGTAACCTAGTATATAAAGGCTGTTCTGAGCCAGTAAGGTGTGTCTTCTTCCTTTGGCACTAGCCAAGAAAGAAGCACCTGCTCAGCTGACCGAGAATAAAAGCTTGGTACCCGTCTTCCTGTCTTCCGTGCCTCCTTGGGGTAATTGACTAGCTCCAGGGGGAAACGAGCCTATTTGGCTAACACATTGGTGGAGAAGAATTGCTTGTGTTTTCTGTAAGTAAGGTGTTTATTTGGGGGTTTTGTTGAATACTCACCTTATTTTGGAAAATCAAGTAGCAGTCATAACCTAAAATCTTTTTTTCATTCACATCTGGTTAGAAGGTTGTGACCTTTTCTCTCACATGTTGTCTTCCCCAGAGAGGTGCAGGCCTTTGTCACGTCCCAGCTGGAATACTGCAATTAGCTCTGTTTGAAGACCACATGGAAACCTCAGCTGGCACCTGGTGCAGAGTGCAGCTGGCTTCATGTGGGGTCCTGCAGGGGACACATGACTCCCAAGCTCTGTGATCCGCACTGGCTTCTGATCAGGGCGACTCTATGTTTTTTGTCAAAACTGCGGGACCGGTAGGCTCCCGCAGAAACGCCGCCGAAGATGGCCAGACTGCCACCCTCACAGCCACCAGCAGGCCGCCCCCCGCGACTTGCCACCCCAGGCACATGCTTGCTGCGCTGAAGCTGCCCCTGCTTCTGATTCACTGAAGCTGGCTACTTTGACCTATAGCACTCTATCAAAGACTATCTTTCTGCATAGGTGCTGGAACTAAGTTGCTGGGGGTGCTGCTACACCCCACTGACTTGAAATACTAATAACAACTCAAATACATAGTTTTATCCTTCAGCACCCCCACTATAAAAATTGTTCCAGCACCACTGTCTCTCTGATCTTGAATGGCAGAGTGGTCAGTTCATAGGTTGCACCGGTAAATAATGTATGACATGCTGACACCTCCCAGCCCAGCTGTTTCTTTCCCTGCACCAGTCCCTCATGTCTAAAAGGCCTCCTCACCTATAATCCCATAGTTCCTCTTGCTTTTATCTAATTTCTGGCTAATCTCTATGTCCTTCTTCCCTCCCTCATGTGCTGGAGCAATTTACAAGATGTGGTTTAGTTAGTTTAGAGATGGATTTTGTTAGCACTTTTTATTAATTGAAATAGGTAAATGAGAAAAGCTGTGCTTGTGGCACCATAACATTTCTGGAATTTGTTCATTAGTTAGGGACATTTAATAAGGATACATCTGATCTCAACCCTGAGGAAAAAGCTCTCTATGACACTTGGTTTTGGTCATCAAGAGCACATTTCATCCCCAGGAATTCAACCTATTGCATTTCTCAGAGGGTCGCTTTCCGGTGCTCCAGTACTGAGCAGCACATCCATAAATGGCCTGTGAAACTGAGCTGCTTGCTGTAGTAAAATGAGACAAGTACTGTACATTTCTCTTGACTCTTTCATCCCAAAAGATCCTAACTTGTGTAATGCACATATAGGAACCCTGAGACAGAGCTATAAATAGGGTCCTACCAAATTCACAGCCATTAAAAACACATCACGAACCGTGAAATCTGGCACCCCCCTGTGAAATCTGGTCTTTTGTGTGTTTTTACCATATACTATACAGATTTCACAGGGGAGACTAGCGTTTCTCAAATTGTGGGTCCTAACCCAAAAGGGAGATGCAGGGGGGTCGCAGGATTATTTTAGGGCAGGGGGATTGCGGGATTGCCACTCTAGCTTCTGAGCTGCCTTCAGAGCTGGATGGCCAGAGAGCAGCTGTTCTTGGCCAGGCACCCAGCTCTGAAGGCAGTGCCCTGCCCAGGAGCAGCGCCAGGGTTTCTGACGCCCTAGGCGGATGGCCATTTCGCCGCCCCCCGCGGGTCCAGTGGACCTACCGCAGTCATGCCGGCGGATGGTCCACTGCTGGAAAGGCTTCAGTTGGGCTGCCGCAGTCATGGCGGCAGGCAGTCCGCTGGGCTAAAGGCTCCTGTGGACTTGCCGCAGGCATGACTGCAGTAGGTCCGCCGGAGCCTTTAGACCAGTGCACCGTCCGCCGAAATGACTGTGGCAGCTCCACCGGAGCCTTTCCAGCAGTGCGGAACGTCTGTGGCATGATGGCGGTTAGTCCACGTGACCCGCATGCCGCCCCCCCCGAAAAATAGTGCCCCCCAAAAAATTCTGCCCCCTTAGGCCATTGCATAGGTCACTTAAATGGTAGCATCCGCCCTGGCCCCACCAGAGCATGCACAGATAGTAGGATGGCAATACCATATCATGCCTCCTTACTTCTGCACTGCTGGCCTTCAGAGTGGTGGCTGGGACAATGGTCAGCTGCTTGAGTTATGGCCCAGCTCGTGCAGGGTAGCATGTTGCAGGAAGTGAAGAATGGAAATTATCAGCATTATTGCATCCTGAGTCTTTCTGGTGGTTGGCTCTGCCCTCAGAGCTGGTTTGTGACGCAGCCGCTGCTCTCCAGCTGCCCAGCTCTGAAGACAGCACCAACATCAGCAGCAGTGCAGAAGTAATGGTAGCAGTACTGCAACCCCCACTACAATAACCTTTGTGACTCCACACACACACACACACACACACACACACACACACACAAAACTCCTTTTTGAGACAGGAGGAACCCCTATAATTATAGCACTATGAAATTTTAGATTTAAATAGCTAAAATCATGAAAGTTATGATTTTTAAAATCCTATGACTGCAAAATTGACCAAAATGAGCCATGAATTTTGTAGGGCCCTAGCAGATGGTGCTTGTCTGGACAGTTTACAGTGGAAGTAAGTATCACTGTTGGAAGGCTGATGGGAATCCCACAAGATGTCTGCATTTCTGTGAGCCTGGGAATCAGAAATCCCTGTTGTGCCACTGTCACTCACTGAAAGTGTGGGTAACTCACCACTCTGTGACTCAGTTTCCCCATCTGTATAGTGAGAGTAATGACACTTACGTTTGTAAATCACCATCTCATATGCAGATGACATGTATGCACAAGCATGTAGGGATAAAATTAGAAAAACCAAGGCACAAAAAGAGATTAAACTAGCTAGAGACATAAAGGGTAACAAGACAACAGTCTACAAATATATCAGAAGCAAGAGGAAGACCAAGGACAGGGTAGGACCATTACTCAGTGTGTGTGTGAGGGGGGGGAAAATAACAAAAAATGTGGAAATGACAGAAATGCTAAATGACTTTTTTGTTTCAATTTTCACCAGAAAGTTTAACAGCAATTGGACATCTAACTTAGACAATGACAATTAAGTAGAATCGGAGGCTAAAATAGGAAAAGAACAAGTTACAACTACTTAGACAAGTCAGATGTCTTCATGGAGCTGACTGAGGAGATATCTGAGCCATTGCAATTATCTTTGAAAAGTCATGAAAGATGGGAGAGATTCTAGAGGACTGGAAAAGGGCAAATATAATGCCAATCTATAAAAAGGGAAATAAGGACAACCTGGGGAATTACAGACCAGTCAGTTTAACTTCAGTACCATGAAAGATAATGGAGCAAATAATTAAGCAGTCAATTTGCAATCATCTATAAGATAATAAGACGATAAGTAACAGTCGGCATGGATTTCTCAAGAACAAATCATGTCAAACCAACCTAATAACTTTCTTTGACTGAGTAACAAGCCTTGTGGATAGCGGGGAACATTAACGGCAGGTATTAGAGGCCAGGGGAGGCTAAGCCTCCCCAAACAGCCAGCCCACTGCCTTTGGAGCATGCTGCCACAGGAAGGGCACCCAGGCCATGGCCCACCCATGCTCCACCTCGAGACCCCCCACTCCCGTTCGTCCTCTTCCTCCCTTGGGCCCTGCCCTTGCTCTGCCTCTTCCTATCTCCGCTTCACCTGCATGAGAGCCTCAGGGAAGAGAGTGATAAGGTGCGCATGAGTGGTGAACGGCCAGCTACCTGGCTGGCAGGTGGATGGACGGGGCCTCAAGGGAGCAGGCGAAGAGGTGCAAGAGGTGGGCAGAGATGCCTCGGGAGAGGGAGCCAAGTGGGGTTGGAGGTGGAGCGTGGGTGGGGCTTTGGGATGGAGGATACCGAGAGGGGGTTGGCTGCAGGGTGGGGCCATGGTCCAGCCACGCCCAGCCTCCCCAAATGGCGGAGTCACTCACCGCTCATAGGAGGAAGGCAGTAGACATGGTATATCTTGACTTTGGTAAGGCTTTTGATACTGTCTTACATGACTCTCTCATAAACAAACTAGGGAGATGCAACCTAGATGGACCTGCTATAAGGTGGGTGCAGAACTAGTTGGAAAACCATTCCCACAGAGTAGTTATCAGTGGTGCACAGTCAAGCTGGAAGGGAATAACGAGTGGGGTCCTGCAGAGATTGTGCCTGGGTCCGGTTCTGTTCAATATCTTCATCAATGGTTTAGCTAATGGCATAGAGAGTGCACTTTTAAAGTTTGTGGATGACACCAAGCTGAGAGGGGTTGCAAACACTTTGGAGAATAGGATTAAAATTCAAAATGATCTGGACAAACTGGAGAAATGGTCTGGAGTAAACAGGATGAAATTCAATGAGGACAAATGCAAAGTACTGCACTTAGGAAGGCACAATCAGTTACACATATACAAAATGGGAAATGACTTCCTAGGAAGGAGTACTGTGGAAAGGGATCTGAGGGTCGTAGTGGACTGCGAGCTGAATATGAGACAACAGCGTGACATTGTTGCAAAAAGAAGCAAATATCATTCTGGGATGTATTAGCAAGAGTTTTGTAAGCAAGACACAAGAAATCATTCTTCCGCTCTACTCCGCTGTGATTAGGCCTCAGCCGGAGTATTGCGTCCAGTTCTGGGCACTACATTTCAGGAAAGATGTGGACAAACTGGAGAAAATCCAAAAGAGAGCAACAATCATGATTAAAGGTCTAGAAAACACAACCTATGAGGGAAGACTGAAAAAAATGGGTTTGTTCAGTATGGAGAAGAGAAGACTGAGAGGGGACATGATAACAGTTTTCAAGTACATAAAAGGCTGTTCCAAGGAGGAGGGAGAAAAATTGTCCTTGTTAACCTCTGAGAGTAGGCCAAGAACCAATGGGCTTAAATTGCAGCAAGGGAGATTTAGGTTGGACATTAGGAAAAACTTCCAAACTATCAGGGTGGTTAAGCACTGGAATAAATTCCCTAGGGAGCTTGTGAGATCTCCATTATTGTAGATTGCTCACAGCAGTTTAGACAAACACCTGTCAGGGATGGTCTAGATAATACTTGGTCCTGCCATGAGGGCAGGGGACTGGACTAGATGACATATCGAGGTCCCTTCCAGTCCTATGACTCTATGATTCTAGAAGCTAGTGTGATGTTTCCTGGAAGTACCCAGGTTCGTGAGTCACCTCGCCACCACTGGCCCTTAGCATGAGGAAGCCTGGTCTGTACCTGCAAGGTAATGATTCATTTGCACCAGCAGTGCTTGCCACGGCTGAGCCCCGGCATTTCTGGGCTTGGTGGTTCATAGTCTGGCACCTCTGGACTTGCTGCATCAGTTATGAATTTTAAAAAATTGCTTGAGCCCCAGCACATTTTTCATTAAATATTAAGCACTGCTGCCGGGGGCCAGCTCCCAGCTCCACCATTTTGTAAGAAAAACAAGCCCTCCATTCTCTGCTCATGCGGACTCCACTGTCCCTGTGCAGGTCAGCAACTGGTACACATCAACCACTGAGTCCTCCGAGCATCTCCCTGCAGTGCCCTGCGTCATATCCACTGGACGCTCACAGAATTCCCAGATCTGCCATTCCCAAAGGAACAGTGCTGCACAGCTTACCAGCTACCCCATAGGCCACTACAGCTCCACTTAGACACAGCACTTCACTTTGATTATAGAGAAAGCAAGTATACGTGTATTTAACAAAGCACAGAGATTGCAGTGAGAGGAAGCAGAAATATTGGAACCAAAGGGTTACAGATAAAATAAAATCATAAAACACATTCAAGAGTCTAAACTTAACTAACAAGATGCCCTCTTGTCTAGTAAGGTACAGCCAAGCCAAAGGCCTTCTCTTCTCCTGGGTGATCTGCTGTTAACTTCAAGGCTTTAAGAATGTAACTTCCTATATCTATACATAGCTCCTTCCATACTATTCGCACACACATTTCACAAGTATTCTGATGAGCAGCATGACTTGGTAGAGACCCTTACATGACATTCTTTGGTGAACTGATATGTAAATACCAGACCCAGGGGATCTCTTGCACCCTTATGCCCCCCTGTGCCCTCTGCCAGTTGGCACCACGAGGTACCTGGATCAGTGCTAGGCCCTCTGGAGGAGGTTAATATATTGCATAATGCAGGGGTGGACAAACTTTTTGGCCTGAGGGCCACATCTGGGTGGGGAAATTGCATGCCGGGCCATGAATGTACCAAGCTGGTTAGGGGGTTGGGGTGCAGGAGGGAGTGCGGGGTGTGGGAGGAGGTGTGGGGTGCAGGAAGGGGCTCAAGGCAAGGGGTTGGGGTAGAGAAGGCGTGCAGGGTGTACGAGGGTGCTCAGGGAAGGAGGATGGGGTGCAGGAGGAGATGCACAGTGTGGGAGGAGGCTCACGTCAGTGGTGCAGGGAGGGGTGTGGGGTGCAGGAAGGGGCTCAGGGCAGGTGGTCAGGGTGCAGGAAGGGTGTGAGGTGCAGCAGGGAGCTCAGGTCAGGGGGTTGGGGTGCAGGAGGGGTGTGAGGTGCAGCAGGGGGCTCAGGCCAGGTGTGCAGGGAGGAGTGTGGGAGAGAGCCCAGGGCAGGGGGTTGGGATGCAGGAGCGGTGCAGGGTGTGGCAGGGGATTGGGGTGCAGGCAGGGTGTGGCAGGGTGCTCATGGCAGTGAGTCAGGGTGCAGGGTGCAGGAGGCGTTCAAGCTGTGGGCTCCAGCCCGACACAACTTACCTGGAGTGCCTCCAGGGTGGCAGTGGTACACACTGGGGCCAGGGCAGGCTCCTTGCCGGCCTGCCCTGGCCCCAGCGCCGCCCCACTCTGAGAAGCGGCTGGCACCATGTCCCTGCTGCCCCTGGGGCTGGGGAAGCAGATGGCTCCGTGCACTGGCCTTGCCTGTGGATACCTTCCCTGAAGCTCCCATTAGCCGCAGTTCCCTGTTCCCAGACAACGGAAGCCCTCTGCCTCCCCTCCCCCAGGGGCCACAGATATGTGGTGCTGGCTGCTTCTTGGAGAGGTGTGGGGCCTGCAGCACCATGGGAGTGCCAATTCCTCGGGCCAGATCCAAAGCCCTGAGGAGCTGGAGCTGGCCCGCAGGCTGTAGTTTTCCCACCCCTGGTATAATGTATTACCACTGGGCTCAAAGTTCTGAATGGGCTTCTGTCTCCTCACTTTCTTCCGCCAGCTTCTCACAAATAGCTCCTTGGGGGCTGTGATGGAATATACCCCTGTCATGGTATAATTCCCCACTCTGAACCTTAGCGTCCAAAAGATGGGGTACCAGCATGAATTCCTCTAAGCTCAGTTACCATCTTAGTACTTGTAGCGCTGCCACCACCCAGGAATTCCAGTGCCTGATACACTCTGGTCCCCCCAAAACCTTGCCTGGGGAACCCCAAGACCCAGATCCTCTGGATCTTAACACAAGGAAAGAAAGCCCTTTCCTCCACCGTTGCCTCTCCCAGGCTTCCCCTCCCTGGGTTACCCTGGAAGATCACTGTGATTCAAACTCCTTGAATCTTAAACAGAGAGGAAAATGCACCTTCCCCCCTCCTTCTCTTCCCCCTCCCAGACTGTCCCTGAAAGAGACAATAATCCTAACGCAGAGAGAAATTAACCTTTCTCTCCCCCTTCCCTCCTTTCTCCCCACCAATTCCCTGGTGAAGCCAGACCCTGTCCCCTGGGGTCTCACACCAGAATAAAAAAACAATCAGGTTCTTAAACAAGAAAAGCTTTTAATTAAAGAAAGAAAAAAACAGTAAAATTATTTTATGAATTAAGATGGATTGGGTACAGGGTTTTCAGCTATAGACATGGAACCCTCCACCCTAAGTATACAAGTACAAATTAAAATCCTTTGAGCAAATACAAATTTGAACTCCTTCAGCGAAATGCACAATGCAAATAAAGAAAACAAATATAAGTAACTCACTATCTACCTAGTACTCACTATTTTGAACTGAAAGAGCTGTATTGGAGAGATTGGAGAGAAACCTGGTTGCACGTCTGGTCACTCTCAAACCAGAGAGAAAACAACCAAATTTAACAGCACACACAGAAACTTCTCGCAGATTTGAAAGTATCCTGTCCTCTGATTGGTCCTCTGGTCAGGTGACAGCCAGGCTTACTGAACTTGTTAACCCTTTACAGTCAAAAGAGATATAAAGTACTTCTGCTCTATTAACTCCTACTATCTGTTTATGACAACCCCAGTATTCACATCCCACACACAAGCATAATGATCTACGTACCAGGTACGCCTTGTGAGGTATCATTTGAAAACTCATAACTTGCTGGTCAGAATTGTCCTGATAAAACGTGTGTGGCAACCTTTAAGTGAAGTTATATGATTCCCCTGATTGATGTTGAGGGCATGTTAAAAACTCATGTAGCATCAAACCACCCTGTTTTGAACAAAGGTGTGTATCTTTGCTTTAATTTTCAATTGAACAGTAAACAGAGTCATTAAGCAGGAAGGGGAAACAAAGGAAGCTCAAATAAATGAAAACAGACAGCAAGGAACATCCTTCCACTTGGACTGGAAATGTTTTTCAAGAGGGGGACTGAAAGTCTAAAATGCAAGGGGAAACATTCCAAGACAACCTCTCTCTCTTCCTGTCTGTCCCTGGCATCACACCTAAGAAGACAAAGGACAATAGTTATTGGACTTTGGGGGAAGAACACCCTGGCCTGAAGACTTTGGTGAATAACTTTGCTGGAAGCATGTGGTGAGAAATTTTGCTTAAATCTAATATAATTTGTTAATGAAGCACTCGCAAGCTTTTTATCCCTATTTGTCTTGTAATCATTTCTGACCTTTATGCTTCAGTACTTGTACACACTTAAAATCCATTTTTGTAGTTAATAAACTTATTTTATTGTTTAATCTAATCCAATGTGTTTAAATTGAAGTGTGTGGGTAGTTCTATTTAAGAGAATAAGATGGGATATTATTCCCTTAAAGGAATAATGGACTAAAAATATTTGAACCATACAGGAGAGGCCTGGGCAGTAGAGGACATACATTACTGGAGGGGAATCTAAGACTGGGAGGTGTGGGGGTCACCCTGCAGTGTAACCAAGGCTGTCCCCCCACTGGTCTGAATTGTACCTTGTTGTGTCACAGGTGCCTCACACCGAAAGCAGTTTCACGGCTGAGAATCACTGCCAGAGATAGGCACCTCCCTACAGCCCAGACTTAGGCTCCTATCTCCAAGAGAGGGGCAGGATTTAGCACACCCTCTATTTTGGCTATCTTGACAAAGAAGCTGACAAAGGGGACCATTAATGCCCAGTGCCATGCTGGTTTCTGTGAGGAAGATGATTTTTGTTCACTACAACCCAATGTCCTTGTTATAGCCGTGACATAGGAGTGAAAGGCTCCTTAGTGCAGTCCCCCAAACATCTTCATTTTTCCAGTCTCCTTTGATTTCAGCATGCCAGGTGCAGGTGTTTGGACACCAGTTTTTCCATGTCTCAGTGTTGCTGCCGGCCTGCCGGAGCTGATTTCATAGAGCAGATAAGTCACCCTGGTGTCCAGGGAACTGTCTGTTGTTATTTTTACTTTAATCCCCAGAGAGTGGATTCTGTCAAAGATACACCTGACTACTCATCATGCAATTAATGATTAGCACTGACTGCCATGGGCTTTGATTGCATGCAGGTGATTGCCAGAGCTCTAGCCACCTTAACACTGAGGAAGCACAATTGAAAGAGGGAGCAATTCTGGTACCCTCGATCTGATGGAGGAAAGTGAGGACCTTCCATGACTAGGCACTTTGTCAGACATGACCTGCATTGTTTGATGTTACTGCATTCTCCTTTTTGATTGCTTATGATTTTTCTTTTTCTGCTTTAGAAATTATATCACAGTTGATAGGATGTTTGCAGTTGACGTTTTAACCTCATCACACAGAAATGCCAGTGAAAGCATCTCCTCAACTGTGTTATAGAATCACATTTGATAGATTATCCACTTCATGTCCTTGGGGCAGTGCAGAATTGTTCCCCACTACTCATAAATGTCTTGGTAACTTGATTTGCAGAGAATAGAGAGCAAAGCATTGCAGAGAGCTTGTCACTCAGCCTTATTTCCTTAAATGTGCAAACCCCTCATCTCAATTTACACACTCACCATAAACTCCAATGTTCACAATGTTCGTGAAGTAAAGATATTTGTCTACTGGGTTTGCACTCACAAAGCTACCATGGATATATTATATGCACTGCAGTTACAATATAATTACTGTCTATCTATCCATCTATCCATTCTTCCTTCTCTGTCTAACATTTGTAGACATAGGTGCCTAAAACTACACTTCACTAGATGGCTTGATTTTCAGAGCTGCTGAACTACTGTAGCTCCCCCTGAAGTCAGTGTTACTCAATTTTGGAAAAGTTGGCCTGTTTAGCTATGTCAGTATTTCTAGTGAGCCCCCCTCCACGGCATCTGGATATCAAATACATGCATTGGATAGCTCAGTACAGTACTGTCCAAGTAAGGACCAACTTCTCCGCTCCTCCTTCGAAGGAGCTTTGTTAAATTGATCTTCCTAGGATCGTGAAAGCTACAACGGAGCTATGTTTCTGTATAGATACATCTGCCCTCAAATCCACTGCACTAATTACACTGTAGCTACAATATCCATGAAACATAACTTTTCTATAGTAATATTTGTTACAGTGAACAATACATGCACTTATCATATGTCTGTTACTGGAAGAATATCCAATTTAAGGCCCATTTACGTCAATAGTGTGTGTTTTAGCGTAGCTACAATGAGTTGACAATGAATCTATGTATGTTATTTTTACATTTGACAGGTCACCTCGCTACACTTATCTTTGCTCCAGTGGTTATGACTGGAAAGAAAATTAAGATTTTATTACTTTTTGATAAATAACAAGTTATTCCCCGCTTACAGAAATAGCTATAAAATATTATAATTAAATATGAAACAGTATGGAAATTCTCCACTTCAGGCACTTGTGACGGGGTGTATAAAACCCTCACTGAACAGCAAAAGGTCAAAGAGCAGCTCTGGGCTGAGGAGGCCCCACCCCCATGCCTGTGCCAAGCATGCTTTGTTTGGAGGCTAGGAGTCAGCCAGTTCAGCTGGGGGAGGACAGAGCAGGGAGAAGGACCCACTCCAGGAGCTCTGGAGCAGGATGCAATCAGATCCAGACTGAACTAGAGATGAGTAGACAACCTATTGGGTAGTACTTACTAAGATAAACTGAAGCCTACTGTAGGAAAGAGGGAGGGAGGAAGTGACCCAGGGAGGGCATTCCAGAAAGAAAGACATCGGACAGACGTCACAGGGCCCTGGGTCAGAACCTGGTAGCATGAGAGGGCTTGGGATCCCCTACCTCTCCCATTATGACCACTATGTGGAGTGACCACCAGAGACCACCACCAGTAGGTGGTGCATCCCAGACCTGTTCACAGTGCCCTCTGAATATTAATTCATATTCACTGATAAATTTCACACTAGAAACTTCATCAGTAAAAGCCACTGCAAATACTTTTCCATGTATTCACAAAAAAAGGCTTAGTTGGCTCCTCAGGGAGTGTTTCACACCTCCATTCCCCACACATTTTCCTTTTACTTATCTCTGTTTTCAGGACCGGCGCTAGTGTTTTTAGTGCCCTAGGCGAACAGCCATTTCGCCACCCTGCACGCTGGTCCCGCGGCTCCAGTGGACCTGCCACAGTCGTGCCTGCGGAGGGTCCACCGGTCCACCGGAGCCGCGGGAGCAGTGGACCATCCGCAGGAATGCCTGCGGCAGTGCTACTGGAGCCGCGGAACCAGGGGACCCTCCGCAGGCATGACTGTGGCAGATCCACCGGAGCCGCCTGCCGCCCCCCCTGGCAAAATGCCGCCCTCCCCCCCATAATCCTGGCACCCTAGGCAATTGCCTAGGCCACCTAAATGGAAGCGCTGGCCCTGCCTGTTTTACACCGCTGTATATCTATGGACTGCAATGGAGTTATTCCTGATTTACATTGGTGGAAGTGAGAGAAGCATGAAAGCAATGACGTCCAGTGCATTTGCAGACATACACACATACACCTACAGACCCACCTAACCATATGTGTACTTACTGTGTGTGATGTTACACCCCATATCTCATATTCTTTATGGAAATATGCTTATGATATGGATATGGCATAACTGCGATCTATTTTATGCAAGCTGAGTCTTATAAGGTATCATTGGAAAGGTTATAATTTACTGAATGTGATTATCCAATTGTATGCATGTGTAACCCACACAGCTCCTGGGTGTGGTGTTCTGTTCCATCTCGTGGCACCAAGACCATTTAGAGCAGGGGTTTCAAACACGCAGCCTACGGGGCTCTTGCGTGTGATCTGCCAAGCTCCCCTTCCCCCCCATGCCCCTCTGCCTACCTGCGGGATTACCCTCTGTGGCGCTGAGATCCCCACTCCGCTCTCTGAAGCAGCTGGCAGCATGCCCCTTCGGTCCAAAGGGGGAGGGGGAAGGAGGCAGACGGCTCCTGCATTGCCTCTTTCCAGGCACCACCCCCCGCAGCTCCCATTGACTGGGAACAGGGAACTGCGACCAATGGGAGCTTCACGGGAGGTACCTAGAGGAGCAGCAAGAGCAGCAGATGCAGGGAACCCTGAGCCCCTCCTCCCTTCTCCAGGGGTTGCAGGGACATGGTTCCAGCTGCTTCCTGGAATAGAGCAGCGCGGGGCTGGGGGCCAGGGCAGGCAGGGAGCCTGCCCTGAGCCCCCTGCCACATCTTACACCCCAACCCCCTGCCCCGAACCGCCTGCCACTTCCCACACTCCAACCCCCTGCCCTGAGCCCCCTGCCGCATCCCGCACCCATCCTGCACTCCCTGCCCTGAGCCACCTGCAGCACCCCTCACCCTCTTGCATCCCAGTCACCAATGCCCTGTCCTGAATCCCCTGCCACACCCTGCACACCACCTGAACCTCAACTCCCTGCTCTGAGCCCCCACTGCACACTGCACACTTTCTGCACTCCCTGGGGGCAGCATTGGGGTGGCGTCTTTGGGGAAGGGGTTGGATTGGGGCAGGGAAGGGGTAGGAAGAGGTGGGGCAGGGGTGGGGCCTAATGCAAGGGGTGGAGTAGGGGCATGGCCAGAGGCAGTTGAAGGCGGGGTCAGTGATGGGGCCCTCAGTCCAATGTACTAGTCCTCATGTGGCCCTCATGGTCATTTGAGTTTGAGACCCCTGACTTAGAGTGAGAGTTAAATGAATCTGGTCCACAGCCATAGCTAACAGCCAGTGACTATGTAACAATTACAACTGTGTATGTATTTGGGAGACACCCACCAGACAACAGGCCCCATCAGCCTCCCATTAAGTGCCTCCTCCCACTTAATGAACTCCTAGAACAGTATATTAAGCGGTACCACATGAGTTGCATTTTGAAAATGAACAGACAAACAAAGACAGTGCTTCCTTAGATTATAGATATTTTATTCAAATGTTATGTTCACAAATGACACAGAAAGTAAAACCTAGAAATCTATCAAGAGA
Organism: Chelonoidis abingdonii; assembly: GCF_003597395.2. Taxonomy (NCBI): domain Eukaryota; kingdom Metazoa; phylum Chordata; order Testudines; family Testudinidae; genus Chelonoidis; species Chelonoidis abingdonii. The sequence goes on along the minus strand of NC_133769.1, from coordinate 143,670,635 downwards.
AAAATAATTGAAACAAATAACCCCAGAGAATAAATCCTCCCTAAGGTCGCTATATATGTAAATGAAAAAATGATTTATGTTTCATTTGGTGAAACAGCATTGGCTGCAGAATAAGCAAGATACTCTTGTGATAACTGTGATGGAATAAACCTGTACACTGAGTCACAGGTGTTAACATGACCCAGTCACTGTACAGCATTAAACATTTAAACATGATTCACTTTTCAAAAGGCTACAAGCTGAAGCAATGGGAAGGAAATGGCTAAGAGTAACTAAAATTGAAATGATTAAACATTCTAATGTTAACATCCCGCCCCCATGATGGCCTGGTTCAAGACACTCATGGCTTCCAGAGACTGATTGGCTGCCCAGGCCAGGATACTAGCAGCTATCAGGGATTGGCTGATGTGAGTGCTCTTTTCTGTTGATCATTTTCTATACATAGGCTGAAAACTGGAGTCTGGTTCTCACCTGATGAAATCTCTAAGCAAGATGGAATGTTCTGGTGAGAAAATCAACAGCTGAAGTTAATTTCTTTTCGGGAGGTTGGCAGCATAACATTTGCGCTCTAGACTCACTCTGGGATTTAATGGATATGGGAGGAACTCACTGTAACTGCAATCACCTAAAATATTAATTGCTTCAAATCTCATTCAAAACCAGGGCAAATTACAACGGGGTTCCCAGGCATGTTTAATGGTCACAAGGACTCATCATTAGATCTGGTTGAGAGTATTCCAACTAAATGTTTTTTCATCAGAAAGTGCTGATTTGTCAAATATAAAACATTTTGTGGAAACATATCGGTTGCGAAGAAATTTTGTTGGAAATGTCTCTCAGGTCCACCATGGAAAAAAAACAATAAAAGTGATGGGGGGAGAGGGGGAGACTGAGACCCCACCCCAGAATAGCCAATGAGCTGGTGGTTTGAACATTTGCCTGGGATATGATATACTCAGATTCAAGTCCCTGCTATGTCTCAGTCAGGATGGGGATTTGAGCCTAGGGCCTAGATTACACCTAAAACTGTGGAAAATTTCATACCGTGCATGACATACTCAGGTGAAACTATCCCCCACTATAGATGCAGCAAGGTTGATGAAACAATTCTGCTGTTGATAAAACTACTGTCTCTTGAGGGGGTAAATTTACCATGGCAACAGAAACCTCCTTTCCATCACCATAGTGTCTATTCTATAGAGCTAAGAGTGACGTATCTGCAGAGCTGCCTCTGTGCCGCCGCATCACTTGTAATGTAGACATAGCCTGGGTATCCCAAAGGAGTGTGTGAGGGCCCTACACACCGGGCTAGTGGCTACTCTCTGAAGGGTGCTCTCGCTCACTCTCTTAAAAAGCAGCAAAGAGTCCTTTAGCACCTTATGCATGCATCCGACGCAGTGGGTATTCACCCATGAAAGCTCATGCTCCAATACGTCTGTTAGTCTATAAGGTGCCACAGGACTCTTTGCTGCTTTTACAGATCCAGGCTAACACGGCTGCCCCTCTGATACTTCCACCTCCTTGTGATTTTCACACAAAAATTGAAAAGATCTCAGGTTTATTCCAATGCAGAATGAAAACACATCTTGGAATTTCCCATGGGATGGAAATATCATTTATTGGCCGGCAGGGCCGATGCAAGGAAGTTTTGTGCCCTAGGCGAAACTTCCACCTTGCACCCCCCCACAGCAGCTAACTCATCCCCCCACCCGGGGAGCCACCCCCTGCAGCAGTTACCCCCCCTCCCACCACGACAGCTAATCCCTCTCCACCCCGTCCCCCCACGGCAGCTAACCCAGCCTGGGGATACCTCCCCCTGCAGAAGCTAACCCTGCCTGGGTAGCCCACCCAAGCTCACCTCGGCTCCGCCTCCTCCACTGAGCACGCCGGAGCCACTCTAATTCTTCTTCCCGCCCAGGCTTGCGGCGCTGATTGGAGGAGACTTAGAGCTGGGCTGTGTGCTCAGTGGAGAAGGCAGAATGGAGGTGAGCTGGGGCGTGGAGTGTTTCCCCCTGTGTGCCCCCTCCTCGTTATTGCGGCAAATTCGTTCCGCGCGCACCCCCAGCTCACCTCCACCTCCTCGCCTGAGGGGACTTTTAGGAACTCCCCAAAATGAGGCACCCTAGGCGGCCGCCTAGTTTGCCTAAATGGTTGCACCGGCCCTGTTGGCCAGTTTTTCCCTTCATGCCCTGACTATGCATTACAGATCACCCTGTGACATGGGTGATTTGGAAAGGAGGGAGATTTCAGGGGAGTTAAATGAAACATTCAATGCCCCATTATTGGGAAGGAATATATAAACCACATCCAGACATTGGCAAGGAAAGGGGTTAACCAGCTCTGGCTGGGGGATGGAGAGCTGTTGCTGATAACTCTTTTCCAAGTGTAGATGGGCCCTGAGAGAAGGATGTGCTGTGTAGAGTTGGAAGCTCTGTCTGCAAGAGAGGGTCAGGAAGAAGGGTCTCTAGATTGAGGATGGGATGTAAGGAAGGAGAAGAACTGTGGGGTTTCTCTGTCTGGAATTTGTCTAGCCATGCTCTAGAACTTGCTTTGTACTTGGGCTGAGGAAAACCCTGTTATTTTTGTCCCTTAAAGGGACTGGACACTTTTTACGTTTATGCTGTTTTGCAATAAAGCAAACCACAGAGGTGTTTAAACTTCACCATGATGTGAAACAAAATTTCTCCTCCAGCCAACCAGCCCTTTGATCTCCTCAGGTGCTGAGAGTTTTCCAATAAATGTTTAGCATTCCCCTGAGCTCTCTTGGAAGTCACAGTGTGTTACAGCTCAGCTGCAGGAGAGAGGCTCTCAAAAACACTGAGCTTTCCAAGGAGGTCAAGGAACTGTACTGTTCAGACACTTGGTTCTGCATGTGACTCTGGATCATTTCCGGATGCACTTTTCCCATCCCTAAAGTTCTACTGACCTGAAGGATGGACTGGAGTTCAAGAGAATATAGCATTATCCATGGAGAATAGTGCCTGGGCCAATAATCATCTTCATCCTTGTCCTCATCATCAACAAATGTTCTCCAACAGTAGCTATACACTGGGGAAATGGAGCTAATCAGTCATGTGCAGAAGGAGGTATCAGTGGACTCAGTATACACAAAGGTCAGTCAATCTCAAGGGAGCAAGACTAATCTGAGCCATGCAGTAAAAGGGGCCTTGACTCTCCATGGCTCATTTATGCCCCAGCTCTCTGCTGAGACAAGGGGATCAGCAACTGCCAGCAGGGAGCGAGATTTTAGTGTTTTTGATCTGTACTGCCAGGAACTGGACTGCAAAAACCAGCACATTTCGCATAGGTCAAAAAATGGCTATCAGCTACTGGCTTCCAGTAACTGACACTCAGGGGAGAGTTTGAAACCAGAGACATAAAGGAGAAAAGTTCTGAATCCCATTGCACTATCCCCGAAGACTTAGAGCTAGACTGGAGCCACTGACCTAGAAGTGAAAAGATTTCACAACCTAGTGATCTAGAGGCAAACTGCTCCATGTCCCATCTCTATCCCATGTATTCCCCCTAACTCCATGAGTCATTACCTGGGAGGTCCATGACTCGGATGGACACTCCAATATTCACCAGACTCCTTAGACCCTGACGATTGGTTTCCTCTTTGTGCCAGTAGATCCGTGCTACATAAATAACTAGATTCACATTAGGCTGGTCCTTCAGGAAACCCCTGATTGCCTTGCAGCAGTCCCCACAGGGACTCCAGGACATGTACCAGGTGATGGAGCAGTGGTCAGAAGGATCAGATCTTTGCTTTTTAAAGATATCTTCCAGGAAGTAGATTTCAGCATGCTCTGTGAGGGAGTTATGGCAACAGTTCTGCCAGGGCCTTTTGCTACTGCTCCATTTTATTTCATAGAGCAGGTAAGTCTCCTTGGGAAGGACACTTGGGTCATAATTCTCCATAAATGCCTCCTTGGATATCTTCCCCCTGAAACATGAAAGAGGAGTCACTGACTGCAGCTTAATCGCTAAGAGCTTGCCAGTCACAGTAAGTTAAAAATGATAGCGGTGGAGTAGACAGAGGGACAGATAGATGGAAAGGGGAACTCCCAGAAGGATAGAGGGAAACACAGAGAGAGCAATGAGGGAAAAGAGAGACAGACAGGGAAGAAGCAGAGTTAAATCTGGCATCACACTGATGAGAGGACAGAGATCTGACTCTTTCCAGCTCCCTCTTTGCCTGTAATCTTGGGAGAATGTGGGTATGGTGCTTTCATTCTCACCCCTGCCTGATGCCTCTGGATACATGATCTGTGGGAAAGAGAATGGAGTCACCTGGTGCACAGAGAGAGACACAGGGAAGGCAGACAAACTGAGGTCCCCCCATTGCCTCATCCCCAAGACCACGTGGCCTACAATTGTTTGTTATCAATGGACAATTCCTATTCAATACTGCTTAGGAAAGAAACTCCCTGGTAAGGTGCAATGATCTGAGGAGAATGGGGATGAGAAAGGTTCATCCTGGCCCCAAATATGGCCATTAATTTAACCATGTGTGCATGGGTGAGAATGCCCATTACTTGCTATGGAACAGTGAAATAATAATAATAATGATGATGATGATTGATGATTATATCTACTACATGTGCATAGCTCATTGAAATCAAGCAGACTCAGGCCGTCTGTTTCCATTTATAAGTATAAGATCCTACCACTAGTTAATGAACTGCTATTTCCTTTTTAATTTAAATGTGGATTGTCCCATATATATATTTGAATATAAAATTAATAATCATTATTAATTTAATTTTTAAAATTGAGATTTTTCAGCATATAAATTTAGGTTATTTCTACTCTGGAACAAAATAAGAGTCCCTTGTTACTTGCACTGAGAACCTGGGAAGCAAAACTAGATAAACTTGGCTCAGGAACATTGAGAACAAACATTTTAAAATGTAGAAGACATTTAAAATATTCATTTCCTCCTAACCATCAGGAGCTAACATTTAATTTAAAAAACCTCATATCATTAAAATTCCTTGATCAGCAGTGTCTTTGTGCGCTGGTTTCATGACACTTTACATTTTCAACTCCAATCTGAGAGCTCATACAGGGGCCAGCAGAGAATTTCAAAACATGCTCAGCCATACACAAACACATAGTCTGCTAGGGCTTGATTCAAAGCCCACCGAAACTGTGAAAAGACTCCCCTTGACATCAATGGGTTTGGATCAGGCCCATAAGGTACACATATGAACAGAGACAGGAGTAGGGGGAGGTTGCACCAATATCATTATTTAGTGACACTGGTGCAAGTTTTTTTAATCCAGGTAAACCTGTACAGACAGATACAAACACGTATGGGTAGACACACACAAAAATCAGAACGGTTTGAGGAAAGATGGACCCAAGGGAATGTACTAATTACAAAGAAAAACCATTGCTTTAACTCTGATAAAACCAGTATGTATTTCTACTATAACTTGGAACCTAGACTGTCTCTGCTCTGCTGTATTCTCTCACCTTTTGTCTTTGTAAGAAATGCCTGTTTAGTACCGCTGCAAGGAAACCATTTTCCTGTCAGTGATTTTGTCTGTCTTTACTGACAGGTTAGTAACTAAAAACAATATATGTTTATAAATACACTCAGAGAGCTAAACAAACCAGAGGTATCTATTAAATATACATATCTTATATGCATAGATGAACAGCAGCCATACAGATGCACATACATATATATGCTCCTAATTTCATATAGGCATGGACACACATAAATGAACACATTTACTGTATAGACATAGAAACACAAACGCCCAGATATGTGTATATACTTGCAAACATGTACACAGACATATGTACTACTTTTCCATCTTTACCTCCTTTCCAGCCAGCAGCCATGGCTTTTTCTCACTATAGTCTCCAAGACTATCTTGTGTTACTGGTGCACTTTTGAGTTTCTATTCCTGAGAACAGAAACCTAAGAGCTTAGAGAAACCAGCTGTACCTAGCCAGTGATTGGTAATTCAGCTCTGGGAGGTTCAGCTCTGAGTGATATGGGGGATGGACCTCAGCACTGATGCAAAATTGTGCTTAATGAAACTATTTTAATGTATTCTTGTTATGTTAGATTGTTACAAACTTGGATGGTACATGGGACTTGTAGAATAGTATCTTCTCTGTTGTTTTATTAAAAGAAGTGTTCAGGATAACCAAGAAACTCATAGGAAATTCTTGCTTTCTCCCAGTAAGACACAGGCACAAAAAGCTGGAAAGGGTTGTCTCCCCTCGTAAAGGAATGTGCAGAAATTCTTTTTCTGGGCTGAGCCAGAAGCATCTTCTTTTAACCCTTCTCCCTTTCTTGAGCAAAACGTCAGTTTTGAATTCATACAAGGAATTCCAGCAGTATTCCTATCAAAAACTGATTCCATGGTTAATAGGGTGACTGGACAGCAAATGTGAAAAATCAGGCCGGGGTGGGGGGTAATAGGAGCCTATATAAGAAAAAGACCCAAAAATCAGGACTGTTCCTATAAAATTGGGACATCTGGTCACCCTAATGGTTAAACACTCTGAAGTCTTCGTTTCATTAAGAATCAATGTGACTAAAACAGTGGAAGTCACGTCCCTGAATGGGCATCAAGAGAGACATTTATTAAGTTGTGGCCCCTCCATATCTCGTTTCTCTAGACTATAAAATGTAGTAATTTTGGAAATACATGTAGTTGTTGCTCAGCCCTTTCAGCTCTCAGTGACAAATTGGAGTTACCACAGGCACCCAGAGGTATGGCAGAAATGAAAGGGAGATGGGCAATGTTAAGTGCAGGGGAAGAAATACATCCTTTGCCACAACACTGGCATTGCTCCCTGCGTGGTAGGGCAGTGTAGGACCAGAACTGCCCTTGAAATTCTCCCCCACCCCCCCAGAACACACAGAGAGGAGGCACCATGGAGGGCACTTGTGTAGAGAGCACCCTGCAGAGGGCACGTGTCAGTTGGCCCAGACAACTGGACAGAGACTTTGTCATCTCTAATTGGGACAGGGATCCTCCAGCAGCCTCTAGGGAAGTTTCTTTGTGTGACAGAAGGATACTCATGGGTGGGAGAAGAGAAAGAATTTACTTGAAATTGTGGTTTGTTTCTTTTGACACTCTTCTCTGTGGAGGATGACAATGAGTATGGGAGCAATATCCAGGAAAAAACCCAGTTCCTTGTCCCTGATGACAGCACAGTCACTGGTCACTGATTCCTGGTCTCTGGGCTTCCAGAGGAAAATGTTAGAAACACCTTTCCCAACAGCACCCCCTGGGTCTGAGTGATCTGTTTGCATGGCTGATCTACAATACAGTTTGTGCCTGATAAGTTCATGACACCGTTGAACATTTCATGGAGTCTCTCCTCTAAATTGTCCCCGTGTTCTGAGTGACTCAGGTCGGTGGCTGAGCTACAAGAAACAGGCAGTGTCCATTGGAGATATTCTTGAATAGTGCTGTTAACTGCTGAAAATATGTAACCAATCACCTACGGCAGGGAATACATCACATTTCTCTATGAGAGACAGATGCATGTATATCTACCATTCTCTACAGAGACAGAAAGATAGTCATGTACCTTTATTTGCTATTTTTCTCATTGTCTCTGATACTATGGGATAGTATTAAAATGGAAAAAAGTCAATGATGGTTATGAAGGAGATTAGAGAGATACAATGGCAGATAGTGAACAGTCAGTATAAAAGTTTTAGAGTTCACTTAAATAGCTGAAAGCTAAGAAATAAAAATGATGACACAAGATGACAAAGTGCCAAGTTTAATTTATAAAGCAAATTTTACTTAACATTTTCTACTGATGCCCAAGCAAATTTCCGTCTATGTAGAGCCGTCCCTTCTATGGCGACACTGAATACAGGACGTCAAGTAGCACAGGGACTGAAACAATGTTAATGTCAGCTTTTGCCTTTTGGCCCTGATCTCCTGGCCAGGTAGCCCTGCTACCCCGGCCAGAGCCGCGCAACCCCGGTCCCGCTATCCCGGCTGGAGCCCCGCAACCCAGCAGTCCCGCTCTCCCGGCCGGAGCCCCGCAACCCCGCGTTCCCGCTACCCTGGCCGGAGGCCCTCAACCCCGCGGTCCCGCTACCCCGGCTGGAGCCCCGCAACCCCGCTCTCCCAGCCGGAGCCTAGCAACCCCGTGGTCCTGCTGCCGCGGCCAGAACCCCGCAACCCCGCAGCTCTGCTCTCCTGGCCAGAGCTCCGCAACCCCGCCGTCCCGCTCCCCAGGCCTAGCGCGGAAAGTCCCGCTCCCTTGGCCGAAGCCCTGCAACCCTGTAGCCCCACTCTCCCGGCCACAGCCCCGCAACCCCGTGGATCCGCTCTCCCGGCCAGAGCCCTGCAACCCCACAACCCCATAGCCCCGCTCTCCCGGCCGGAAACCCACAACCCCCTAACTCCACTCTCCCGGCCAGATCCCCGCAACTCCGTAGCTCTGCTCTCCCGGCCAGAGCCCCGCAGCCTCGCGGTCGCGCTCCCCCCACCGGAGCCCCGCTCTCCCGGCCAGAGCCCCGCAAACCCACGGTCCCACTCCCCCCGAGCGTGACAAGTCCCGCGGTCCTGCTACCCCGGCGGGAGCCCCGCACCCCCGATCTTTTGACTGGAGTCCCGCAACCCCGCATCTTCAGTCCCCCGGCCCAAGAGTGGCAGGTGCGGCTGCCCAGCTCCAGCGGCCGGAGCACCGCGGCCCTGCTACCACCACTGGAGCAGCAGAAATCGGAAGCGCCGCCCGGAGAGTACATTCTCCATGAATCGGGCCCCGCACTGGCTTGAAGTCGACCCTGACGGTACTGTACCATAATTTTCATGTGCAGTTTCTGAAAATGTAACAGGGAGATGCTGTGTACTTTAATGATAGAAACTGTCAATGCCTCTCTGGCGGAGGGCAAGATGACAGTATCTATCTATCTATCATTGCCATTGTGTTTGTAGGTCTCTTTAAAAGCAATATTTAGGCCCTTGCTTTTTACATTGATCATTGCATTAGTTATCACCATCTCTCTCACCATCCTATTTTGCGGGAAGATTAATGAGAAATTATTATAATGATTCATTAATTATTAATTGTTATTACATTATTAATTATTGCTAATATCATCATAGCACTTTAGTTGTCACTAGGTTTAACAAAAGTGCCTGTGTAGACATAGCCTAAGACAGTGCAGAGGCAACCAACACAAGTTTGTGTTGGTTGCCTCTGCTCTCTAGAAGCTCTCTATGGGCCACCACCAGGCTCCATCCTGTCATTCCCTCTGTCCAGCGTGAGGCTGTGAAAAGAGACTGTGAAATAGTTTGGATGATGACACCATCAGTATGTATCTGGAACTCATCATGACATTTCTTTTCAATCAGACCAGTAGGTCTCTTGTTTCTCTCAGCGCCTAGGTGAGATTGGGGTCTGGGTAGGCCCAGCCCCGAGAAGACAGAAATGATGCTGGGGAAAGCATCAAGAGAAAACAGTATGTCTGAACCTGCCCTCTGGAGGTGTAGACTTGCTTGTATTTTCTGTTAAGTATGGAATATCAGGGTTGGAAGCGTCCTTAAGAAGTCATCTAATTTAACCCCCTGCTCAAAGAAGAAATAATCCCCAGACAGATTTATTGCCCTGATCCCTAAATAGCCCCTTCAACGATTGAACTCATAACCCTGGGGCTAGTGGGCTAATGATCAAACCACTGAGCTATCCCTCCCCCATTAAATGTGCATTTGTGAGTTCCATTGGATACTCAGCTAATTTTGGAAAATCAAGTAGCAGTTGTGCCCTAAATATTTTTTTCATTCACATCTGGCTAGTTAGGGACATTTATAGGGACATTTAATAAGGAATACACCTGATCTCAATGCTGAAGAACAGGTGCTGTATAACACAGTTTTCTTTCAGGGAACTCCAATGCTGGGCAGCACACCCATAAATGGGCTGCAGAACTGAGCTGCTGTACTACAGTGAGACAACTTCCTCTTGACTTTTTCGCCCAAAAGGATGCTAACCTGTGTAATGTATATTTAGGAACCCTTCAGAGGCTCTATACACTAGCAGAGGCCACTTGTCTCCACAGTGTACAGTGGATTTAAGCAACCACTTGAGCATAACTTTTTCAAGGCTGATGGGAACCCCATAAGTGGAGTCAGTGTTGTGACTAAGATATGAGTCTGGGAATCAGAAATCCCTGTTGTGCCACTATAACTGGGTGAGAGTGTAGGTCACGCATGACTCTGTGACTCAGTTTATCCATCTGTAAAATAAGACTAATGACACTTACCTTTGTAAAGCACCACAAGATCTGCAGGTGACATGAGCTAGTGTGATGCTGCCTGGAAGTACACAGGTTTGTGAGGCACCTCATCATCACTGTCCCTTACCATAAGGAAGCCCAGTCTGTGGCTGCCAGGGGTCAGCTACCAGCTCAGCTCACTAGACTCCACTGTCCCTGTGCAGGTCAGCATGTAAATATGTAAATACCAGACCCAGGGGATCTCTTGCACCCTTATGCCCCCCTGTGCCCTCTGCCAGTTGGCACCAGGAGATACCTGGGTGAGAGCTAGGCCCTCTGAGTGGGCTTCTGCCTCCTCACGTCCTTCCCCCAGCTCTCACAGACAGGTAACTGTTCATTTAGTTTCCAAAGAGTCTGGAAGAATGAAGTGGTTTGGGGGACTGCACTATGGAGCCTTTCACTTCTCTGTCATTGGTTATAACAAGGACAGGTCTTTGTAATGAGCAAATGTAATTTTCCTCACAGAAACCAGCACTGCACTGGCATTAATGGTCCCCTGTGTCAGCCTAGATTCACAATGATACTCCGAGCATCACAATGCCTAACTTTTAGGTTTCTAGAAAATCACAGGAACACAGTGTGATTCACCAAGACTGAGTTAGGCACCTAGGTTCCCCATACAATGAAGAGGAGAGACAGGCACCTTAGTCTGTGATTTCCAAAACCAGCATGTTATGGGGAGAGATGTCTAAGGTAGCCAATGGGGGATGCCAAAGAGGGGGGTCATGGTGCTCTCTTGGAGATAAGTGCCTAAGTCTGGGCTACCGGGAAGTACCTATCTCTGCTAGTGATTATCAGTGTCTCTAGACATACAGCTCAAAGAGCTGAAGCAGACCAACTGGCCTAAAGAAAAGCCAGGGGCCAAACAAAAACAGCCAGTTGGGGGCAGTAGGGAACCTTTGAAAGACCATATCAAGGACCGTGACACACACAGAAACACACCAATACAGTAAGACACATCTCTCTCTCTCTCTCTTTCTCTCTCTGTGTCTCTCACACACACATGCATGTGCACAAGTGCATTGTTATCTGTCCTTGTATCAGAAGCCAGGATGTAAGGGAGGAGAAATGAGAAATACATCAGAATTCGATACAGGGAAGCCTTAGGAGGCACCTTGGATCCACAAAGGGACCAGTCAACTGCTCTACAAACTGCATGGAGCTTTAATGATCTGTAGTTAGGAATGAAGGACTCTGCCAGAAATCTCTAGGCAGGTTTTGTGTGTATATGTGTGTGTTTGTGTGAGAGAGAGAGAGAGAGAGAAAATACCCTTCACAGTGTATGTGCTAAAACTATAGGATAGTCCACTCATTTGGCACCAAGATTCGTTTGACAAAAACAACAAGGAAATCTTCAACAGAAAAGAACTGCATTCTGTAACTGGCAAAATGATTCCTCTAACCAATGAAAACATGCGGATTATCACCTGCTCAAAGCTGAAGTCCAGTGGAGTCTATGTGACATCAGAAATAAGTGGTGGCAAGAGAAGGCCTCTGAGATCCAGAGTTTCGTAGACCAGGATGACATGAGAAGCTTCTTTCAAGCAACAAAAGTTATATATGGGCTAAGCTCGAAAGGCCCAACCCCCTTATATTTTCAGGATGGCTCCACCCTCCTCAAAGGCAATGGGGCCATTAAACAATGCTGGAAGGAGCACTTTGAGACCCTACTAAATTGTGAATCCATGGTCTCTGAAGACACAATTGAGTCTATTCCACAACACTCAGCAACAGAACACCTTGCTGATCCCCTATCTTCTGAGGAAGTCCTCATGCCATCACCCAGAGAAAAAATCACAAGGCACCAGGCCCAGATGGCATCCCAGCTAAGGTTTTAAAAGCCGGTGGAACAACTCCTCAACAAAATCTCGACCTGTGAAGAAATTCCACCTGACTTTAACACCACCAATATCGTTACAATATTCAAGAAAGGGGTCAAATCTTTGTGTGGGAACTACAGAGGTATTTCTCTCCTCTCCATCACAGGGAAGATCCTTGCCCGGATCCTACTAAACTACCTTCTCCGTTCATGAAACACCAACTCCGCTAAACTGACCATTGTGTACATATGTTTTACACTTGCCTCCCGAAGCAAGTACTCTTCTCTCAGTTAAGTCAGGTGTGACAAAGTGGGAATGTTCTTGATGTGTTATTTGAATACTGAATGGGGAGTATTGACCTGGGAAGGTTGCAGGGGAGTTTTGCTGGGAGTGCCTGCATTGGGGAAGGGAGGACACCTGAGCATGTAACAGAACCCTCTACCCAGGAAACTGGACAAAGGATACAAAGGCTGGGGGAGGAGCCGAGGGGAGGCTGAGTGAGAGGCTGGCGGGAGTTTCAGTTTGGAGCTGACTGGGAAATGGAGAGGGCCACCCCGACCATCAGGGCTGTGATCTCCCTAGGACCCCCAGATGAACCTAACTAAAGGGGGGTCCTATTGTCTGTATCAGCAAGACCTGTTTTGGACTGTGTTCCTGTTGTCTAAATAAACCTTCTGTTTTACTGGCTGGCTGAGAGTCACTGTGAATTGCAGGAAGTGAGGGGTGCAGGGCCCTGACTCCTCCACACTCTGTGACATCAGAGAAGAAGGGCTCACGGAGGGCAGCGAAAGAGTTTCAAAGACATACTGAAAGTACATCTCAAAAAGGAAGGCATCAACCCAACAAACTGAGAGGACTGGGCACGGAACAGAACGCAGTGGCACCACACCAAACACCAAACCACGGCTCACTTTGAGAACAGATGTGCTCATGCGACAGAGAAGCGACAAAGGAGAAGAGAAAGGGCACAACACTCCAGCCAACAACTAACTATGTCTTCTTCAAGATTACACCTGTCACTTCTGTGGGGAAATCTCCGAGGCACAAACTGGGCTTCTCAGCTACTTAAAATCCCACCAATGAACCCCCTTGGCAGACATCATCCTCACATTGAGGGATAGCCGAAGAGAGACGTGTGTGTGTGTGTGGTGGTAAGGGAGACAGGGGACAGAGGGAGACGAACACACAGACATATAGAGAAAGGAAGTTTCACTTGGATCTTGTAGTTTGTTTTTCAGCCATAGCTTCCTTGGCAAATCCACTTCAAAACACTGGGCCCTATAGCATGCGGCTTTTCAGAAGTTAATATGCGGCTCCTTGTATAGGCAGCAACTCTGGAGCTGGAGCTATAGGTGCCAACTTTCCAATGAGCCAGGGAGTGCTCACTGATCAACCCCCAGCTCTACCACAGGCCCTGCCCCCTTTCCACGCCTTCCTGCCCCCTCCCCATAGCCTGTAGTGCCCTCGCTCCTCCCCCCACCCCGAGCCTCCTGCATGCCAAGAACCAGCTAATCAGAAGGTGTGGGGAGCCACCCCTGCCCCACAGTGTTGGTAGCTGCAAGAGCTGGAAATGAAGTTGCTCTGAGCCTCCTGCTCTTTTCTCCACATGACCTTCTGCTGAGCGGGGGAAGGAATGGAATAACTGGGAGCTCCCTAACCCCAGCATCTGTCTGCTCAGAGAGTCTAGGGTTACAACAGCAGGGAAGATTCTCTGCAAGGATTTGCAGCCCTTGCCCAGTGCTGTGTCTTCTCTGTATAAATGCACGTTAACGTCTGTATATATGTGATGTGTGTGGGATGAAATCAGCCTTCTATGGTTTCACAAGGAAAGACAATATGGGGGTATGAGGACCAAGTGAAGGCCTAGAGGAAAATTATGGGCTTGAAAAGCCGTAGTTTGGAAGGTCAGTTCATATGAAGAGTGATCACCAGACTCTTCCTCCTCCCACGTAATGAACTCCTAGAACAGTTTGTGATGTCATACACTGGACCATTCTTATGTTAGTACCGAGTAGGGTTTATTAAGCAGTACCACAGGAATTGCATTTTGAAAATGAACAGGCAAACAAACAAAGGCAGTGCTTCCTTAGATTATAGATATTTTATTCAAATGTTATGTTGATAAAAGACAGAGAAAGTAAAACCTAGAAATCTATCAAGAGAAAAATCATTCAGAAAAATAATCCTGGAGAATAAATTCTCTGTAAGGTCTTTACATATGTTATCGAATAATGAATTAGTTCCTTATAAACTGCTTACACAAAGCAAACCATATAGTGTTACGTTCATTTTGTGAAACAGCATTGGACGCAGAATAAGCAAGATACTCTTGTGCTAACTGTGATGGAATAAACCCGTACACTGAGTCACAGGTGTTAACATGACCCAGTCACTATACCACATTAAATATTTAAACATGATTCACTTTTCAAAATGCTACAAGCTGAAGCAATGGGAAGGAAATGGCTATGAGTACCTAAATCAAACTGGAATGATTAAACATTCTAGGGTCCTATCAACATCCCTTCTCCATGATGGCCTGGTTCAATACACTTGTGGCATCCAGAGATTTGCTGGCTGCCCAGGCCAGGATACTGGCGGCTATCAGGGATTGGCTGATGTGAGTGCTCTTTTCTGTTGATCATCTTCTACACATAGGCTGAAAACTGGAGTCTGGTTCTCATCTGTTGAAATCTCTAAGCAAGACGGAATGTTCTGGTGAAAAAAGCAACAGCTGAAGTTAATTTCTTTTCGGGAGGTTGGCAGTTTAACATTTGCACTCTAGACTCACTCTGGGATTTAATGGATATGGGAGGAACTCACTGTAATTGCAATCACCTAAAATATTAATTGCTTCAAATCTCATTCAAAACCAGGGCAAATTACAACAGGGTTCCCAGGCATGTTTAATAGTCACAGGGACTCATCATTAAATCTGGTTGGGAGTAATCCAACTAAACAGTTATTCATCAGAAAATGCCGATTCGTCAAATCCAAAATGTCTTGTGGAAAACTATTGGTTGTGAAGAAACTTTTGCTGGGAACATCTCTCAGGTCCATCATGAGGGGGTGGAAAAAGGAGAGGGAGAGTGACCCCCCACTCCAAAATAGCCAATAGCCTGTTGCTTTGGCCAATAAATAAGAAGAAAACAAAGAAAGAAGAAGTGGGGCCGCTATACACTGAGGATGGAGCGGAGGTTAAGGATAACCTAGGCATGGCCCAATATCTAAATAAGTACTTTGCCTCGGTCTTTAATAAGACTAGTGAGGAGTTTAGGGACGATGGAGGGATGACAAACGGGAATGTGGATATGGAGGTGGATATTACCGCATCTGAGGTAGAGGCCAAACTTGAACAGCTTAATGGGACAAAATCGGAGGGACCGGACAATCTCCACCCGAGGATATTAAAGGAACTGGCGCGTGAAATTGCGAGCCCGTTAGCGAGAATTTTTAAGCAATCGGTAAACTCGGGAGTTGTGCCGTACGACTGGAGAATTGCTAACGTAGTTCCTATTTTTAAGAAAGGGAATAAAAGTGATCCGGGTAATTATAGGCCTGTTAGCTTGACGTCTGTCGTGTGTAAGGTCTTGGAAAAAATTTTAAGGGAGAAAGTAGTTAAGGACATTGAGGTCAATGGTAATTGGGACGAATTGCAACATGGATTTACTAAAGGTAGATCGTGCCAAACCAACCTGATCTCCTTCTTTGAGAAGGTGACGGATTACTTAGACAAAGGAAATGCGGTAGATCTAATTTACCTCGATTTCAGTAAGGCGTTTGACACGGTTCCGCATGGGGAACTGTTAGTTAAATTGGAAAAGATGGGGATGAATATGAAAGTTGTAAGGTGGATAAGGAACTGGTTAAAGGGGAGACTCCAGCGGGTCGTACTGAAGGGTGAACTGTCAGGCTGGAAGGAGGTTACTAGCGGAGTCCCTCAAGGATCGGTTTTGGGACCGATCTTATTTAACCTATTTATTACTGACCTTGGCACAAAGAGCGGGAATGTGTTAATAAAGTTTGCGGATGACACGAAGCTGGGGGGTATTGCTAACACGGAGAAGGACCGGGATACTATTCAGGAAGATCTGGACCACCTTGTACACTGGAGTAATAGTAATAGGATGAAATATAATAGCGAAAAGTGCAAGGTCATGCACTTAGGGATTAATAATAAGAATTTTAGATATACGTTGGGGACGCATCAGTTGGAAACGACGGAGGAGGAGAAGGACCTTGGGGTATTGGTTGATAGCAGGATGACTATGAGCCGCCAATGTGATATGGCTGTTAAAAAAGCAAATGCGGTTTTAGGATGCATCAGGCGAGGTATTTCCAGCAAGGAGAAGGAGGTGTTAGTGCCGTTATATACGGCGCTGGTGAGACCCCACCTGGAATATTGTGTGCAGTTCTGGTGTCCCATGTTTAAGAAGGATGAATTCAAACTGGAACAGGTTCAGAGACGGGCTACTAGGATGATCCGAGGAATGGAAAATCTGCCTTATGAAAGGAGACTCAAAGAGCTTGGCTCGTTTAGCCTGGCCAAAAGAAGGCTCCGGGGGGATATGCTTGCTCTATATAAATATATCAGGGGGATTAACGTTAGGGAGGGAGAGGAATTATTTAAGTTTAGTACTAATGTAGGCACGAGGACGAATGGGTACAAACTGGATATTAGGAAGTTTAGACTTGAAATTAGACGAAGGTTTCTAACCATTAGGGGAGTGAAGTTCTGGAACAGCCTTCCGAGGGAAGTAGTGGGGGCAAAAGACTTATCTGGCTTTAAGACTAAGCTTGATAAGTATATGGAGGGGATGTTATGATGGGATAGTTTAATTTGGGCAATTGATCTTGGATTATCAGCAGATAAGTCTGCTCAATGGTCTGTGAGGGGATGTTGGATGGGATGGGAACTGAGTTACTGCAGAGAATTCTTTCTTGGGTGCTGGCTGGTGAGTCTTGCCCACATGCTCAGGGTTTAGCTGATCGCCATATTTGGGGTCGGGAAGGAATTTTCCTCCAGGGCGGATTGGCAGAGGCCCTGGAGGTTTTTCGCCTTCCTCTGCAGCGTGGGGCATGGGTCGCTTGCTGGTGGATTCCCTGCAGCTTGAGGTCTTCAAATCTCAATTTTGAGGATTTCAATAACTCAGTCATGGGTTCGGGGTTGTTATAAATGTGTATGGGTAGGGTTTTGTGGCCTGCCTTGTGCAGGAGGTCAGACTAGATGATCATATTGGTCCCTTCTGACCTATGAGTCTATGAGTCTATGAGTAATCCCCTAGGATATGAGAGACTCAGGTTCAAGTCCCTGCTATGTCTCAGTCAGGAGTAGGGATTTGAATCTAGGACCTAGTCTACACCTTAAACTGTGAAAAATTTCATAACATGCGTGACATACTTAGGTCAACCTATCCCCCACTGTAGATGCAGCATGGTGGATTAAACAATTCTCTCGTCGACATAGCTACTGCCTCTTGAGGGGGTGGATTTACCACAGCAACTGAAACTGCCCTTCTGTCACTGTAGTGTCTACATTACAGAGCTACAGCGACGTATCTGCAGAGCTGCCTCTGTGCTTCTGCATCGCTCGTAGTGTAGACATAGCCTGGGTATCCCAGAGAAGTGTGTGAGGGCCCTACACGCTGGGCTGGTGGCTATTTTCAGGAGGGTGCTCTCGCTCACTCTCTTCCACCTCCTTGTGGTTTTCACACAAAAACTGAAAAGGTCTCGGGTTTGTTCCAATGCAGAATGAAAACAGAGCTTGGAATTTCCCATGGGATGGAAATACCATTTATTGGCCAGCTTTTCCCTTCACACCCTGACTGTGCATTATAGATCACCCTGTGACATGGGTGATTTGGAAAGGGAAGAGACTTCAGAGGAGTTCAATGAAACATTCAATGGCCCCGTTACTGGGAGGGAGTATAAACCCCATCCAGATGTTGGCAAGGAAAGGGGTTAACCAGCTCTGGCTTTGGGGATAGGAAGCCTGACAACAGTTTTGCTAGTGTAGAAGGGCTGTGAGAGAAGGATGTGCGGTGTAGCATTGGAAACTGTGTCTGCAAGGGAGGATCAGGAAGAAGGGTCTCTAGGTTGAGGATAGGATGTAAAGGAAGAGAAGAACTGCAGGGTTTCCCTTTCTAGAATTTATCTAGCCATGCTCTAGAACTTTCTTTGTACTTGGGCTGAGGAAAAACTCTGTTGTTTTTATCCCTGAAAGGGACAGAACTTTTTACATTTATACTGTTTTGCAATAAAGCAAACCACAGAGGTGTTTAAACTCCACCTAGGGGTGAAGAGCTTTTTTTTCCTACAACCAACCAGCCCTTTGATCTCCTCAGGCACTGATTGATTTCCAGTACAGTTTTAGTGTCCTCATGAGCTCATTTGGGAGTCACCGTGTGTTACAGCTCAGCTGCAGGACACAGGGTTCTGCACAGTGGCGGATTACCGCACAAGCCAACAGGGCCCGTGCCCAGAAGCCCCGGCCAATTTGGGGGCCCCGCAGAAGTGCGGTGGTTCCACTCCGTGCTGCTCCTTCCCTCCCTGCTCTTCTTCTCTCTGAGCCCCTGCCCTTGACCAGGCCAGAAGATGGAGCCCGAGGTCGGGAGAGTGTATTGCCCCCACGGTCTTCCGTGCGGAGGTGGGCAAGCTGCTCACCCGAGCCCCTCTCCCTTCCCCCTGCCACTTCTCTGTGTAGAGCTGGCCCAAGCCCTGTCCTCCGTCCCTCATGGAGCTGGCTCGAACCTCTCCCTCACCCTGCATGGAGCTGGCCCAAGCCACTCACCTAAGCTCCCTCCTCCCCTGTACAGGGCTGGCCTGAGCCCTGTCACTCACGCCCCTCCCCCTGCTTTGGCCAAACTGGTCATTTGTCCTGTTTGCTCTTGCCATGTTGATCAATTGACAAGAGCAAATGGGACAAATGCCCAGTTTTGAGATCGGGATGTCTGGGGCCAAAAGGGGGCGTACAGTCACCCTAGGCCAGAGGTCCCCAAACTTTTCAGTCACCTCCCCTTTACCCAGTCTGTGCCCCCTTGGGAGCTGGGGCCAGGAGTGGGGCCAGAGAAGGGAGCAGGAACCAGGGACCAAGGTAGGACCGGGGCTGTAGCTGGGACCAGGGCCAAAGGCACAGCTGGGGCCGCAGCCAGGAGCAGAGACATGACTGGGAGCACAGCAACAACTGGGGCCAGGAGCAGGGCTGTGGGGGGCTAGAGTGGACCTGGGGGCACAGCAGGGCTGGGTGGCGCTTCCTGCCTAATCCCTGTGGGGGCTGACCTAGGCCACACCACATCTCCCCAAGCATTCCTCTGTGTCCCCCTTAGGGAACCACTGCTCTAAGCTGTGGCAAGAGCCTTCCAGTGACCCTGGGCAGCTGTGGGTAGCCCTGGGGCCTCCACCTGTCATGGGCAGGCGGGAGTGTGCATGAGAGCAGCCCCCAACCCGAGTCCCTGCCCCCACAATGTGCACCACCCAGGCAGGTGGAGGGTCTGGGGCTCCGAACAGCAGTCCAGGCTCCCATGGCAGCTTTTACCGGGGCCCAGCTTCTAGCCAGGCCAGGGGAAAGGGCCTTGAGGGAAAAGGATGTGCAGAGGGTGGGGCCCTGGTGAGTGTAGAACTGATAAATGAAATTGTTTTTAATTATTAATGTAACTTCTGTTTGCCTTCCACTACACTTGTCTATATTGTAACTTCTGTTCACTGTTTGCCATATTGTAATTCAAACCCCATTTTAAAATGCTCACTCCATTTTGTAAAAGCTTCCTCAAACCTTCATTTTTGCAAACCCTGCTGTAATCTTATTAGTTTAGTTTAGATGTGTGAATGAGGTATGTACGGATGATGGAATCAACCTCCAGCCCCACCCTGTCCTGATGAAATAAAGTTCAAATCCCACACGCTGAAGATGCAGACAAGAGCCCTAGCAAAGTATGAAGAATCCACCCTAAAAAGAAAAGGTACAATAGAAGGAAGATCAAAGCCAGGTCTGAGGCTGAAAGTCACACCTGCAATTGAGGTGATCAATCACCAAACCCAGAGGCAACGTGACACAGCAAGACCTATAGACTCTGGATTCAAACTAAAGCCCACAAAAAGGATGAGTGAGATGGAAGACTTTGGAGGGTAACATTCTGCTGCCAACATGAAAGGACATCGGTGCAGGCCCAACAGAGACCCAGCTCTTCCTTGTGCTCGTCCTTGTCCTGGCCAGTACGCCACCACAAGCTGCGAACCCAAGCTGCAAACTCAAGCCATGATCTCAAGCTATGTCCAGGACTGGTAACTATGCAGCAGCTGCAGAACATCTGATGGATGTGTGTGTGTGTGTGTATAGGTATTAGGTATAATGTGTGTGTATAAGGATTAAGATATTAGTTATTGGTCATAAATCAAATTGTTATCATAATAAATGTGGCATCTTTGTCTTGCCCCCTAAAAAGATCCTGTGTAGTTTTGTCTGTACAACATGAGGGGAAGGGCCCCAATAAATCTTAATCCTCCTCTGGTTCTGCATGTGACTCTGGATCATTTCTGGATGCAATTTCCCCCTCCCTAAAGTTCTACTGACCTGAAGGATGGTCTGAAGTTCGAGAGAATATAGCATTATCCATGGAGCAAAGTGCCTGGGCCAATAATCATCTTCATCCTCGTCATCATCATCAACAAATGTTCTCCAACAGTAGCTATAAGCTGGAGAAATGAAGCAAATCAGTCATGTGCTGAAGGAGGTATCAGTGGACTCAGCATACACAAAGGTCAGTCAATCTCAAGGGAGCAAGACTAATTGGAGCCATGCAGAACGCTTCTGCTAGGCAAGACCACCTGAGGACACTACAGCACTTGGGCCTCATATTCTGCTGGCTTTTTCCATCTTTCTGTCCAGGGAAGGTCTCATTAAACCAGCCTTGCAATATTTCCCTCACTTATTCACCTGGGACAACAAGGAGTCCAGTGGCACCTTTAAGACTAACAGATTTATTTGGGCATAAGCTTTTGTGGGTAAAAAACCCACTTCTTCAGTTGCATCTGAAGAAGTGGGGTTTTTTACCCATGAAAGCTTATGCCCAAATAAATCTGTTAGTCTTTAAGGTGCCACTGGACTCCTTGTTGCTTTTGTGGATACAGACTAAAATGGCTACCCCCTGATACTTGTCACCTGGGATAAGTCATTTATGTATTGAGGAGAGAGTAAAATATGATCTATTTGTTCATGATTAGTAGCAGCAGCACACTATCAATGGGTGATCTGATTTTACTCTGGGTTTAGATTAGAAAAAAACTGCAAAGCCACACCCTTACATTGAAATACAATGTTATGTTCTCAAATGAAATTGAAAGATGGCAGATGGACTGCGCTGGGAAGGTGGCTGATGTTCTCAGTTTGTTCCCTGAATAGACCACTAGAGACAGCGGCAGTGCCACACCAGCTTCACCCATGCACACGGCTCAGCATTGTGCCTCAGCTCTCAGTTCCCGCCTCTAGCAGTAAAAAAGGCCTTGACTCTTAATGGCTTATTCATGCCTTAGCCTCTCTGCTGAGACAAAGGGATCAGCAACTGCCAGCAGGGAGCGAGATTTTCGTGATTTTGATCTGTACTGCTAGGAGCTGGACTGCAAACACCAGCACATTTCACATAGGTCAAAAAATGGCTGTCAGCTATTGGCTTTTGGTCACAGGCACTCAGGGGAAGGTTTGAAACCAGAGACCTAAAGGGGAAAAGCTCTGAATCCCATTGCTCTATCCCCCAAGAGTTGGGGCCAGACTGGAGCCACTGACCTAGAAGTGAAGAGATTCCAGAGTCCTTTCTATAATCTCAGTGGAGCCATCCGTGACCAGGGCTGAATTGGAACTAGTGATCTAGAGGCAAAGTGCCCCAAGTCCCATCTCTATCCCATGTATTCCCCTTAACTCCATGAGTCATTACCTGGGAGGTCCATGACTCGGATGGTCACTCCAATGTTCACCAGGCTCCGTAGACCCTGACGATTGGTTTCCTCTTTGTGCCAGTAGATCCGTGCTACATAAATAACTAGATTCACATTAGGCTGGTCCTTCAGGAAATCCCTAATTTCCTTGCAGCAGTCCCCACAGGGACTCCAGGACATGTACCAGGTGATGGAGCAGTGGGCAGAAGGATCAGATCTTTGCTCCTGAAAGACATCTTCTATGAAATGAATTTCAGCATGTTCTGTTCGAGTGCTATGGCAACAGCTCTGCCAGGGCTTTTTGTTATTGCTCCACTTGATTTCATAGAGCATGTATTGCATCCTTCGAAGGACACTTGGGTCATAAGTGTCTATAAATGTCTCCTGGAATATCTTCCCCCTGAAACATGAGAGAGATTCCAAAGAGTAACTGACTGCAGCTTTATCGCTAAGAGCTTGCCAGTCACAGAAAGTTAAAAATGAGTGGGGTGGGAAGGAGGAATAGATAAATGGAAAGGGAACTCACAGAAGAATAGACAGAGATTCAGAGATAGCGATGGGAGAAAAGAGAGACAGGGAAGAAGGAGAGTTAAATCTAGTATCACACTGATGAGAGGGGAGTGAGATCTGAATCTTCCCAGATCCCACTTTGCCTGTAAATCTTGTGGAAGATATGGGTATGGGGTTTTCATTCTCACCCCTGTGTGATGCCTCTGGATACATGATCTGTGGGAAAAAGAATAAAGTCACCATGAGCACAGAGAGAAACATAGGGAAAGACAGAAAAAGGGAGGCCTCCCAATGCATCCTCCCTGGGACCCTTTGACCTATAATTGTTCATTCTCAATGGACAATTCCTATTCAGTACTGCTGAATACTGAAGAAGTTCCTTGCTAATGTGCAGTGTCCTGAGGATAGTGAAGGTGATAAGGGATCATCCTGGTCCCAAATATGGCCATTAATTTTACCATGTATATGTGCTGGAGAATGTCCACTACTTGTTAAGTAACAGTCAAATAACTAACTAACTAACTAAATATCTAGGACATTATCTAAAGCTCATTAAAATCAACCAGACTCATGCTTTCAATTCTATGTATAACTGTATTATACTACCAATATCCAAAGAACTGTTCTTTCATTTATTTTTTTTATTTTACTTTAAATGTGGATTTTCCCATTAATATTTTAAAATAAACTTAATCATTATTAATTTAATTTTTAAGCTGATATTTCCCAGGAGATATAGCTATGTTATTTCTGTTTTGGAAGAAAATAACATATTCTTATTTTCTTGTTGTTTTCTTTAAGAACCTTAGACAACAAAATGAGGGAAACATGGCTCAGGAGCATTGAGAACAAACTTTTTAAAATGTAGGACATATTTAAAATTTTCATTACAACCTAAGCATCAGGATTTAATAACAAAATCTCTGTGTCTTTGAAATTCCGCCATCGGCGCTTTCTTCTGCTACCATTTTCATGCCTCAATCACTTTCAGCTCAAACCTGACAGCCAAGACAGTGGCACGCAAGGAAGTTCAAAACATGCTGAGACATGCACAAACATGTACTCAACTAGAGCCTGGACCAAAGTCTATTGAAATCAGTGAAAAGACTCCCCTTGACTTCCATGGAATTTGGTTCAATCCAGGGCTTAATTTGTAATGAATGAGGTGCTGGGACTCAGCCCCACAAGCCCTGGCACAAATTAAGCCCTGGCTGGGCAGCCAGAAAGCAGCGGTTGCTGGCCAGGAGTCCAGAGGTGCCAGGGCTGTGAACTGCCATTCCTAGAGGTGCCAGGGCTAGGCCCCAGTACAGATTAGGCTCTGGTTCAGTCCCATAAGAACACATATACATATATTATACTACTTAGTTACACTGAGGCAAGTTTTCAAATATAGACAAGCCCATCCAGACACATACAAACATATATGCATAGACACAGAAAAATCTGAACCGTGTATAGAAAGAGGGGGCCAATGGGATGTACTAGTAAAAAAGAAATCATTGTTATAACTTTGAAAAAACCAGTATATATAGTCACTGCAATGTAGTACAATCTACCCCAGCTTCAGCTCGCCGTTTGTCTTTGTAAGAAGTATTCTTTTAGTACTTACGTAGGAAAATCATTTTACTGTCAGTGATTTTGTTTTATCTTTGCTAAGTTAGAAACTAAAAACACATTTTGGATGCAAAACACACAGAGACAGACAGCTCCAACCTGTTCACCGTGTATGTATGTCTTGTATACATAGAGCCACAATAGCCATACAGATAGACATACATATATAAGCCCATACAGCTACATACACATATATTCACCCATAAATTGATATAGACGTTTGCACACATAAATGCACCAAAATACTGTATATACAAACACACACAGTTACTTGCAAACACACACACACACACATGCACTAATGCTGCAGCTTTACCTCTGTTCCAACCAGCAGCCATGGCTTTCTCTCATTACAGCTTCCGAGGCTGTTTGTTTTACTGGTGCATTTTCTCCCTTTCAGTTTCTATTCCTCTGAACAGAAACCTAAGAGTATTTTCCAAATGGGAGACTCCCGGACATGCTGGGAGACATGGCTAGTGTGGAAGCCAGTTGTACGCAGTCAGTAAGGTTAGGCTCGCAGTATTGTAGAGGCTAGACCTCAATTCTGATGTAAAATAATTATAAACAAATTATAGTGTATTCTTATATTTGGTCATTACAGATTTGCCTGCACCTTTATTAAAAAACTACTTATAAGTACATTGATTTACACGGGACTTGGAGAATAATAGCTTCTATATTGATATTTTAGTTGCTTGTTTTATTAAATGAAGTATTCCGGCTACTTAAAGAAACTCCTAGGAAATTTGTGATTTCTGTCAGTAAGACCCAGGCATGAAAAGCTGGAAGGGGACGTCTCCCCCTTGTTAAGGAATGTGAAGATAATCTTTCTCTAGACTCAAAGAGAAGTGGTGTACAAAGCATCTGACCACAAAAGCTGAAACAGGAGCCTCTTCTTTTAACCCTTCTCGCCTTCTGAAGCAAAACGTCAGTTTTAAGCTCACACAAAGAATTCCAGCAGTATCCTTATCAAAAACTGATTCTGTGGTTAAACTCTCTGAAGTCTTCATGTAATTTTAAGGGAAACCCATGATTTAAAAAGTGGGAGTCATGTCCCTGAATGGGGGAGAGACAGTTATTAAAAGACATCAAGAGAGACAGTTATTAAGATGTGGCCCCTCCATTGCTTGTTTCTTTAGATTATGAAATTTAGTCATTTTAGGAATAAATGTACTTGTTGCTCACCAACTTGAAACAGTCCTTTGACCCCACTGTGACAAATTGGACTTATCACGCGCACCCAGAAGTGTGACAGGAATGGAGGGGAGATTAGTAATATTTAGTGCAGGGGAAGAAATACATCATTTGCCACGACACTGGCATTGCTCTCTGCACGGTAGGGCAGCCTAGACCCAGAATTGCCCTTGAAATTCCCCCCACCCCCCAGAGCACACAGCAAGGAGGCATCATAGTGAGCACTTGTGTAGAGAGCAACCTGCATAGGTCACTTGTCAGCTCGCCTCAGCAAGCAAGTGGGTAGAGACTCTATGATCTATAACTAGGGTGACCATATTTCCCCATGCTGAATAGGAGACACCTGGTAAAATTATGTGTATTCAAGCAAGTTCAATGGCAATCAGTCAGAACTATGCAGTACTAATGTTCAAATTAACATCAAGTTGACTGAGCCCCTGTTAAAAAGAAATACTGAGTAGCTGGATGATTTTTATTTACATTCTTAACTTTAAGGGTTTAGGGTTCACATGGGAAGAGGCAACACACACACACTCCCGTACACCTCTCTCTCTCCAACCCGACCCTTCCCTGCAGCAGGATCCTTTGGTACTGGGAGGAGAAGACATAGAAAATTCAGGACAATATGCCCATTTTTAAGAAAAAGTCAGGACGCATGCAGGAGGCCTTAAATACGGGACTGTCCCTTTAAAAACAGGACATCTGGACACCCGATCTATAACAGGGGCTGGGATCCTCCAACAACCTCTAGGGAGGTTTCTTATTATGATATTCACGTCATGGGTGCGAGAAGAGAGAGAATTTCACTCAAAACTTGTGGTTTGTTTTTTCAGCCACAGCCTTGTTTCCCTTGACACTCATCCCTGTGGGTCACGGAGGACGGCAGTGGGCGCAGGAGCAGTAGCCAGGAGCAGAACTCAGTTCCTTGTCCCTGACAGCAGCACAGTCACTGGTCACTGATTCCATCCTTGGCTGCCAAAGAGAATATTTCACAGCCATCCTCAGAGAAACACATTTCCCAGCAGCCACCCATCCACCCCCGAGGTTCCGTAGCTGATCTATAATGCATTCTGGGTCTGGGGGGTTCATGATGTCATTTAACTTCTCATGGGTCTTCCCTAAATTCTCTCCTCATTCTGAGTGAGTCTGTTCCGTGGCTGAGCTATATCAAACTGGTAGTGTCCACTGGAGTTATATTTGAATAGCAGGGTTAACTGGTAAAAACTTGTAAATAACACTTACTGGATTACATAATTGTTACCTGCAGTTTTCATATAGTTCTGAAAGTTTAACAGGAGAATGCTTGTTTATTGGTGGAAACTGTCAGTGCTGCTATAGGGGAGGGCAGGATGCCACCAGCTTTTCTTTCTGACCCTTATCACCATAGTTTTCTGGTTCTCTTAAAAGACCAATTGTTGGTCTTTGGTTGTGTACCTGATCTACACCTCAGTTATCAACCTCTTTCTAACAACCTATTTTTGGGAGATTAGTGAGAATTCATTTTGATCGTTATTTCTCTATTTGTATTTATATTACATATAAATTTATATTGTTCTCTATTTATATTATCATAGTGCCTAGGAGCTCCAGTTATGGACCTGGCTGTGCTTTATGGTGTATTCATAGGCATTTCTATGGCCCCTCATCACCACAGTACCTGAGTGCCTCACTTACAAGAATACAGCTAACCTCAGAAACCCCTGGAGGAACTTCAGGAGACAGAACTTTCTCAGCGGCTGGTCTGTGACTGTGGAATGAAGGCTCCCAGGAACTAAAGACTGTCTCACATCTGATCACCTTCCACTTTAAGTGCAAGGTGCAATTCTTTGACTTTAACATAAACATAGAAGTAGGGGTGTGTGTGTGTGTGTACGAGAGAGAGAGAGAGAAATAATAATATGGTTGAACACACACACACACATATAGGCACACACACATATCTGATAAAAAAAAATCCAAACAAAACACTCCTCTGGACACTCCATTTTCTGCTGGGGAGAGGATGAGAGAACAAACACCATGACCGATGTTAGTTAAATTGCTTAATGCACTACTGGGAGACATTCAGATATTGCAGTGATGAGGAGAACCTGTATAAAATAGAATGTAGGGAAGTATTATCCCTGTTTTACAGATACGGAAAATAAGGCATAAAGAGGTTTAATGACTTGCCCAAGGCCACACAGTCAGTCTGTAGCAAAGCCAGGGATACAACTCATATTTAAGTGACTCCCAGTTCTGCACTTTAATATGTGGGAAAATAACTGCAGGATTTTCTGGAATCCTCTGTTTTTCTGAACCACTTTCAGGCTGGTTCTTGGCACTGAGACAGCTTTGGTCTCCTTGGATGATGACCTGTTCGTGGTAATGGACAAAGATCAAGGGTGACATCCTGGTCTCATTGAACTCAAAGGGACCCAAAGTGTCCATCAAGGTTGATTTTCTTTATTCTTTCAGAAACCTTTTATCCCACAGACCACAAAGTCTGTGTGTCTCTGGTGTTTTTAAGCTGAGACAGGGTTGTATTGGTTGCCTCTGGCCTGTGGAAGCTCTCTGTGGGCAGCCACAAGGTTCTGTCCTGTTGCTCCTTTTGTTCAATGAGGCCGTGAGAAGAGACAGTGAAATAGTTTGCATGGTGATGACATCAATATGTGGATAGCACTCAACATGACATCTCTTTTTAATCTGACCAGTGAGGTAGCTTGATTCTCTCACTGTCTGGCTGAGACTGGGATCTAGATGGCCCTAATGTGTAATGTACATAGAGGAACCCCTCAGCTGGCACTATTCACCAGCAGGGGCACTTCTCTCCATAGTGTACAGTGGAAATAAGCAACCACTTAAGTCTGAAAGTATTGAGCATTACTCTTGGAAGTCTGATGAGAATCCCATAACAGAAGGATGCACTGTAGTTAAAATATGATCCTGACAATCAGAAATCCTGGTTCTGCCACTATCATTCAGTGAGACTGTGGGTCACTTTACCTCTGTCACTCAGTTTCCCTATCTGCAAAATGAGAGTAAAGACACTTACTTTTGTAAAGCACCATGAGATCTGTAGGTGACATGATCTAGGCACCATAGAGGAGATTTTGTAATGCATTACTACTGGGCTAAAAGTTATGAGGGAGCTTCTTCCTTCTTGATTTCCACCTCTGGCTTCTTGCAAAAAACGTCTTAGGTGCGTAACACCGAGAGAGGGTTAAAAGCTGCAGAAATAGGCACCTATCTGCAGGTTAGATTTAGTCAATTATCTCTGAGAGAAGGGCGTGATTTAGCACATCAGCTAATATCATCAGCACCGCAGATTAGCTAGTTTAGGGGGCTTCCCTACTTGGCGTGCTGGGTTTTGTGGATCACAGACTAAGGCGCCAGTCTCATCCATGGACAATTTATGTCCAGTGCTTGTTTCTGTGAAGAAAATGACTTTTGTTCACTACAAACCTGTGTCCTTGTTATAAACAATGTCTCAGAAGTGAAAGGCTCCATAGCCCAGACCCCCAAGCCCTGAGATTCTTCCAGTCTCTTTTGAAACAAAATAAATGGTTACCCAAGAGGTCCATGACTCTAATGATGACTCCTTTCATCACCAGGTCATGGAAGCCTTAATGGCTGCATTCAAATTCATGCCTAAGAAGAACTGTGCTACATACATTTGTAGGTTCACCTTCAGGTGTGTCTTCAGGAATAATACCCCAGACTGGGAGCATTCCCAGAAAGGACTCCAGGAGAGGAACCAAGTGATGGAGCAGTGGGTCAAAAGATTGAGAGATTTTTCCTTGAAGGCATTTTCCAGGAAGTTGATTCCAGCATGCTGGGTGCAGGTGTTTCAGCACCAGTTTCTCCATATTTCGGTGCTGCTACCACACCTGATTTCACGGAGCAGATATGTCACCTTGGGTCATAAACCTCCTTGATACACCTTTGGTTGTATCTTCCACCTGAAATATGAGAAACAGTCCAGTGAGTAATGTTCCCACATAGCTAAATCTAGGGGCCAAAGAGAGAAATGCAAAGCCAAGATGGAAGGAGACCGAAACAGAGAAAAAAGAGATTTGGAATAAAAGTGAATGAGGAAGACTATCTGGTGTCCTTCATTCCCCACTCCTTCTGGTACCATTGATGGGACTGGTCAAGTCTGGGGATATAGAATTGTCATTTTCACCTTTGGATGGTGCTTTCTGCCAAGTGACCTATTAGAAAAGATAATTAGAAAGTCAGCCTTCATCTCGTGGCAGAAACACAGAAAAAGAGAGGAAGAAGCAAAGTCTGACAACTCTGCCTTTTCGTGACCATAGAAATCAATTGCATGGGTCTCATAACCACCTGGTCCTAACAGATGACCCACATTCAGTGCTGCTAAATAGGTTGCATCTCTGACATTCCATTTGATATACTCCTTGGGTAAGGTGAAATGCTCCTTAACCCCAATTCCAGTGATCAGTTTAACCCTGGATATTAAACCACTAAAGAAGCATCACATTTGTGACCCACGGTAGCCTCCACTGGAAATGCCAAGGTCACGGCAGGCTGCAAAAGGGAGAGCAGATACTCCCAAGACTGGTGGGTAACCATGAAGATAAACTCCCCAGGCAGTCACAAACTGTGCTTCTAATCCCCCACACTGGTTATCAAGAAGAAAGAAATCACACGGCCTCTTATTGCATTCCAGTTCTCTGGCTCCCAATCAACACCTAGGTCCAGTACAGAGGGAAGTTATTTTAAACTCTGCTCACATATACCAAATGTTCTTCTGACCCCAAAGGGCCAGCCACATTACCAGGTCAGTATAGGTTTGGATCTTACCCAAAATACCATACTTCCAGCCAATCCTTTAGTGTCTAAAACTAAAGGTTTATTATAAGGAAAAAAGAAAGAACAGAAGTGAGATGTTAAATGGTAAAACAGTCACATATATACAAATAATTCAAAGTCCATATATCAGGTTCCTAGCAGTATTGATGAGTTTGCAAGCTTGAAAGTCCCTCTGGAACACATCCACAGTTTGGACGGGCCATTCAGTCTTTTTTCAGAGTTCATTTTGTAGCAAAGTTCCTCCAGAGGTAAGAAGCAGGATTGAAGACAAAATGGAGATGATCCAGCTGCCTTTTATAGTCTTATGCCATGCAGCTTGTGCTTCCTTTGATTCTGTCCATAGGTGTGCCCCTGCATGCATTGCTGAGTCATAGGGCTGGTCTACACTACGGGATAAAATCGATTTTAGATACGCAATTTCAGCTACGTGAATAACGTAGCTGAAGTCGAATATCTAAAATCGATTTACTCACCCGTCTTCACCGCGCGGGATGGATGTTCGCGGCTCGCCATGCGATTCCGGAACTCCGTTGGGTTGGTGGAGTTTCCGGAATCGATATAAGCGCGCTCAGGGATTGATATATCCCGTCTAGATAGACGCGATATATCGATCCCTCAGAGCAAAATCGATTTTAACGCGCCTGATACGGTGCCGTAGTCTAGACTGGCCATAAGGTGTATTGCCTTCTCCTCAGTGGGTCCATGTTTGTTAGCTGATGGTGCTTAATGGGCCCTGAAGCAGACTAGGCAGAGCCAATGCCAGACTGTCTCGGTTGGTGTTCACCCAGAAGCATAGATCACAGAAGTTTGAAATGAGGACAGACATACATACGTATCTATAAAATCATAGTACAAAGGTGATAAATATATACACACAGATCAATCATAATTTCGTCAAATCATAACATTTTTGGCAGATATCTTACATGGCATATACTCTGACACAACTCATTTGCAATTTATAATATTCGGTATTCACAATATGCTTAAAAGTTCCCTGAGATTCCATATCTATAGCATCACAACATCTCTTATTACTCAAGATACAGTTAGGCCCAGAACCTCAAGGTATTTCAGCACTTAACTCCATGAGATCTGTGGAAGTGACCACTATTTCCTCTTCCTTCGTACCTAGATACCTTTGAGATTATTTGGCCTTTGGTGTCCAATAAATTCTGTCTGTTGTTATTGTTTACTTTAATCCCAGACGATGTGCTTCTGTCAAAGACCACACGCTGAAAATTAATTACATAATTTAATTTTATTAGCTCTGACAGCCGATGAGCTGTGAACCACGTCCAGGTTCGGTTGCCTCAGAGCTCATTCATATCTTAACACTGACGCTTGGCTACACTTGAGATTACAGCCGCTGTTATGTGCTTTTATAGCGCTGTAACTCACTCCCCTATCCACACTGGAATAGGTGCACATTTACAGGGCTGTATCTCCTGGCTACAGTGCTGCTTGTACTTCACCTCCGAGAGGAATAAAGAATCGAGTAATAGCGCTGCTCTTGCAGTGCTGGTAATACACTTTTTACTCCGGTACCTAGTGTAAACAGGGAATATCTTTGTACCTGTGACTGACCTCCCAGAAAGCTCCCATAAATCCTTTAATGACGATTACTCTCTTTGTTTTCGTTGTGATGGCTGGTCTTCGTTTTTTGTGATGAACTCCTCGGGCTAGTTAGGGACCAGAGCCTAGTGGGGGTTGAGGAAAAGAGAAGCAGCGTGGCAGCTTCGCTGCGGGCGGGGGGGGGGGGGGGGGTCTGTTTCGGCGTGGCTGCTTATCTGGTCTGTTTGCTTTCAGTGAGTGAGGGCGGGCGAAGAAGGGGTGTCAGAACTTGCAAGGCAGGATGCTGACATGGTGTCGTCTCCAAAAATCCACTGTCTCTCCCCACACGCTCCTTGTCACACTCCACCCCACCCCCCCTTTTGAAAAGCACGTTGCAGCCACTTGAATGCTGGGATAGCTGCCCATAATTCACCGCTCCCAATGCCGCTGCAAATGCCGCAAATGTGGCGACGACAGTGCGCTGTCAGCTGTCAGTGTGGCCAGATTGCAGCCCTTTCCCTACTCATTTGTACAAAGACAGGTTTAACTCCCAGCACTATACAGCTGCAAGTGTAGCCATACCCTGAGGAAGCACAACTGACAAAGGGGGCAGTTTAGTGCCCTCGATCTGATGGAGGGAAGTGAGGACTTCCCACAACGGGAACTCTCTTTGTTAGACATGACTTGAATTGTTTGAAGTTACTGCACCATGTTCTTCTTTTTGATTGCTTGATTTTTATTTTATTTTTTTCCTTTAGAAATTTTGCCACAGTTGTTGACAATAATCAATGATTTGTCAATCATCAATAACCAAACAATAGCAAATAATTGGCAGTCATTTTAAATTACAATTCTACACTCAGTTTCTGCGAATTAAAATTTGTTTAATAAGAACATGACAACCTGCGTCCAGTCTGCTAATGGCCTCCTTTCCTCATAATTTCAAGGGATACTTATACTCTTGTTACCTTTCTTTCTTCATCATTCCAGCCATTATCTTAGGTTATTTCCCAAGTGCCTTGTAATTTTCCAAATGTCTCACCACCTGAGTGTTACTTGGTATTTACGCCCTTGTTTTGGTCATTTGCATTCATTATATTTCTTGCACACATTTTGCAGTTGATACATTACTAAAATATCTTTTACAACAGCTTTCCAAATCTGCTACGGGTTACTGCACAGTAAAATTCCAGTCTTCAAAATCAGCTTGAGCTTACCTAGGAAGCCTTATAGGCAGCTTCCCGGCAAGCCTTAAAATCTTTCGTGGCCTATCTTTATGTGTCAACAAAGTTGATCATAGGGTTTGTGCAGCTGACTTTTTAACCTCCTCGGATAGAAACATGAATAAAAGCATCTTCTGAATATGATCACAATAAAATATGTCATTTTCCCCTGCAGTGATAGAGGGGAAAGTTCTATTAACTCATCCACTTCGTCTCCTGCAGGAGCAACAGGACAGAACCTTGTGGCTGCCCACAGAGAGCTTCCACAGGCCAGAGGCAACCAACACAACCCTGTCTTGGCTTAAAAACAAAAGGATGAAGTCACCCCATCTTGCACGGAATGGAGAGCAAAGCATTGCACAGGGCTTTTCATTCAGTCCTATTTCCTTAAATTTACAAAACTCTCACCTCGTTTAAGGAGCTCAAGCTGCCCTATGTTGGAAATACACTTTGCCCTAAGGGTATGTCTACACTATGAAATTAGATCGATTTTATAGTCAATTGTGTGTGTCCCCACTAAGCGCATTAAGTCAGAGGAGTGTGTCTACAGTACCGAGGCTAGTGTTGACTTTTGGAGTGTTGCACTGTGGGTAGCTATCCCACAGTTCCCGCAGTCTCTGGAATTCTGGGTTAAGCTCCCAATGCCTGATGCGGCAAAAACATTGTTGCAGGTGGTTCTGGGTACATGTTGTCAGGCCCCCCTCCCTCCGTGAAAGCAACAGCAAAATATCGTTTCTCGCCTTTTTTCCTGGGTTACCCGTGCAGACAACATAACACGGCAAGCATGGAGCCCACTCAGCTCACCGTATGTCTCCTGGGTGCTGCTGACATGCAGTACTGCATTGCTACACAGCAGCTCCTTGCCTTTGCAAGCTAGCAAAGACGGTCAGCAGTTGTACTGCACCGTCTGCCGCCATCTCCTGGTTGACCTCGGTGAGGTTGGTCGGGGGGGCCTAGACAAAAACGGGAATGACTCCAGGTCATTCTTTTCTTTAAGTTTCATCTAATGGAGATTGAATCCTGCCTGGAATATCATGCCAGCTGGAGGCTTCTGCCTCAGGCTGCTCTCCCAGCCAGCAGCACCACACCATCGCACCTACCCCAGCCTATACCTTGCTCCCATGGCTAATGAAGCCTGGACAGTAGTAAGGAGCAGTTCGACTATAGGCCGAACAAGTGCAGAATGGTGGTAGAATGTGCCTTTGAACATTTAAAAGCTCGCTGGCTCTGTTTGCTGACTAGGCTGTTTGCGATTAGATTAGAAGAGTACAGCAAGGCACGCTGCGCATCATAGAGGCTTTGAAAACCAGTGTAATGACTAGCCAGGCTTCAATGTGACAGTTGTGTGTGTTTCTTCTTGATGCAAACCCGCCCCCTTTGCTGATTTTAATTCCTTGTAAGCCAACCCTGTAAGCCATGTCATGAGTCACCCCTCCCTCTGTGAGAGCAACAGCAGACAATTGGTTTCACGTCTTTTTTTTGCAGAAGACATACCACAGTAAGCATGGAGCTCACTCAGATCACCACGGCAGTTATGAGCGCTGTAAACACTACGCACATTATCCTGCAGTATATGCAGCACCAGAAACTTCAAAAGCAGGTGAGGAGGTGATGGCAGCGTGGTGACGAGAGTGATGAGGACATGGACATAGACTTCTCTCAAAGCATGGGCCCTGGCAATTTGGACATCATGGTGCTAATGGGGCAGGTTCATTCTGTGGAATGCCAATTCTGGGCCCAGGAAACAAGCACAGACTGGTGGAACCGCATAGTGTTGCAGGTCTGGGATGATTCCCTGTGGCTGTGAAGTTTTTGCATGCATAAGGGCACTTTCATGGAACTTTGTGACTTCTTTCCCCCGCCCTGAAGGGCAAGAATACCAAAATGAGCGCAGCCCTCACAGTTCACAAGCGAGTAGCAATAGCCCTCTGGAAGCTTGCAACGCCAGACAGCTACCGGTCAGTCGGGCATCAATCTGGAGTGGGGAAATATACTGTGGGGGCTGCTGTGATCCAAGTGAGACAAACATTCCAGCAGGAACAGCCACCTCTGAATGTCCCCTTAATAAAATTCCCCTATTTCAACCAGGTGACCCCCCTGGGAGTACATCCAGAAGAGCTTCACTGAGATGTCCCTGGAGGATTTCCGCTCCATCCTCACACACATTAACAGACTTTTCCAGTAGCTGGGAGAGGCCAGGAATGGAATAACAGGGAGCTCCCTAACCCCAGCATCAGTCTGCTGGGAGATGCTAGGGTTACAGTAGCTGGGGAGATTCTCTGCAACAAGTTGCTGCCCTTGTACACTGCCATATCTTCTTTATGTAAATGCATACTAATGTCTGCATATATATGAAGTTCTTATTCGCAGGATGTGATCAGCCTTCTATGATCTCACAAAGGAACACAATATATGGAGTTTGAGCACCATAGAAAAGCCTAGAGGAAAATTAAACACTGGTAAAGCCAATTTCTGGAATGTCAATTAATTTTAAGAACTGCCTCCACCACTCAGTCAACTCTTAGAACAAGCTGTGATGTCACACATTGGACCATTCTTACGTTAGCACTGGCCAGAGATCATTAAGTACCATTTGATTTACATTTTGAAAATGTAAAAACAAACAAAGGCAGTGCTTCCTTATAGATATTTTATTCAAATGTTATGTTGACAAATGACACAAAATAAAATCTAGAAATCTACAAGAGAAACATAATTCAAAGAAATAACCTCAGCAAATAAATCCTCTCTAAGGTCTAAGGTATATGTAAATGTATAATGAGTTAGCTCCTTATGAACTGCTTACACCAAGCAAATCATATAGTTTTATGTTTCATTTGGTAAACAGCACTGGCTGCAGAATAAGCAAGATACTCTTGTGTTAACTGTGATGGAATAAACCTGTACACTGAGTCACAGGTGCTAACACGACCCAGTCACTGTACAGCATTAAACATGATTCACTTTTCAAAAGGCTACAAGCTGAAGCAATTGCAAGGAAATGGCTAAGAGTAACTAAATCAAAACTGAAATGATTAAACATTCTAATGTTCTGTCACAGGGGTTCTCAAACTGGGGGTCTGGACCCCTCAGGGTGTCACGAGTTTATTACATGGGGGGGTTGCGAGCTGTCAGCCTTCACCCCAAACCTCGCTTTGCCTCCAGCATTTATAATGGTGTTAAATATATAAACAAGTGTTTTTAATTTACATGGGGGGAGTCACACTCAGAGGCTTGCTGTGTGAAAGGGGTCACCAGTATAAAAGTTTGAGAGCTACTGTTCTATCAGCTTATGCAAGAGTAACCCACCAACTGAGAAAACACACTGTGTTACACCCATTCTGGCTGCATCCTCTTCCTCTCCCCAAATTGTGGAGTTTTAATGTGGGTGATGTTTCCTGTCAAGTGGTTTCTGTTGCTTAGCAGTTGATGGCCTGGTTCAAGACACTCATGGCTTCCAGAGACTGGTTGGCTGCCCAGGCCAGGATACTGGCGGCTAATAGGGATTGGCTGATGTGAGTGCTCTTTTCTGTTCCTCATCTTCTACACATAGGCTGAAAACTGGAGTATAGTTCTCATCTGATGAAATCTCTAAGCAAGAGGGAATGTTCTGGTGAGAAAAATGGGAGCTGAAGTTAATTTCTTTTCGGGAGGTTGGCAGTTTAACATTTGCACGTTAGACTCATTTTGGGATTTAACGAACATGGCAGGAACTCACTGTAAATGCAGTCACCATGCTTCAAATCTCATTCAGAATCAAGGTGAGTTCAAAAGAGTTCCATGCCATGCTTAATGCTCACAGGAACTCATCATTAGAACAGGTTAGGAGTTTTCCAACTAAACAATTTTTCATTAGAACATGCAGGTTCATCGAAACCAAAATGTCTTGCAGAAATATATCTATTATGATGAAGCTTTGGCCAGGAAGGTTTCTCAAGGCCAGAATGGCATTTAAAGAGAGAAAGACAGAGGGAGGATGATCTTCCAAGAATAGCCAATAGCCTGGTGGTTTGGAGATTCACCTGGGAAATAGTGGACTGAGGTCCAAGTCCCTACTCTGTCTAATTCAGAGTGGGGACTTGAACTTAGGTCTTCCACATGTGTGCTCTAGTCCAGTGCTCCTCAAAATCGGGCTTCCACTTGTTCAGGGAAAGCCCCTGGCAGTCCTGGCCAGTTTGTTTACCTCCTGCATCTGCAGATTCGGCCGATCGTGGCTCCCACTGGCCGCGGTTCGCTGCTCCAGGCCAATGGGGGCTGCAGGAAGGGCAGCCAGCACATCCCTCGGCCCGCGCCGCTTCCTGCAAACCGCAACCAGTAGGAGCTGAAATCGTCCGAACGTGCAGACGTGGCTGGTAAACAAAACGGCCGGACCACCAGGGGCTCTCTCTGAACAAGCAGCGGCCCGACTTTGAGAAGCACTGCTCTAGTCACCAGGCAGTTGTCTTTTTGCAGCGGGTGTGCTTGCTTATTTTCGCCTCCTGATAGTGGTTACAAAAAAATTCAAAAGATCTCGGGTTTGCTCCAATGCAGAATGAAAGGAAATCTTGGAATTTTCCACAGAACAGAAATTCCATTCTTTGACCAGCTCTACTCATCATGCACTGATTGTGGATTACAGATCAGCCGCTGACACTTGTGGTTTGGAAATAGAGATCTTAGGGGAGTTCAGTGAAACATTCTATGGTCCCGTTCCTGGAAGGGAATATATAAACCCCATCCAGACATTGGCAAGGAAAGGGGTTAACCAACTTTGGTTGGGGGATGGGAGGCCTGACAACAGTTTTGCTAGTGTAGATGGGCCCTGAGAGAAGGAAGAGTTGGAAGTCGAGTCTGCAAGGGAGGGTCAGAAGAAAGGTCACTAGGTTGAGGACAGGATCTAAGAGAACAACTGGGCGGGGGGTCTCTCTCTGGAACTTGCCTACCCATGCTCTAGACCAGGGATGGCCAACCTGTGGCTCCGGAGCCGCATGTGGCTCTTCAGAGGTTAATATGTGGCTCCTTACCTAGGTGCTGATTCTGGGGCTGGAGCGATAGATACTAACTTGTCAATGTCCTGGGGGATGCTCACTGCTCAACCCCCTGCTCTGCCCCAAGCCCTGCCCCCACTCCACCCCTTCCCCCAAGTCTGCCATACCCTCACTCCTCTCCCCTCCCACCATAGCCTCACGTGCACGTGAAACAGCTAATTGCGGTGGGAGGGGGGAGTAGGCGCTGATTGGTGGGGGCAGACAGGAGGCACTGGGGAGCTGCTGACATGTTACTATGGCTCTTTGGCAATGTACATTCATAAATTCTGGCTCCTTCTCAGGCTCAGGTTGGCCACCCCTGCTCTAGACCTTTGCTTTATACTTTGGCTGAGGAAAACCCTGTTGTTTTTGTCCCTTAAAAGGACAGGACACTTTTTACATTTATACGGTATACATTTGAAATAAAGCAAACCCCAGAGGTGTTTAAATGCCACAAAAAATGTGAAGTACCTTTTCCTATCCTTTTAGCATCCCCATGAGCTCATCTGGGAATCACCGTGTGTTACAGCTCAGCTGCAGGAAAAACTCTCACAGAACCAGGGAGATTTCAAAGGAGATCAAAGAAATGTCCAGTTCAGATGCTGGGTTCTTCATGCAACTGTGGATTGTTTCTGGATGCACTTTACCACCCCCTAAAGTTCCACTGACCTGAAGGATGGACTGGAGTTCGAGAGAATATAGCATTATCCATGGAGCAAAGTGCCTGGGCCAATAATCATCTTCATCTTCATCCTTGTCCTCATCGTCAACAAATGTATTCCAACAGTAGTTATAATCTGGGGAAATGGAACTATTCACTTATGAGCTGAAGGAGACATCAGTGGACTCAGAGATCAGTCAGGCTCAAGGGAGCAAGGCCATGCATTGGGCTTCTGCCATGGAGACACATCACCCTTAAGAAGAACCAGCTGACAGAAGCCGAGCAGTTGGAACTCATGCTTTCCTGGCCTTTTCCATCTTTCTGCCCAGAGAAGGCCTCATTAAACCGGCCTTGCAATATTTCCCTCACTTATTCACCTCAGACAGGTCATTTATGTATTGACGAGAGAGTAAAATATCATCTGTTTCTTCATAATTAGCAGCAACAGCACAGCATCAGTGCATGAGTCCATTTTACACTGGGGCTGGATTAAAAGACAGCTTCAAAGACATGCCCCTACATTTAAATATAATG
Source organism: Chelonoidis abingdonii (assembly GCF_003597395.2). NCBI lineage: Eukaryota > Metazoa > Chordata > Testudines > Testudinidae > Chelonoidis > Chelonoidis abingdonii. The sequence continues at coordinate 143,631,504 of NC_133769.1, read as the reverse complement.
ATATGTTCTCAGGTGAAATTGGCAATGTGGAGCTGTGCCAGACTGACTGCACCCTGAAGGAGGTTGGTGTTCTTTGTTTATTCTCTGAATGGAACATCAGATACAGTGGCAGCCAAAGCAGCTTCACCCATGCACATGTGCACTGCCTGAGTTCTGAGTTCCCACCTCTAGCAGTAAAAGGGGCTTTCACTCTTCACGGCTCATTCACTCCTCAGCCTCTGTGCTGAGACAAGGGGATCAGTACATGTCAGCAGGGATAGAGGTTTTAGTGATCGTCACCTGCCCTGCTAGGAATTTGCCTGCAACCACCAGCTCATTTCGCATAAGCCACAAAATGGCTGTCGGATAGTGTCTTTCCGTCACAGACCTAAAGAGGCAAAGCTCTGCATCCCATTGCACAATCCTCCCAAGACTTGTTGACCCAGAAGTGAGAAGTTCTACAATTCATATACAACTTCAGCTGGTCATTGACCAGGGATGAATTGGAACCAGTGACCTAGGGGCAAAATGCCCCCAGTCCCATCCCTAAACCCCTCTGAACCATCCAGACCCTGTAACCCTATGAGTCATTACCTGGGAGATCCATGACTTGGATGGACACTCCAATATTCTCCAGGTTCCACAGACCCTGACGATTGGTTTCCTCTTTGTGCCAGTAGAGCCGTGCTACATAAATGACTAGATTCACATTAGGCATTTCCTCCAGAAAATCCATGATCTCCTGGCAGCAGTACCCACAGGGACTCCAGGATATGTAACAGGTGATGGAGCAGTGGACAAAAGGATTAGATCTTAGCTTTCTATAGACATCTTCCAGGAAGTATGTTTCAGCATGCTCACCGCCAGCACTACAGATCCATCTTTGCCAGTGCCTTCTGCGATGGTTCCACTTGATTTCATAGAGAAGGTAAGTCACACCTGGAAGGACACTTGGGTCATAATTCTCCACAAAATCCTCCTGGCTTATCTTCCACCTGAAACATGAGAGAGATCCCAAGGAGTCACTGATTGTAGCTTCATCGCTAAGAGCTTGCCAGGCACAGCAAGTTAAAAGCGAGAGGGATGGGAAGGAGGCACAGATAAATGGAAAGGAAACTCACAGGATAGAGGGAGACTCAGAGACAGTGATGGAAGAAAAGAGAGAGAGGCAGGGAAGAAGAGTTAAATCTGGTGTCACACTGATGAGAGGGGAGTCATATCTGAATCTTCCCAGCTCCCACTCTCTCTGTAACTCTTGTGGAGGATGTGGGTATGGAGCTTTCATTCTCACCCCTGTGTGATGCCTCTGGATACATGATCTGTGGGAAAGAGAATAGAGTCACCTGGTGCACAGAGAGAAACATAAGGGAAGACAGAAAAAGGGAGGCCTCCCAATGCATCCTCCCTGGGACCATGTGGCCTACAATTGTTCATTCTCAATGGACAGTTTCTAATCAGTCCTCCTGTGGAAAGCAACTCCCTGCTCATGTGCAGTATCCTGACGATAGTGGAGGTGGATAAGGGATTATTCTGGCCCCCAATATGGCCATTAATTTAATCATGAGTAGGGAAGGGAGAATGACCATTACTTACTATGGAACAGTGAAAAATCATCATTATTAATAAATAATAAAATAACAACATTAATAATAATATCTAGGACATGGTCCAAAGTTCATTAAAATCAATAGGACTCAGGCCCTCAAAATAACTGTAAGATCCCACTGATGCCCAAATATAGGTTCATTCCTTTCTTCTTTTTTTAAACTTTTATTTTATTTTAAAATGTGGATACTGCCAGTAATGTGTTTGAAAATAAAATTAACAATAGTGTTTTAAAGATAGAGATTTCTCAGGTGACATGCTCAGGTTGGTTCTGTTTTGGAACAGAATAACCATCCCTCGTTATTTGTATTGAGAAACTCAGAAGACAAAACAGGATTGACATGCCATGGGAACACTGAGAGCAAACTGCAAGGGACACTTCTCATTTCCTCCTCAGCATTTTCAACTCAATCTGGGAGACCACACACAGGCATGCAGGGATAGTCAAAACATGTCCAGACATGCACAGACACATACTCAGCTATGGCTTGATCCAAAGCCCACTGAAATCAGTGAGAAGAGTCCCCTTGACTTCAGTGGGCTTTGGAGCAGGCCCAGAAAGAACACATGCTCTTACCTATAAAGAAACTTGCACCCCAGTGTAACAATTTAGTTACATTGGTGCAAGTTTTCTAATATAGATAAGCCCATACGGACAGACACACAGATATAGACACACAAAAATCTGAGCTGTTGGAAGGAAGATGGGTCCAATGGGATGTACTAATTTAAAAAATATATATATCTTTTCTATAGCTTTGTACATGTACCTCTTGTAATTTGTAACCTAGACTGCCTCAGCTCTGCTGTATTCTCTCACCTTTTGTTTTTGTAAGAAGCACTCTTTTGGGATTTAAGCAAGAAAATCTTTTTATTGTCAGTTACTTTATCTTTATTAAAAAGTTAGTAACTAAAAATACAGTTTGGGTATAAGTAAACTCACAGAGACAAACAGACTGGAGATATCTACTATATATTATATACATAGATTCACAACAGCCATACAGATGCACTTACATCTATATGCCCATAAAGTCATACAGGCTTTAACACATATAAATGCACACTTATACTGTATGGATATAGAGACACAAGCATATATATATATATATATATATATCATGCATGTATGGACGTTGCGTTTGGACAAAAAAGCAGAAATCATATGGCAGAAAACTACATAAAGCTGCTGCAGCTCCTCCATCTTGTCTTCAATCCTGCTTCTTTATCTGTGGAGGGACTTTGCTACAAAGGGAAGCTGTACACAAAGGACTGATGACCCATCCAGCTGGGGATGTACTCCAGAGACTTGATCTAACTGCAGCTATTCCATCATTGCTACAAGCCTGAACCAAGAACTTTGCCATTACTGTATTGTGGCAACCCAGGACAAATGGTACTGGCTACGGGGGGGGGGGGGGTAGTAATTAGTCCCAGGGGGTTAAAAGGCCTCTCCCAATCCACTGAGGAGAGATAACCACAGGGAAATAAGGTTCAGCTGGAAACAGGGCCGGCTCCAGGCACCAGCTTATCAAGCAGGTGCTTGGGGCGGCAACTCCAGAGAGGGGCAGCACTTTCACGTATTCGGTGGCAATTCGGTGGAAGGCTCCTCACTCCCGCTCAGAGCGAAGGACCTCCCGCTGAATTGCCGCAGATCGCAATCACAATCGCGGCTTTTTTTTTTGGCTGCTTGGGGTGGCCAAACCCCTGGAGCTGGCCCTGGCTGGAAAAGGAGTTACCAGGGAACTAATTAGGTTCAGCTGGTTCCAACTGCTTGAGACCTTTTTAAACCTTCCCGGGCATGGGGCAGGAGGGTCAGAGTATCAGGGAAGCTGCCAGTAGGCTGGTTGCAGCAAGCAAGGCTCTGAACCCTTCCAGCAAGGAAGGCTGCACTCTGTTCCCAGAAGGGAAGAAAAACAAGCACAAGCGACTGACTGAGGGAAGGAATAGCCAGACCCTGTGCTACCTAGAAGGATTTGCTTTGCCCAGGCCTGTGTCTCCAAGGCTAAAAAGGACTGAGCCTGCTGAGGAGAAGAAGGTACTTTGCCACAGTATATGATTGATTCCATTTAACCAATTCTAGTTCTCATATATATCTTTTTCCTTTTATGAATAAACCTTTAGATTTTAGATTCTAAAGGATTGGCAACAGCGTGATTTGTGGGTAAGAACGGATTTGTACATTGACCTGGGTCCGGGGCTTGGTCCCTTGGGATTGAGAAAAACTCTTTTCTTTTACTGGGGTATTGGTTTTTATAACTATTTGTCCCCATAACGAGTGGCACTGGTGGTTATACTGGGAAATTGGAGTGTCTAAGGAAACTGCTTATGTGACTTATGGTTAGCCAGTGGGGTAAAACCAAAGTTTTTGTTTGGCTGGTTTCGTTTGCCTTGGTGTGCATAGAAACCCTAGCCTTGAGCTGTAACAGCCCTGCTTTATGCCACTTGTCCTGAATTGACTCTCTCAGTTGGGTCCAGCCAGAACCAAGATAGTTACACCTTCACTACAGGCCCCACGTAAGCCAGCTCTGGGCACAACAACAGTGAGTCTCTGCCTGGGCTCCAAGGAAGCCCACAACAGCCTCTGAGGCACCTTGCTTCATCGAAGCCCCAGCAGGCTCTCAGCAGCAGCTTCTGGCTTTCTAATGGCAGTTTGTGGCTTGGACAGAGCTCCATCAAGCAATCTCAGCTCCTCTCCAAAATGGAGCCCATCACACACTCTCTTTGCATTCCCTGAAAGTGAAAGCGCTCTCTCTCTCTCCCCCCCCCGCACCCTTCCCTAAGGCTTCATGGCAGGTGTCATCTCCTAGGCTGGATTGCAGCGCTCAAATATTCCCAATGGAAACACTTCCATTAAGTTCAGAGGCTCAGAGAGAGAGAGAGAGAGAGAGAGAGACTGATGTACAGTGTAAGCGGGGGAATGCTCCCGCACGAGAAACTTCCTGGCTTACCACTACCTGGTAAAATGGACTAGCGAAAGGATCTGAGTCCTTGGTCACCTCCTCTTCAGAGGCTGCTGACTTCAAGGACTCCTCTACACTCTCCTGTGTGGAGCTCATAACCAACAAGGCTGTGCCTCATATTCGGGGGCTTGACCCTGTCTTGTATGTCTTAGGACAGGGCCAAGGGTGTCCTCACTCCAGGGAATCTCTTCACGACCAACGCTTCCCCTGACCCACTGATTCATACATATAGTTAAAGCATGGGGCAGCAAGTGACCCACCTCTGGAAGGCTAGCCCACCAGCCCCACACTTTACCAAGCCCCCCTCGTCCACACACAGAACCTGGAAAAAACAATACACCATAAAGAGGAGAAGCCCTGGAGGGGCCCCCGCTGATCAGAGGAGCCGCCGCCTCACTCCAGCCATCGGCTGGACATACCAACAGCTCTCCTCAACCCAGCCACTCCCCACCCCCACCCGAGCCCGGCCAGCCGCCAACCCCCTCCCCTTCCCCCCACCAGAGTTGGGCTGGGCCGAGTGCCAGCTCCTCCAGCCCCTGAAGGCATCCCCTGCCACCAATCCCAGTGCCTGGCTGAGTCTCCTCAGTCCACCGGCCACTGGCTCTCCACGTCCCTCCTCACTCCCCCGTCCCAAGAAGGAGGGACACGGCGAGCAGCAGGGACCTCGGGGTGGGGGTGGAGTGGAGAAGGTGGTGTGGATCTCGAGGAAGGGCCGGGGGCACCGCGGCCCAGGTGTCCAGCAGTGGTTCAACGGCAGCACAAGGGAAGATGCTGCCCACGGCTCAAAGCAAATACAATTTATTAAACAGCAATTGTCAAATAATGAGGAAAAAATGGGGAGGGTTAAAGGAAAACATGTCACCCCGCTCTGTGGCACAGGCACACCACAACCAGCGTCTCTGGAAAGTTCAGTCTGTTCCTCACACCTCCCAGACTTCCTTCCCAGGCCCTGGCTGCCTGCGGTTATACCGTGGGTCAGACACCTGCTCTGGTGGTGGCCACACACTCTCAAGCTGTAGGGAACAGGACCCTTCTCCTCAGTGTCAGCCCCCCCAAGTCAGGGTCACAATCTCCCTCCAAGTCCAGCCTGCAAGGCCACCTGTCTGGGGCTGGCTCCCTGCACTGGGCTCTCTGCCCAGGGGCCCCCTCGCTCTCCCCAGCAGCTCACCGCACCGGCTCCGGTGTCACTTGGGGCACAGCAGGCGGCTGCTCCCCAGCTCTGGGCCTGCAGCTCCCCTGTCACCACTCAGCTCTGCTGGGCTGGGTGCTCCAGCGCCTGCTCCCCAGCTGCTGCCGGGTTCCAGCGCAGCTCTGCCTTCAGGTCACTGCTTCTCCCCTCCAGTGCTGGCTGCTGCTACCAGCTCACACTGAGGACAGAGCCCTGGGCTCCTGAGCCCTTCATTGGCCTCCCTGCCCTGTCAATCAGGCTGCTCTGGAGCACTGGCCTCTCTCCATTGGCCTGGGACTGTCAGTCTCAGGAACTTGATTTCTCATTGGCCTTTTCCCTTTGTTTTGGGACTGGGATAGGGCCAATCAAAACACTGCACTGACTTTCAGTAAGGGGCAATACATTCCCACTTTCTAAAATTCTGCCAGAGCCAGAATGGTCACACTAGCACATACAAGTGCCATATTAGGACTGTCAAGCGATTAATAAAATTACTTGCAATTAATCGCACAGTTAAACAATAATAGAATACTATTTTTTTTAAACATTTTGGATGTTTTCTACTTTTTCAAATACATTGATTTCAATTACAACACAGAATACAAATGTACAGTTCTCACTTGCTATTTATTTTTTATTACAAGTATTTTCACTATTAAAAAACAATAGTAATTTTCAATTCACCAAATACAAGTACTGTAGTGCAATCTCTTTATGCTGAAAGTTGAACTTAGAAATGTAGAATTATGTTTAAAAAAAACAAACCTGCATTCAAAAATAAAACAATGTAAAATTTTAGAGCCTGCTACTCTACTCAGTCCTAATTCTTATTCAGTCAATCACTCAGGCAAACAAGTTTCTTTACATTTGCAGAAGATAATGCTGCCCTCCTCTTGTTTACAATGTCACCTGAAAGTGAGAACAGGTGTTTGCATGGCCCTGTTGTAGCCTGTGTCACAAGATAGTTACCTGCTAGATGTGCTAAAAACTCATATGCCCCTTCATGCTTCAACCACCATTCCAGTAGACATGCATCCATGCTGATGACGGGTTCTGCTCGATAACAATCCAAAGCTGTGCAGACCAATGCATGTTCATTTTCATCATCTGTCAGATCCCACCAGCAGAGGGTTGATTTTCTTTTTTGGTGGTTCCGGTTTTGTAGTTTCCTCATTGGAGTTGTTGCTCTTTTAAGACTTCTCAGATTTTGGAAGGTACCTTGGGTCAGTTAAAAATCTCACATTGGTACCTCCTTTGCGTTTTGTGAAATGTACAGTGAAAGTGTTCTTAAAATGAACATGTACTGGATAATCATCCGAGACTGCTATAATATGAAATATATGGCACAATGTGGGTAAAACAGAGCAGGAGACATACAATTCGCCCCCAAGGAGTTCATCCCAAATTTAATTAACGCATTATTTTTTTAATGAGTGTCATCAGCATGGAAGCATGTCGTCTGGAATGGGAGCCAAAGCATGAAGCCATACAATTGTTTAGCATATCTGGCACATAAATACCTTGAAATGCCAGCTATAAAAGTGCCATGCGACTGCTTGTTCTCATTTTCTGGTGACATTGTAAATAAGAAGAGAGCAGCATTATCTCCTGTAAATGTAAACAAACTTGTTTGTCTTAGCAATTGGCTGAACAAGAAGTAGGACTGAGTGAAGTTTTATATTGTTTTGGTTTTGAGAGCAGTTATATAACATAAAAAAAAAATCTACATTTGTAAGTTGCACTCTAACGACAAAGAGATTGCAGTACAGTATTTGTATGAGGTGAACTGAAAAATATTATTTCTTTTATCATTTTTACAGTGCAAATATTTGTAATAAAAATAATATACACTTTGATTTCAATTACAACACAGAATACAATGTATATGAAAATGCAGAAAAATATCCAAAAGATTTAATAAATTTCAATAGGTATTCTATTGTTTAAAAGTGTAATTAAAATTGCGATTAATCACAATTAATTTTTTTAATCACAATTAATTTTTGAGTTAATTGTGTGAGTTAACTGCGATTAATCGACAGCCTTAGTTATGACCAGAAAGAAGTTCAGGTATCATTGCTATTTAATACATGTTATTCCCCGCTTACAGAAACAGCTATAAAATAGCATTATAATTAAATGTGAAACAGTATGGAAATTCTCAGTTATGGGCACACTGAATATTAATTCTTGTTCACTGATAAATTTAGCACTAGAAAATTAACTCTTAAAAATTAAATATCACTTGGTTAGTAAAAGCTACTGCAAATGCTTTTCAATTTAGTTGACTCCCAAGGAAGTGATTCTCTCTCACACACACATACCCACACAGAAACTCCATTGTTGTGTCTTTGCCCTAGAAGTCATGAATTCCTCTCACTATCTTGCCAGACTTTGGGACTGTGGGATGATTTTATTAAATGTTATTCTTTCTGTTTCTATTCCTAGTCACTAAAACTTCAGGGATCAAAGGGAACTGCCTCATTTCTGCCCAGTGTGTCATCAGGAATGTAAGGGAGGTGAAATAAGAAATATATCAGTTCTATACAGGGATTCCTGAGGAGGTAAACTAGACACAAAGAGGACACTGGTTATGAGCTAAAAAAACTGTGGAGCCTTGATGTTCTCTAGTTAGGGATGGGAGAATCTCCCAAAATTCTCATGGGTCTGTGTAACTGAGTCAGAGACAGAGATATTGTAGGGATTGAAAAGAGAGAGAGGAGGGATAAAGGAGACAGAGAGGGGAGAGAGATACCGACAGACATATAGACAGGGGAAATTTCACTTGAAACTTGTCTGTTATTTCAGCCATAGCTTCCATGGCAAATCCACCTCAAAACACTGGGCCCTACAGCATGTGTAGCTGCAAGAGCAGGAAATAGAGTTGGTCTTAGTCTCCTGCTCTTTTCTCCACATCACCTTCTGCTGGGAGAGGCCAGGAATGGAATAACTAGGAGCTCCCTAACCCTAGCATCAGTCTGCTGGGAGATGCTAGGGTTACAATAGCTGGGGAGATTCTCTGCAACAATTTGCTGTCCTTGTATGCTGCCATATCTTCTTTATGTAAACGCATACTAACGTCTGCATATATATGAAGTTCTTATTCGTAGGATGCCATCAGCCTTCTATGATCTCACAAAGGAACACAATATATGGAGTTTGAGGACCATGGGAAAGCGTAGAGGAAAATTAAACACTGGTAAAGCCAATTTCTGGAATGTCAATTCATTCTAAGAATTGCCCTCACTGATAGATAAAATGATTCATGCTTTGCTGTTTTTGTGACTTGATTCTATGACCTGCTTTCATAACCAATGTCAAACATTGCTAAGTACTTTGGTCAAGGAGAACAATGTGGAATGTTTAGAGTACATCAACAAGCAAATAGACCTATGTACCCCACGTCTGCAAACCCCTAAAAATATGTTTTGTCAGTATGGTCTGATATGACGTAAATAAAGATATATATATGTACTGACTGCTATGCCTCGGTGTGTCACTCCTCTGGCATTAGTCGGGGAGGGCACCGTCCAGCTGGTCGTAAATAAAGGTCTGGATAAAACTCTGTCTTGTTCTCTGTGCCTCCTTGGAGTAATTGACAAGCTCCGGGGAGAACGAGCCCATTTGGCTAACATCACCACTTAATCAATTCTTAGAACAAGAGTTGATGCATAATGCGTCTGACGAAGTGGGTATTCACCCACGAAACCTTACGCTCCAATACATCAGTTAATCTTAAAGGTGCCACGGGACTCTCTGTTGCTTCTTAGAACAATCTGTGATGTCATACATTGGACCATTCTTATGTTAGCACTGACCAGAGATTATTAAGAAGTACCATTTGATTTACATTTTGAAAATGTAAAAACAAACAAAGGCAGTGCTTCCTTATAGATATTTTATTCAAATGTTATGTTGACAAATGACAAAAAGTCAAATCCAGAAATCTACAAGAGAAACATAATTCAAAGAAATAACCTCAGAAAATAAATCCTCCCTAAGATCTCTATATGTAAATGCATAATGAGTTAGTTCCTTTATAAACTGCTTACACAAAGCAAAGCATATAGTTTTATGTTCATTTGGTGAAACAGCATTGGCTGCAGAATAACCCAGGGCCACCCAGGGGAGAGGGGGCAAGTGGCGCAATTTGCACCAGGCCCCGGGAACCACAGGGCCCCCCACGAGAATACAGTATTCTATAATATTGCAACTTTTTTTTATGGAAGGGGCTCCCAAAGTTGCTTTGCCCCAGGCCCCCTGAATCCTCTGGGCGGCCCTGGAATAAGCAAGATACTCTTGTGTTAACTGTGATGGAATAAACCCATAGAAAGGTGCTAACATGACCCAGTCACTGTAAAGCATTAAACATTTAAACATGATTCACTTTTCAAAAAGCTACAAGCTGAAACAATGGCATCTGGCTGCATCCTCTTTCCCCTCCCCCAGTTCTGGAGTTTTAATGTGGGTGATGTTTCCTGTCAATTGGTTTCCGTTGCTTAGCAGATGATGGCCTGGTTTAAGACGCTCATAGCTTTCAGAGACTGGCTGGCTGCCCAGGCCAGCATACTGGCGGCTAATAGGGATTGGCTAATGCAAGTGCTCTTTTCTGTTTCTCATCTACACGTAGGCTGAAAACTGGACTCTGGTTCTTAAATGATGAAATCTTTAAGCAAGAGGGAATGTTCTGGTGAGAAAAATTGGAGATGAAGTTAATTTCTTTTTGGGAGATTGACAGCTTAACATTTGCACTTTAGATACACTTTGGGTTTAATGGGCATGGCAGGAACTCACTGTAAATGCAATCACCATGCTTCAAATCTCATTCAGAACCAGGGTGTTCCATGGCTCACAGGAATTCCATGCCACGCTTAATGATCAGGGATTCATCATTAGTACTGGTTTGGAGTTTTCCAAGTAAACAATTTTTCATTAGAACACGCAGATTCATCGAAACCAAAATGTCTTGTAGAAATATATCTATTATGATAACGCTTTTGCCAGGAAGGTTTCTCAAGGCCGGAATGGCATTTAAAGAGAGAAAAACAGAGGGAGGATGATCCTCCAAGAATAGCCAATAGCTTGGTGGTTTGGGCATTCACCTGGGATATAGCAGACTGAGGTCCAAGTCCCTACTCTGTCTAATTCAGAGTGGGGACTTGAACCTAGGTCTTCCACATGTGTGCTCTAGTCAGCAGGCTGTTATCTTTTTGCAATCAATGAGCTTGTTTACTTTCACCTCCTGGGAGTCGTTATAAAAAAAATTCAAAAGATCTCGGGTTTGTTCCAATGCAGAACGAAAGGAAATCTTGGAATTTTCCACAGAATAAAAATTCCATTCTTTGACCAGCTCTACTCATCATGCACTGATTGCGGATTACAGATCAGCCGCTGACACTTGTGATTTGGAAATAGAGGAGATTTTAGGAGAGTTCAGTGAAACATTCTATGGTCCCGTTCCTGGGAGGGAATATATAAACCCCATCCAGACATTAGCAAGGAAAGGGGTTAACCAGCCTTGGTTGGGGGATGGGAGGCCTGACAACAGTTTTGCTAGTGTAGATGGGCCCTGAGAGAAGGAAGACTTGGAAGTCGAGTCTGCAAGGGAGGGTCAGAAGAAAGGTCTCTAGGTCAAGGATGGAATCTTAGAGAAGAACTGGGGAGTGTTTCTCTCTCTGGAAATTGCCTAGCCATGGTCTAGACCAGGGGTGACCAACCTGTGGCTCCAGAGCCGCATGCGGCTCTTCAGAGGTTAATATGCAGCTCCTTACCTAGGTGCTGATTCCGGGGCTGGAGCTACAGGTGTCAACTTTCCAGTGTGCTGGGGGATGCTCACTGCTCAACCCCCTGCTCTGCCCCAAGCCCTGCCCCCACTCCACCCCTTCCCCCAAGTCTGCCATACCCTCACTCCTCTCCCCTCCCACCATAGCCTCCTGCATACATGAAACAGCTGATTGTGGTGGAGGGGGAGTAGATGCTGATTGGTGGGGCAGGCGGGAGGCACAGGGGAGTGGATGGGGGGCTGCTAACGTATTACTGTGGCTCAGGCTGGCCACCCCTGCTCTAGACCTTTGCTTTATACTTTGGCTGAGGAAAACCCTGTTGTGTTTGTCCCTTAAAAGGACAGGACACTTTTTACATTGATCCTGTTGTGAAATAAAGCAAACCCCAGAGGTTTTTAAATGCCACAAAAGATGTGAAGAACCTTTTCCTGTCCTTTTAGCATCCCCATGAGCTCATCTGGGAATCACCATGTGTTATAGCTCAGCTGCAGGAAAAACTCTCAGAACCAGGAAGATTTCAAAGGAGATCAAGGAAATGTCCAGTTCAGACGCTGGGTTCTGCATGCGACTGTGGATTATTTCTGGATGCAATTTCCCCCTCCCTAAAGTTCTACTGACCTGAAGGATGGACTGAAGTTCGAGAGAATATAGCATTATCCATG
>NC_133769.1:143485377-143618585 GCF_003597395.2 Chelonoidis abingdonii | reverse complement strand
CAGGGAGCCACCGCCGCGACCCGGCAGCCCAGGGCATCCCCCCTACCCCCCCGGGGTCAGGGAGCTGCAGCTCCAGTGGACCTGCCGCAGGCATGCCTGCGGCAGCTCCGCCAGAGCCGCGAGACCCGCGTGCAGGGCAGCGAAATGTCCCGGCGCCTAGGGTGCCAGAAACCCTAGCGCCGGTCCTGGCTAGGCAGGACCACCTGAGCACACTACAGCACTTGGGCCTCATGCTCTGCTGGCCTTTTCCATCTTTCTGTCCAGGGAAGGTCTCATTAAACCAGCCTTGCAAAATTTCACTCTTATTCACCTGGGACAGGTCATTTATGTATTGAGGGAAGAGTAAAATTTGTTCATGATTAGCAGCAGCAGCACACTATCAGTGGATGAGCTGATTTTACTCTGGGGGTAGACTAAAAAAAAGCTGCAAAGACATCCTGTAGCGGGGTGGTTACCCCACTCCGGCCCAGAAGAGGTTAAAACAGCTCTGGGAAAGAGCTGCTCCAGGGAGCCAATAAAGCTAATTGAGGAAGAAGCCACAGCTGGGGCTATGACCCAATCAGACCACAGCTGGCCTATAAAAGGCTGTGAGCCAGAGGCTGAGAAAGTCTCTCTAGCGGTGGAGAGAGAAGGGCTTGGCTGCCTCGGAGCCGAGCAGGGTACCTGAGGCTGAGCAGGGCTGGGGAAAGGCAAAGGAGCGGGAGCTCCAGTCTAGCAATTCCCCAGGCTGCAGGCCTTGGTGAAGGCCCAAAGCAGGTACTGGAGTTGCACAGGGGCAGCCCAGGGGTAGGCAAAAGTAGCAAGTCCAACCCCCCTTTCCGATGATGAGTGGTTCACAGACTGCAGTCCACCTATGTGTGGGGGCTAGATGGTGACTGGCAGTAGCCACTGAGACAAGGTGGAGATAGAAGGGGGGTCCCCTGAGTGGGGAGACTCAGACTGTGGGGGTACTGCAGAGAGCAGAACCCCAAAGTAAGGGGCACTGGAGTCTGAGAGGGACACGGGGGCCAGTGGCAGGCAAGACACCGGCCTGCAGAGGGTGGTCTGGAGCTGGAGAGCTAATTCCCAAGAGACCAGCAGGAGGTGCCGCGCCAGTGAGTCATCACCCTGCTACAATGTGGTGGAGAATGCAGGCATGTGCGGCCCACCCCAGATACAAAGGGACTGAGAGGTCTAGGCACGGCCCAGGGAGGCCTGGCTGTGAGAAGGACCGAGGAAACCGGGACTCAGGGCAGCAAAGGGGCAGCAAGCCTGCTTTGGCTGCCATGAATGGGGCCACATAAAGAAGAACTGCCCCCTTGGAGGAGGGCGGACTCAGGTGGAGGGGCCTGTGGACCCAAAGGGGTCAAGGAGCAATGGGGTAGAGGTTGCAGAGATGGCCGTAGACCTGCCTGAGAGCCACCCATGGAGGATGGCAGACAAAGAGACTGGGACAGAGTGGTCCCAGCAAGAGGCTGGGACTGAGGCTGTTGTGGAGCAGGTCACAGTAGGCACCCAGACCCTGAAGGAAGAGGGACCGGGGGATTCTGGCCTGCGTGTGCAGCTGGAGGTTGCAGAGCAGGCCCACTGCGAAGCCAAAGCAAGAGCCCCGGACCTCACTAAAGAGTATGCGGCAGTCCTAGACGAGGAGACCCACCTGCAGAAGCATCTGGAGGAGTCAGAAAGGAAATGAGTGGCTCTAGAGGCGCATGGGTGACTGGTCCAGGCCAGGAGACCCCCACCCCCACCCCGAGGAGTGGGGATCTTGAGGGGGGCTGTGTGTAGCAAGGCAGTTACCCTGTTCCAGCCGCAAAGGCGTTAAAACAGCCCTGAGGCAAGCAGAACATCAGCCAGCAGAGGGCACTCTGGAGCCAGAGAGCTAATTCCCAGGACGACCAGCAGAAGGCACCATGCTAGTGAGTCGTTGCCTTGCTATGCATCCCAATACAATACTATGTTCTCAAATGAAATTGAAAGATGGCAGATGGACTGCGCCGGGAAGGAGGCTGGTGTTCTCAGTTTATTCCCTGAATAGACCACTAGAGACAGCGGCAGTGCCACACCAGCTTCACCCATGCACACGGCTCAGCATTGTGCCTCAGCTCTCAGTTCCCGCCTCTAGCAGTAAAAAGGGCCTTGATTCTTAATGGCTCATTCATGCCTCAGCCTCTCTGCTGAGACAAGGGGATCAGCAACTGCCAGCAGGGAGCAAGATTTTAGTGATTTTTATCTGTACTGCTAGGAGCTGGACTGCAAACCCCAGCGCATTTCAAATATGTCAAAAAATGGCTGTCAGCTATTGCCTTTTGGTCACTGGCACTTAGGGGAAGGTTTGAAACCAGAGACCTAAAGGGGAAAAGCTCTGAATCCCATTGCGGTATCCCCCAAGTCTTGGGGCCAGTCTGGAACCACTGACGTAGAATGGATTATGGAATCTTTTCACTTCTATAACTTCCATGGAGCCATCCATGGCCACTGACCAGGGCTGAATTGGAACCAGAGACCTAGAAGAAAAATGCTCCATGTCCCATCTCTATCCCATGTATTCCCCCTAACTTCATGAGTCATTACCTGGGAGGTCCATGACACGGATGGACACTCCGATGTTCATCAGGCTCCGTAGACCCAGAAGATTGATTTCCCTTTTGTGCCAGTAGATCCGTGCTACATAAATAACTAGATTCACATTAGGCTGGTCCTTCAGGAAACCCCTGATTTCCTTGCAGCAATACCCACAGGGACTCCAGGACATGAACCAGGTGATGAAGCAGTGGGCAGAAGGATCAGATCTTTCCTTCCGAAAGACATCTTCCAGGAAGTAGATTTCAGCATGCTTCGTTCCAGTTCTATGGCAACAGCTCTGCTGGGGCCTTTTGTTATTGCTCCACTTGATTTCATAGAGCATGTATTGCACCCTTCGAAGGACACTTGGGTCATAAGTGTCTATAAATGTCTTCTGGGATATCTTCCCCCTGAAACATGAGAGAGATTCTAAGGGAGTGGTGGTCCCCAACCTTTTCCGTGGGGCAGGCGCTGGATAACTAGCCGCCGAGGACCGTGGCCACAGGACAAGAAGCTGCCAAAATGCCGCCGTGAAGCAGCAACGTCAAGAGGCATCACCACCGAACTGCCGCTGTGAAGCAGTGTCTTCAAGAGGCTAGCGCTTCTTGTTGTTGCCACTTCTCAATGGCATTTTGGCGGCTGCTCATCCGGTGGCCAGAAGGCAGAGGCATAAGGATGCCCTGGCGGGCGCCATGGCACTCATGGGCACCATGTTGGAGACCCCTGTTCTATAGAGTAACTGACTGCAGCTTTATTGCTACGAGCTTGTGTTATAAGCATAAGTCCCAATTCTGAACCTTAGTGTCCAAAATGTGGGTGCCTAGCATAAATTCCTCTAAGCTTAATTACCAGCTTGAGATTATAGCGCTGCCACCAGCCAGATTCAGTGTCTGGTTGCACTCTGGTCTCCCCCAAACCTTCCCTGGGACCCCCAAAGATCGAATGCCCTGAGTTACACAAAGAGAAAACCCTCCTCCCTTGTCTCCTCTTTACCTCCTTCCAGGCTTCCTCCCTGGATGGCCCGGACGATCCACCCTATTTCAATTCCTTTGAATGCGAACGAGAGAGATCATAGTTTGCTTTCACACTCAGTCAGCAGTCCCTGCCAAAGGTAAGCTGTTGCAACTCGACACAAAGAGATTTTATCCCTTCCCCCCTGTTTCCTTCACTCTCCCACCAATCCCTGTGAGTCTAACTAGTGAAACAATCAACAGGTTTAAAAAGCAAAGCTTTTAAAAAAAGAAAAAGACAAACAATTGGTCTTGCCATCAAGAGACAATAACGGGGCTATTGGCTTAAAAGAAACAAAATGAATCACAGACTTATCCAAAAGAAACATTAAAACATTCAGCAAATCACACTTTAATAACAAACAATATTAAAAAACCTATTGGTACTTCTCCTTGTACTCTACACTGAAGCAGAAGATTAGGAAAAGCTTGGAGAGAGACAGTTCACTCTCAGAGCCAAGAGCAAGAGAGACAACACCCACACCGAGAGTTCCCTCCCTTGAGATTCTTGAAAAATCTTGCTTTGTCTGAATGAGTTCCGTTGCGTCAGGTGTTTGGTTACCCCTTTGCAGGTGAAATGACATTAACCCTTAGCCGAGTCATGTTTAGTGACAGCTTGCCAGTCACAAAAGTTAAAAATGAGAGGGATGGGAAAGGAGCACAGATAAATGAGAAGGGAACTCACAGAGATAGACAGGAATTCAGAGATATGTGGGAGAGAAAGAGAATTAGGAATTGGAGGGTTAGATTAATATCACACTGATGACGAGGGGAGTAAGGATCTGAACCTTTCCTAGCTCCCACGTTCTCGTAAATCTTGTGGGGATCTGGGTATGAGCTTTCATTCTCCACCCTGTGTGATGCTCTGGTCATGATCTTGTCGGGGAAAAGAATACGTCACCTGGTGGCCAGAGAAGAAACATAAGGGACGACAGAAAGTGGAGGCCCTCCCATGCATCTCCCTGGGACATTGTGGCCTACAACTGTTCGTTCTCAATGGGCAGTTTTCTAATCAGGAAGCAACGCCCTGGCTACATGGATAATGGTGAGCATCTGGCCCCCAAATGACACACTGATTTATCAATGAGTGAGGTGGGGAAGATTCCCTCACTTACTTTACTATGGAACAGTCGAAAAGATCATCATAATAATAATATAAACAATATTAAATAATATAATCTAGACATGGTCCAAAAGTTTCATTGAACATCAACAGGACTCAGGCCTCAATTGTCATTTAATAACTGTAAGATCCCCTGATTGCCCAAATATCCAGTTCTTTTCCTGTTCTTCTTTTTTTAACTTTTGGGGGGATTTTAAAATGTGAGTACTGCCAATAATGTGTTTGAATAAATTACAATAGTTGTTTTAATGATAGAGATTCTCAGGTGACATCTCGGTTGGTTTCATTTGGAACAAATAACATGCCTTGTATTTTGTACTCGAGTAATCTCAGAGACAACCGGATTGACATGCCATGAACAGCTGAAGCAAACTGGCAGGACACTTCTTATTTCCCTTCAGCACCAGTAGTATGGCTAACAAAAGAGTCTGTATCTTTAAATTCCGCTTCATCGCACTTTCTCTCTGCCATTTTTCATGATTCTACCATTTTAACTAATCTGAGAGCCCACGGGGAGGGTGCTGGGGTGAGATAGTCAAAACATGGTCGACATGTCCAGACACATACTCAGCGTTATGCGCCGATCCAAAAGACCACTGAAATTCGTGGAAAGAGGTCCCTTGACTTCAATGGACTTTTGGACGCAGGCCAGAAGAACACAATTCATTTACCCTATAGAGAAACGTCACGTTATGTAATAATTTAGTTACAATGAGTGCAAGGTTTTTAATATAGTAAGCCAGGACAGACAGGACACGCAGATACGACACACTAAAAACTCAGAGCAGTTTGAGGAAGAATAGGGTCAACGGACTGTACTAGTTTATATATATAGTATAATCTTTTTTATAGCTTTGTAATGTTACCTCTTGTAATTTTGTAATCTTAGACTGCCTCAAGCTCCCGCTTATTCTCTCACCTTTTGTTTTAGAAGCACTCTTTTGGGATTTAAGCAAGAAAATTTGATTATCAGTTATTTATGCTTTAGAAAAAAGTTAGTAACTAAATACGTTGGGTATAACTAAATTCACAGAGACAAACAGAATCGATCACAACCAGCCATACAGATAGCACATAGAGTCTATATGCCATAAATCATATAGGCTTTAACACATATAGAATTGCACACTTATACTTATGGAGATACACCCACGAAGATATATGTAAATATATTTAAACACACGCTGCATCCTTTACTCTATTCTGTCTAGTGGCCATGGTTCCACTGCAGCCTCCCGGCATGGTCCTGTTTTACTGGTGTGTGTTTCTTCCCTTTCAGCTCTATTCCTGATACAGAACATGTAGATTAGAGAAAGCCGCAGCCTGGTGACCAACATTTTCTCGTTATTTCAGAAGCATTTGCCCCAGCCTCTTTCCTCCCTTCTACCTGCTTCACCAACACTGCCTGAGCTGTGCCTGGCTCCACCGCAACCCTGCAGCACTTAAAGTTACTCCCTGTCCTGCCATTGGCCACCGGGCCCAACCAACTCCACCCCAACTGCACTCCCATTGGCAGAAGTAAAGGCAAAAGTAGAGCAGATGTAAACTGCATTACTTGTGTAAGCCTCCTTCAGTTCTCCCCCCCCCCCCCGCTTTCCTCTCTGGGTTAGTCAGCAGCTGGCAACACTTGCCTGTATGCCCGGGCACCTGATGCTGTTGACAGTAAAGAAGTATCCCAATGGTGATGTTGGATAGGAGGGAATCCTCTACCCATCCCTTCCTTGCAGTCTTTTTACTTGTAAAGAAAAGTAAAACTGGCAGTGCCTCCTCCTGGTTGGGCCCTGTACACACAGTGATGTGCCTTGGGAGCCTCCAGGAATAAACCTGAGCTAATCTGAGCATTGGGTCTAACTCAAAAATACCAATTATAAACAATAGACACCCAATAGACACAGTTCGATAAATCAATTAAGTACTTTACAGCAGTAAATGAAACGTATCTAACTTGCATTTATGCTGCCACTATTTACCCCACCCCGGATGTCTGGATTTCAGAGTTGTAAATGCTGGCGTGGGTGCACTTGAAGATCATGATGCTGAGGACAGCACTCTGCTGCTCCACTAAATCTGACCAGCCAAGGCAACAAGAGGCAGTGTAATTCTAATTTGACATCATTCCAAGCTGCACAACTCCTCTGAAGACTGGAGTTGTTTTAACCAGGGTCAGCAACTCTGGGTTCTGGTTAGATGACAACACCCTCCGTCTCTTCTCAGGACAAGCCCTTTAAGACTCTTTGCTATCCCCCTCCCCTTGGAAGCACCTTCCCAAATAGGGTGACCAGACAACAAGTATGAAAAAGTGGGACAGAGGGTGCTGGGTAATAGGAGCCTATATAAGAAAAAGCTCCAAATATTGGGACTGTCCCTATAAAATTGGGACATCTGGTCACCCTAATCTGTTACTGTGTTCCCAAATGAGGGTGGCGGTTACTCATACTGCCTTCACTACAGGCCCCACTTAGGCCAGCTCTAGGCACAATAATAGTGAGTCTCTGTCTGGGCTCCAAGGAAGCCCACAACAGCTGCTCTGGAGAGGTGCAGTAATGGAAGCCGCCACCAGAGGGCGGGAAGAGACGAGGATAGAGAAAATAACCTGGTTCTCATCCTGGCATTTTTAAAGTAAAAACAAGACGGCCAGGCCTGGGAGTAGCTGGAACTAGCTCCTCCTCTCCCGCCCCCGCAGGGCTCCCCAAGCCACCCTCCCCATGGCTCCTAGGGCTGACCCTCACCACGTGGTGCCCGCAGCTGGGGCTGCTCGCCCTCCCCCCCCCAAGCTCCACACTGCCCACCATGGTATGTCCCCCTCCAAGCCCTGTGCCACCCGAGGCTGGGGCTGACCCCTTCCCCATGCTGCCTAGGGCTGGGGTTGTCCCCACCCCCGAGCTCCCCCGGCTGAGACTGATCCCCCCGGGGCTCCGCGCCTCCCTTGGCTGAGGCTGATCTCTCCCCCCGACCTCTGTGCCTCCCCTGGCTGCAGCTGATCCCTGCCCCCCAGCTCTGTGCCGCCCCAGGGTCAGCTGTGAAGCCAGCACTGCCCGCCAGCAGCAATTTTCTCCACTTTCCTGCTGATGGGCAGTGCTGCCTTCAGCTGACCCCCGGGCTGCCGCCGCCTCTCTCTGCTCTGCCTTGCAGCCAGGACAAATGCCCAATTTTGGCGAAGAAGTAGGGGCGGCCAGGACAGGACTGAAAAAGGGGACTGCCCTGGCCAAAATCGGACGTATCGGCACCCTAGCCAGCCTCAGCCCTTTTGTTCCCAGCCAGCCACTCACTCCCGGGACCAACCGCTCTGCGTTGTGTCCCCTTGCCCCTAGGTGGCTGCTCACTCCGGAGGTACCCCAAAGAGAACATGGGCCTGGTAAGCTCAGCATCCCTGCACCAGCGTCTCCTCCACTGCAGTATGATGATTCCCTGTGGTAAAATCCACACTCCCTTGCAAACAAGGGCTCACTCAGCTGAGGGGGGGCCTACCTAGTTCAATGAAAGGAGGCGAGCCTGGTGAGCCCAGTACCAGAAACCACCCTTACGGAAGCAGCAGCAAGACACCTTCCTCACTCTCCTCCTGCACAAGTTATTGCTTGCTCCTCCTCATTGTCACCCTCCCAGGCCCTCCTCCTGCACACGACATTGCTTACTTCTCCCTAGGGGCAGCTTCAGACATTTTGCCACCCCAAGCATGGAGGGTCCGCTGGTCCCACGGCTTTGGCGGACCTCCCGCAGGCATGCCTGCAGAGGGTCCGCTGGTCCTGCGGCTTTGGTGGACCCTCCATCCCATGACTTCGGCAGACCCTCTGCAGGCACGCCTGCAGGAAGTCCACCAAACCCGTGGGACCAGTGGACCCTCCGCAGGCAAGCTGTCGAACGCAGCCTGCGGGCAGAGTGCCCCCAGTGGCTTGCCACCCCAGGCACGCGCTTGGAGCACTGGTGCCTGGAGCCGCCCCTGCTTCTCCCCTCCCCTGTTCTCCCCTAACACTGAAAGCTTGTTTGTCTGAGTGATTGGCTGAACAAGAAGTAGGATTGAGTGGACTTTTAGGGTCTAAAGTTTTCATTGTTTTATTGTTAAGTGCAGTTATTCTTTTTTACATAATTCTCATAGACTCATAGACTCGTAGGTCAGAAGGGACCAATATGATCATCTAGTCTGACCTCCTGCACAAAGCAGGCCACAGAACCCTGCCCATCCACTTTTATAACAACCCCTAACACATGATTGAGTTATTGAAGTCCTCAAATTGTGGTTTGAAGACCTCAAGCTGCAGAGAATCCACCAGCAAGCGACCCATGCCCCACGCTGCAGAGGAAGGCGAAAAACCTCCAGGGCCCCTGCCAATCCGCCCTGGAGGAAAATTCCTTCCCGACCCCAAATATGGCGATCAGCTAAACCCTGAGCATGTGGGCAAGGAAGATTCTCTGCAGAATGCAGATCTCATCACATCTCCTCACGACCATTGAGCAGACTCATCTGCTGATAAGCAGATAGTGCACAAATTAAACTATCCATCATATCATCCCTCCATCTATTAATAATGCTGCTTAAAGCAGATAAGTCTTTTGCCCCTATTCCCTAGATAGGTGGTTTAGGAACTTCACTCTCTAAGGTTAGAACCTTATCTCATTCAAGTTAAACTTCTAATATCCGTGGTACCATTTGTCTCGCTGCTACATTGAGTACTAATGTAAATAATTCTCTCCTCCTAAGTATCTCTGATATAGTTTATAGGAGATATCCGCCGAGCTTTTTGGCAGGCTAAACAAGCAGCTCTGAGTCTCTTCAAAGGAGTTATTCTCGGATCATCTAAGGCGATGACGTTCATTGAATTCTTTCTTATCATGGGAACAGAACTCACAACTATTGCCAAGCTGGGTCTCCGCTTATATAAAGTATACCCTCTTATCTGGAAATACTTGCTGATCCGTAAATACCGTTCTGTTTTTTAGGCATATGATTGGGTATAGATCCGCTATCAAATCCCAAGTTTTCTCTCCTCGGTTGCTTGCCAATGTGTGTCCCAATGAATCTAAATTCTATTGTTATCCCTAGTGTATGACCTTGCACTTTTACTATTATTCATCCTATTAATTACTCAGTTTACAGTGGTCAGATTCCTGTAGATCTGTCTTCTCGTGTAGCAATACCCCGAGCTTTGGGTCACAAACTTATTAGCAATTCCTTTTGTGCAGGTCAGTATAAAAGTCATAGACGGTCCAAACGATCTTGAGTGATCCACTAGTATCCTCCGTACAGTTCACCTTCGACAACCGTGGATATCTCCCTTTAACCAGTCTGTTCCCTACAATTTCCATATTCATTCCATCTTTCAACAATTAACAACAGTTCCCATGTGGACCTGTCAACGCTTACTGAAATGGGGTAATTAGATCTACACATTTCTTTATCTAGAAACGTCACTTCTCAATGAAGAGATAGTTGGTTTGGCACGATCTACCTTTAGTAAATGCCTTGCAATTCGTCCCAATTACCATTGACCTCAGATGTCTAATACTTTCTCCTTTAATAATTTTTTCCAAGACGTTACATACACGACTCAGCTCAAAGGCTATAGTTACCCGCTTCATTTTTTCCTTCTGAGATAGAACTGAACGTTGCAGTTCCGTCTCACAGTATAACCCCCGAGTTACCGGATTGTTTAAATTCTCACTCAACGGGCCTCGCAAATTCAGGTGCAGTTCTTTAATTCCTTGGATGGAGATTGGCGGGCCTCGGATTTTATTCCATTAAGCTGTAAGTTGGCCTTACCTCAGATGCGGTAATATCCACTCGCATATCCTCATTTCCCGTTTATTCATGTCGCATCACTACTCTCACTAGTCTTATTAATTATTTAGATATTGGGCCATGCCTAGGTTATCCTTAACCTCCATTCCATCCTCAGTGTATAGCGGCCCCACTTCTTTCTTTGTTTTCTTCTTATTTATGTGGCTGTAGAACCTTTTACTATTGGTTTTAATTCCCATTTGTAAGTTCAGCATTCATGATAAAGAGATTCCACTACAGTACTTGTATGAGGTGAACTGAAGTTTCTTTTTCACAGTGCAAATGTTTGTAGTAAAAAATAAAGTGAGCACTGTACACTTTGTATTCTGTGTTGTAATTGAAATCAATATATTTGAAAATGTAGAAAACATCAAAAAATATTTAAATAAACAGTATTCTATTATTAACAGCGTGATTAATCACGATTAATTTTTAAAGGAGAGGTGGGGATGTAGGGAGGGAAAAAGCAACCTAGGAAGGAAGGGAGACCTGAGCAAAGAAAGCTTAATTAACTCATATCAAGTTATCAAGTATAGGCAGCATTGGCAAGTTTAAACTGAGAGAAGGTATAAGAATATAAAAACGGTCATACTGGGTCAGTCGAAAGGTCCATCTAGCCCAGTATCCTGTCTTCTGACAGTGGCCAATGCCACGTTCTTAAGAGGGAATGAACAGAACAGGTAATCATCAAGTGATCCATCCCCGTCTCTCATTCCAGCTTCTGGCAAAAAGAGGCTATAGACACCATCCCTGCCCATCCTGGCTAATAGCCATTGATGGACCTGTCCTCTGTGAACTTATCTAGTTTTTGTGGGTTTGTTTTTTTAATCCTGTTATAGTCTTGGCCTTCACATCATCCTCTGGCAAAGAGTTCCATAGGCTGACTGCGTGTTGTGTGAAGAAATACTTCCTTTTGTTTGTTTCAAACCTGCTGCCTATTAATTTCATTGGGTGACTCCTAGTTCTGGTGTTATGAGGAGGAGTAAATAACACTTCCTTATTTATTTTCTCCACACCAGTCGTGATTTTATTGACCTGTATCATATGCTCCCTTAGTCGTCTCTTTTCCAAGCTGAAAAATCCAAGTCGTATTAACCTCTCCTCATATAGAAGCTGTTCCATATACCTAATAATTTTTGTTGTCTTTCTCTGAAGCTTTTCCAATTCCAATATATCTTTTTTTGAGATGGGGTGACCAGATCTGCACACAGAATTCAAGATGTGAGCGTACCATGGATATACAGAGAGGCAATATGATATTTTCTGTCTTCTTATCGATCCCTTTCTTAAGGATTCCCAACATTCTGTTAGTTTTTTTGACTGCCACTGCACATTGAGTGGATGTTTTCAGAGAACTGTCCACAATGACTCCAAGATCTCTTTCTTGAGTGGTAACAACAGTTTAGACCTCAACATTTTATATGTATAAGGAAAACTTAACAGGTACGTAAAAATAGTTGAGAAAGAAGGTTATATTATTAGCTCTGAGCAAAGAGTGGGACTCCATGGATTAAAACAGTTGGGAACCCATATTCCTGGTTTTTATTCTGGCTCCGAGAGGAGAGTGGGGGTTGTTATCTGCTCTTGTAAAAGCTGAATTTTTCCACCAGTGTTTGTTGCTTTTGTCTGCATGCCAAATTGATTGCAGGATTGCTCTTTGCTGCACAGTTAACTGTTTCTGGGCAACTCCATGTGTTAATGCATCAATTTTAGGTCTTAACCTGCTCACTCTCAGTTTTCCACTTTGAAATTCTTTTTTATCCACTACCCAGCGAGGGCAAGGCGCAGCTTCTGTCTCCTAATGTGCTCTGTGAACTGTTCCATTGTTTCCTTCAACTGATTTACTAATCCAGTGAAAGTATTATTTGTTACTTTTCCTTTCTGTGCACTTACTTCTCCTGTTCTGACAGGCACCAATCTAGGTCTTGGGGTATGTTTTACCGGAACCTGGTTATCATCATACGGTGATGATTGCAGTGTTGTCGCCCTGCCCATGAACTGCTTGATGGCTTTTGGTCTGGGTCATTCCACATGTTCCCATTGCACCATCCATTCCAGTCATCCTATGTGTTCCATTTTTTAATTTTGCTAAGGCTACCTTTTTCTATTTCTGTCCGTAGCCTTCAGGCACTCTATAAGTACCTGAAGCCCATTGTTGCCCCACAAGATTTATAAGAGGGAATGGCATTTCTCTTTTTTGCAGATTCTCTACAGCTGTTTCCAATTTTCTAATCTGTTCCTGTGCTTGCTCTAATGTATCATGTCTTCAGACTGCTTGCTGCCCTGCTAGGAGAGCGGGGACTTTCCAAGGCTCTGTTGCTTTTCTTGTTTCTTTTAAATTTTTGTTTCTGTTACTTATCCCACCAATTTTGTGGTGTGTTGTCTTAACCATTTAACAGTCATGGTCATAGTTTGCAATATTGTACATGTCTTACTCTTATTATGTTTCAGTGCTACAGTCTCTGCCCTAGCCTTACAGATTCCAGTCCATGTTTCTTCCCCACTTTGATTTTTAAACTCACATGGACTGCTTTTTTCATTACCCAGTGTGTCCAAACCTTATCAAACTCTGTGAGGGTATCTAGGGAGGGGATTAGGGGTGTTCCCTACCTCGGAGTTTTCTGCCATGTTAGCTCACCACTTACCAAATCAACAGTTGGGGTCAACAGTGTTGTCAGCTGGCATGTGTGTGTCCTGTCTGTATGGTGTCTCAGCCCCGTGCAGATAGCTGATTCAGCAGACCTCACCAGTACTAGCCAGAAAGACCACAGGCTCAGTTCAGTGGCGAAGGCGCCCGGCCAGGTTTATTGTTGACGAAGGAAGATCCCAGTGCCCCAGAGGAGTTGCAGGTACACTAACACATGTATGCCCGCAACAATGGACCAGCTCAATCAGCAGTAGGACTTTCTGCTGCCCCTTAGGCTGGGCAAAGATGCCCCTCCTTTGACTTCTCTTTTACACATTGATACAAACAAGTTACATATTACACTTTCAATGTGGTTAGTTACCAACCCTACACCTCGTACCTCTTGGTTTGAATAAAACATCTCTATCCATTATCCTGTCCTCCCGTCCTTGTCTTACTCTGGGTCAGTGTGTTCCTGTACCTTTCCCAAGAATGTGTTTACGTGAATATCCAGTACCTAGTATTCAGGACTCCCTGTGTTTTAGCAATGCTTGCCATACCTTTGCCTAGTTCAGGTACTGGACAGTGAACTTGTAAGCAAGTGTCTGCTTTATGACAGGACCTGACTTTGACTCATAGTATGGCCTGGCTTTGCTGACTGTGGTTCAGGCCTCAGGTCTTGCACCAGGCCCAGTGCTCTAGGTAGGCTCTGTCTCTCTACTGCAGCCTGTACTTCTGACATCTCTATTGGACTGATGTTAACGTCAAGTTGATCAAGTTCATGTGCCATCAAAATCTGGTGCTGAAGTAGGTCTGGGTCTGTTGACAAAGTCTTTGAAATGTTCTGCCCATCTGTTTTTCTGTTCTACCTCCATTGTAAATATTTTCCATCTTTGCTTTTTATTGATCCATTTCCTGTTTTGAAATGTCCACAAATTTAATTTGGTAAATGGTTCTGTGATTTTCTGTCTTCGCAGCGGCTTCTGCTTCAGCTGTTAGGTCTTCAATATACCTCTGTTTGTCTTTCCTTGTGTTGCTTTTCTCAGCTTTGTCTACTTTCTTATTCTCATTCTTCCCTATACTTATCTGAACAGAGTGGTTCAATGTGGACACAGGTGGGAAACAGGGCTGCATTGTACCTCTGCTGTTGTTTGGCATTTCCATAGACTGGATAATGAAGATTTGTATTAGCACCACAAACCAGGGTATAGCATGAGTAGATGCCAAATTCCTAGATGACTTACACTTTGCTGATCATATTATGCTACTGTGTGATGCCCCCAAAAAAGTTACAGGCAAATACAAACAACCTCACAAAACTAGCTGGTGAATCAGGTCTCAGCATTAGTTATGCTAAAACAAACATGCTTGATGCCCAGACATCAAGCAGTAACATCACATGAGAAAGCAAAAATAGGAAGAGAGTAGAAGAGGTCACCTACCTGGGCAGCTGGAGACCTCGAGCAGGAAGTGACATCAAGGATAGGAAAGGCTAAACTCAGCAACATGTGGAAATCAAAGACATACAGCACTACAAGAAAAACAGGATTTTTAATTCAAACATAAGATCAACCATAGGCATCATCTCTGTGGGTGCTCCGGGTCTAGAGCATGTATGGAAAAAAACTAGTGGGTGCTCAGCACTCACTGGCAGTCCCACCCGCCCCCCCATCAGCTTCCCGACCACCAGCTGGCCCTACCGATCAGCTCCTCCTCCTCTCTCCCGTTGCCTCCCTCCAGCCATGATCAGCTGTTCAGTGGCTTTCAGGAGGCACTGGGGCAGGAGGGGAGGAGCGAGGGCAGGGTGCACTCAGGGAAAGGGGTCAACAGGATGGATTGGGAAGAGGTAGAGCGGGGTGAGAACATGGGGGAAGGGAGGAGTGGGGGGGCCTGAGGCAGAGTGGAGGGTCGAGCACCCCTGGCAACTCATAAAGGCAGTGCCTATGATATCAGCACTAACATGCGGCTGTGAGACTTGGGGATCTACCAAAATGTTAGACAGAAAACTAGCTGCCTTCAAAAACAAGTGTCTGAAAGATTTTGAGCATTGGTTAGAAAGATCTGAGAGTCATTGGACAGCAGCTTGCTCCCACTAGAATAAGAAGGGAGTGTTGGATGTACATGGGGCATGTACTCTGGATGCCAGCATACAGACTCTCCCATGAAGCTGTCAGGTGGAAATCAACTAGTGTGAGAAAATGAGGGCACCCAAGAGGAACTTTAAGAAGCAGCTGGAGCAGGAGGCAGGCCTAGTGGTTAGAGCAAGAGCTAGTAGGCAGGAATAGGAGCCCAGGGTCAGAATGGGAATCAGAAGCCAGATGCCAGAGCCAAGCATCAGAACTAAAGGCAGGAATCAGAGCCAAGGGTCAGAGCTGTGTCCCCTGGAGCCAAGCAAGGCAGGAGCAGGGCTAAGTCCAAAACAGGAGCAGGACTGGAACAAGGCAGGGGCAAGGCTGGGAACAGGCAAGCACAGGAGCTATTGCAACTGTGGCCAAATGCTTTGAGCAGCCGCCAAAGTGCTGGTGCTGCTGCTGCTGCTGAGCTTCAGAGCTGGCCTGATAACTCTTCCCAGGAATCGGGTGGGGTAGGCAATGTGACAGCCCACTGCAGGCCAGCTGCGCTCACTAGGTTGCGCAGAGACTGGCTCCGCTGCAGGCCTTGATTCCTGACTTTCTTTCTTACTCTCATCACCACAGTATTTACATGTGCCTTAAGGGTACATCTACACTGCAATTAAAAACCTGTGGCCGACCCATGCCAGCAGAGCTGGCTGGTGGGGCTCAGACTGCAGGGCTGTTTAATTGAAATGTAGACTTTTGGGCTTAGGCTGGAGTGCAGGCTCTAGGACCCTGTGAGATGGGAGGGTCCCAAAGTTCACACTGCAGCCTGAGTCTGATTGTCTTCATAGCAATTAAACAGCTCTGAAACTTGAGACCTATAAGCAGCTGGGTTCCCTCACACATTCTACACATGTTAATTTCCCCGCAGAGGTGCAGGCCTTCGTCACCTCTCCTTTGGAATACTACAATGAGCTCTGCCTGAAGACCCCATGGAAACTTCAGCTGGTACAGCATGCAGCTGGCTTAATGAAGTTTCCTGCAGGGGACACTGATTCCCATTCTCTGTGATCTGCCCTGGCTTCTGATTCATTTCTGGGTATAATGCCAGCTGGCAATTTCATCCCATAAAGCTCAACAAGATTTGGGTTCTGGCTCAGAGACCATCTCTCCGACTGGGTGGCCAGTTAACAGGTTTCAGGTGTAAAAGCCATGTATGACATGCTGACACCTCCCAGCCCAACTGTCTCTTTGCCTGCACCAGTCCCCTATCTAAGGCCTGGTCTACACTACGCGTTTAAATCGATTTAATGGCCGTTAAATCGATTTAACGCTGTACCCGTCCACACTACAACGCCCTTTATATCGAAATAAAGGGCTCTTTAAATCGATTTCTGTACTCCACCCTGACCACCCTTGCCGAGAGAGTAGCGCTAAAATCGATATAACAAGTTTCGGATTTACGGTTAGTGTGGACGGGAAATCGACGTTAGGTGGCCTCCGGGCGGTATATCCCAGAGTGCAACAGCTGACCGCTTGGACAGCAATTGCACTGAATGGGATGCAGCGGGGCAGGTAAACAGGAAAAGCCTCCCGCGAACTTTTGAATTACATTTTCCTGCTTTGCCCATCACGTGGAGCTCTGATTCAGCACGGCTGGCGATGCAGTCTCAAATCCAATAAAGAGCTCGTCAGCAAGGACCATGACAGAAGATACTGAGATCTGACGCGGTAGGGGAGACAAATCTGTTGTATCAGAGCTCCGTTACAGAACACAAAAATGCCAAAGCATTTTTGAATAAAATCTCCAGGATACACAGCGCTGCGTAGACAAGCGTGAACGGAAAGAGATTTCAATGGGACGCTCATGGATGGAGGGGGGTACTGAGGACTCCAGCTTATCCTACAGTCCCAAGCAGTTCTCTGAAAGTATTTTTGCTTGGCCTGAGTTCCCAATTGTCTGTAGGTTCAAACACAGTGTCTGGCGTGTTCAAGGGAACAGCTCCCTCAGTTTCTTCCCCCTCCCCACCACGTGAAAAAAAGGGAAAGAATCATTCCTTGAGACACTTCAATGTCACCCTATGTGGTACTGAATGCTGCTGGTAGATGGGATGCTACAGCAGTGAAAAAGCAGTTATTCGCTCCTCTCCTCTCCCCTCCTCTCCTTGGGGGTAGACGGTGCAGAAGGACTGCCCACCATCCTCGAGAACCCCATGCCTGATAATTGCTCAACATATCGAGAGGCAATTATTCCTGGTTACTCCCAGTAGACTAGGACAGAACGGCTAGTAACCAGCTTCATCATCGAAACTGGGGGCTGAAAATTTTTTGAAAGCAAAATTGGATTGACTCGCTTGGCAATGAGTCAATTCCTCCCTTATGGTTTTCCAAAATAGAGTCCGTCCTGGCCTGACTGTCATAGGCCCCAGGAGGCTGCCTCCAAGTGCCTCCCCCCACCTCATTTTATCTCACTAACAAGTCTCTGTTTCTTATTTCTTGTATTCCTTACAACTTCATGACACAAATGGGGGAGGGCACTGCCACGGTAGCCCAGGAAAGGTTTGAGGGAGGAGGAGAGCAAACGGGTGCGCGTTCTTGCAGGGGCACCCCTGTGGATACTGACATGGAAGCAGCTTGTGCTCTCTGATACACTGGATCTCTATTACACTTGCTATTATTAGAAACTAGGCAGGACGGACCTATCATTTTAGAAACCAAATAAAGGAAGGAATTGACTCACTTGCCAAGTCCAGTCAATCCCAGTTTTGCTTTAAAAAAATTTTCAGGCCAGGTGGCACTCATGATAGCAGCGGACAGTACAGAGAGGAAGAGATAACGCACGTCATATCTCATTGCCAGTTTTCTCCGGCAGTAGATCGGTTACAGAACAACAGGTACCATCTCTGCTATCATTGCGAAAAGCAAGTGGAATGCTGCTGTGTAGCGCTGGAGTATCGCCTCTCTCTTTCCGCGGCATCCCAGTACGATATACCGTGCCGGAAAAAAAAAAAAGCTGAACGGGCGGCCATGGTTGCCGTGCTAATGCGTCTGCCAGGGCAATCCAGGGAAAAAAAACGGCGCGAAAGGGATTGTCAGGTGATGTATTTCCCGGTGAGGAACGAATGACTGACGACATTTACCCAGAACCCCCCGGCGACGCCATGGAAACATTCAACCTGAATTCCAAGAGGTAGGAGACTGCAGGAACTATGGGATAGCTACGAGAAAGTGCTACCCACACAATGCAACGCTTCAGAAATCGATGTTAGCCTCGGAGCATGGATGCACAACGCCGAATTACTGTGGCCAGTGTGGCCGCAAGAAATGGAAATTATAATATCAGTTTTATAAAACCGATTTTAGCAAATTCGATTTTATCCCGTAGTGTAGACGTGGCCTAAGAGACCGCCTCACTTCTAACCCCATAGATCCCACTGACTTGATCTCATTTCTTACTAATCCCTGTGTCATTCTTCCCTCCGTCCTGTGCCTGAGCTAGCTTGCCTATTGCTGTTTAATCACTGTACATGTGCTAAGGGATAGATTTGGGTCACCTCTTTTTCAATTAAAATAGATAAATGAGAAAAGTTATGCTTGTGGCATCATAACTTGCTTTGGAATTTGCTCAGCAGTTAGGCGCATATGATAAGGAATACACCTGATCTCAACCCTGAGGAAAAGGCTCTGTATGACACTTGGTTTTGGTCACCAAGAGCACATTTCATCCCCAGGAATTTGATTTATCAAACTTCTCAGACAGTAGCTTCCAGGGAACTCCAGTACAGGGCAACACGCCCGTAAATGGCAGATGAAACTGAGCTGCTTGCTGCACTACAATTGGAAAGGTACATACATTCCCCTGGCCTCTTCTTCAAGAAAGAGCCTAATGTGTGCAACGCACAAGGGGAGCGGCTCAGATGGTGCTACTCACCAGCAGAGGGCGCTCGTCTGCACACTATATAGTGGAATTAAGCGACCAATGAATAGATTGAGCATGACACTTAATAAGTTGATGGGAATCCCATAAGAAATTCAAGGGAAGGATGCACTATGGTTAAGGCAAGAGTGTGGGAATCAGGAATTCTGGTTCTGACACTGTCACTCAGTGAGATCGTGGGTCACTCATGACTCTGTAACTCAGTTTCCCCATCTATAAGCTGGGGCTAATGCCACAACTTTTAAAAAGCACTCTGAGATCAGCAGGTGATATGAGCTCTGCACTATTAGAGGAACCAAATGTATTTTATAACGGTCTCCTGTAAATATCTCATGATGGGGGAGATTTGACTCTATCAAAATGATGAAATCTGCTCAGATCACTTATATCCTGAGTGCATTTCCTTCTCCTACTCCAGAAGCAGACCCCAAATCTCCCATTTTTGTACTGTTTCTCTTGTTCCCCTGATGCTTTCAGTTATACACTGGTACTGCACCAAGCTATTCACACTCTCTGAGAGAGACCATTTAAAAAGGAAGGAAAAGAAGAGCACCTTCAAGCATGGTTGTTTCAGAGGTAACACCCCAGTTTAGTTTAGATGCAGGATATTTTAGGGAAAGTATTTCTTAAATGGAGGATTTTCCACTGGAGCCTGGGGGATGAGGGCAAAAGACAAACTCTGTCTTGATTTAGAGTTGGAATCCAGGGATTTCTGGGAAGGAGGGGGCTAGTACCTTGAAGGTCCATATCCCTGCCCCTGGGAGTTATGAGATACAGTTATATCCCAGGGGTCTACTCTTGCTACCCCAGGGGCTTATGGGAAGGATTGGGGGCAGTATCCAGCGAAGAGGAGGGTCTCGTAGAATATCCGGGTTGGAAGGGACCTCAGGAGGTCATCTAGTCCAACCCGCTTCTCAAAGCAGGACCAATTCCGAACTAAATCATCCCAGCCAGGGCTTTGTCAAGCCTGACTTTAAAAACCTATAAAGATGGAGATTCCTCCCTAGGTAACCCATCCCAGTGCTTCACCACTCTCTGAGTGAAAAAGTTTTTCCTAATATCCAACCTAAACCTCCCCCACTGCAACTTGAGACCATTACTTCTTGTTCTGTCATCTGGTACCACTGAGAACAGTCTAGATCCATCCTCTTTGGAACCCCCTTTCAGGTAGTTGAAAGCAGCTATCAAATCCCCCCTCATTCTTCTCTTCTGCAGACTAAACAATCCCAGTTCCCTCAGCCTCTCCTCGAAAGTCATGTGCCCCAGCCCCCTAATCATTTTCTCATATCTTTGCCACAGAGGCTTCT
Source organism: Chelonoidis abingdonii (assembly GCF_003597395.2). Classification (NCBI taxonomy): domain Eukaryota; kingdom Metazoa; phylum Chordata; order Testudines; family Testudinidae; genus Chelonoidis; species Chelonoidis abingdonii. The sequence continues at coordinate 143,598,211 of NC_133769.1, read as the reverse complement.
GGGAGGGAGGGGCAGTATAGGGGGGGGGTGAGTTGTCCCTGCCCCAGGGGCTTCTGGGATGGATAAAGGGCAGTAGTCCATGGTTCTATTCTCACTGTCCCAGGTGTTTCTGTGACCGAATGTATAGGGGTGGTGTCTCTGTGCCCCTGAAGTGTCTGGGTTTGGGGGGTATGGGGACAGGGATGTCCCTGAACTTTCTCACAGTTTGAGGTGTTTCAGAACCAGGATTTGGATTCAGGCCCTTCACTAGTTTGTACGTACAAAATGTTGAATGTAGAGTGCAGAGCACCCGCCTGCACATACTTTCCCCCCACCCTTGACCCTTAACATATCTCTGTTAATTCCTTCTCCCTGTTCATGGATGCCCTCCCACCTCCCATTCTGGAGACAACCCCCCCAACAGACAAGAATCCCAAGTTCAGTGGAAAGATTGTGTCTCCTGGTCAGTGAGTCACCTGCTACACCAGCTGCTGTTGGGAAGGTGATGAGTGGAAAAAGGAAATAGAGGTGAGCTCTTTGGGGCTGAGAAATGTGGTGCATGTGCTGCAAGGCTTGGGGAACAAATCCCATAGCCAAGAGGGAGATGAGGGGAAAGGGTCTCTCTCTCCTGGGTGGCATATCATGCAAGTCAGGAGAGCGAGGCAGCCTCCTTTTCTTCTCTCGAGGGCCATGTCTGCACCAGGATTTCAGTCACCTTTTACCTTAATACATCATAATATGCACTGGTGCAGTTTACTATGTCTTGAAACAATACCACATAACCCTGTCCATCTCAAATGATCAGCAATGAAATAGTTAATGCTCACGTTTAAAGTGTCCCCATCATGCTTTAGTATTAATGCCCTGGGGAGATGAGTGGGGCTCAGGGAGCCCACACCTCTCTGAATCCTTGCTTCAGCCTGTCTGCAGCGTAAGGGCACATTTACACTGTGCGGTTTTAAAGGCTGTACCTACACCAATGCATCTGAGCTGGGTACAGCCACCACCCACCATCCTATATGTAAACCATTGTACCAGTGTAAAAAGGGTCCTGTGCAGGAGCAACTCACCCCATGGGGGTAACCATGTTTGGAACCAGGTTTAGCACAATCAGGCCACACGCCATGGGCTACATGCACACATCACGTGGGCTGGAGTCGGCCTGCCAGCCAGCTGTTTAACCCCTGTGCGCTAGGGAATTTCTACATACACCTCAGGACACATACAGCTAGTGAGTTAACCAGGGTGCTTTGGGTGGAGAGGTTCAGGGACTGGTGACAGCAGAGAGGGTTATATGGCTCAGGGAGAGAGCAGGGCAGAAGGAACATTCTGTTTCATCTGTCTCATTCCCAGCTGATGTGGGCACTAACGGAAATATTTATGGGAACACTTTGCATTAGCACAGCCCCTTCGACTGGGGATCTCAAGCGATTTACTATCATGAATTAGCAAAGCCTCCCAATCTCTCTGTGTGGTAGCTGGAGGGGGTAAAGAGAGACAGGGAGAAGAAAAGGATGGGAAGCAAGAGAGGAAGAAGTGAAGGAGAAAGGAAAAGAGTGAGGGAGAAAAGTAGGAAGGATGGAAGTAGGAGCTGAGGCAAAGCATTTTACCTCTTTCTATTCCTTTTTCCCTCTCTTCCCGCCCTCTTCCTACTCTCTCACGTTAAAGACTGTCTGCTGCCCCTTAGTGGCCATTTTAAGGAATGGTGATTTCAAACACTGCTACTTCAGAAATTGTCTCTGTGGTCTGTGCAAGTGTTTGTGCACACACACATTTGTTTGTGTGAAAAGTTCTCTTTAAATGGACTCAAAAAATTTTCGCTGCTACCCAGGAGGTGCCCTGGCTTCTCAGAAGTGTCCAGTAGACAAAGAACTTGGGGTCAGTGATCTCTACCCCATGGTAATCCAGTCTGGAGCTGTACTCTCAGATGGACAGGCCTCTCTCGTCCCAGGGCCACAGGTGCTGAGTTCAAGATACCCACCAAGATTTGGGGCTTTTCTACATGTAGAGATGCATTGGTTTAAGTGTAAGGTGTGATGTGAAGTTGATTTTGTTCAATTAGTGCAGAAGGCTGTGTGGACACTCTTATTAGCGAGACAAGGTGAGTGAGGTAACATCTTTTATTGGACCAATTTTTGTTGGTGAAAGAAAAAAGATTTTTAGGTACACGCATGGGCAGCGGGTATAATAGACCAGAGAAGGTGCTGCAGTCAACCTGCCAATGGACCACTGGGCTGCAGTGCCCCTCCTTTCCGGAGACCCACACCACCTCCTCCACTCCACACCTCACCCCCGAAGGTCCCCGCTGATGGGGCCAGTGGCTCAGACAGTGGGGGGGGGAGCCTTCAGGGGTGGAAGGAGTTGGTACTCGAGGAGGCTGCCAGTGGCTCAGCCTGGCCCGACTGTGCTGGGGGGGGCGGGTATTGGGGGGGGTTGGCCCGGCGCTCGGGGAGGATGTGGCGGTGGTTCAGCCCAGCACTTGGATGGGGCAGCGGCTTGGTCTGGTGCTAGGGGAGGGGGGGCATGGATCGGGGGGCCAGCGGCAGTAGTTTTGCCCAATGCTGCTGGGGTGGACGGGCCGTGGCTCCTCTGGTCGGGGAGCCCCTCAGAACTTTTCCTTTTACTGAGTGTGTGTGTGTGTGTCAAGGCTCCAGCATGCAAGTGGGTGGGGCCTTGAGTGGAAGGGGTGGGGCCAGCAGGCTAGCCTCTCCAAAGGAGGAGTTCACCCACCCCCCATGGTACACAGAGCTCTTCAGACCTGGGAACTGTACTCAGACTGTCACAACTAAATACAAGGTGGATACAGCTCAGTGGCTGGTTTCATTGGGAGACTGTTTTTCAGCTAGAGAGAGAGTGGTGTTGGCTAGAACACTGGTGCCCTCTCTGCGTACTGTGTGTCTCCTGTCCGGGAGCGTGTGAGCAGCTTGCACAGACTAGTGTGACCAGGGAGAGCTGCCAGTGAGCCTGGTGCCAGCCCCAGTGGCCTGACATACTGCTGCTTTCATCGCTGCAGCTCCTGGTGAAGCCTGAAGCTCCACAGATATCCATTTTATATCTGTGGATATCCGCATCCATAGATACACATTTTGTACCCTCTCCATGCTCTTTGAATAGGGGCGGGAGTGGGATTTGCTCCTCTTTCCAAAGCAGATGCTCATCTAGTTCTGATTTGCTCCCTGCCTGTCTCATCTGCTCCAAGTACAAGGAATGCTTCTTCAACCTGCCTTCTCCGAGAGAAACACAAGTGCATCTTAAAAAAACCTGAATCCAAACCCCTACCAAAACACAACACTCCACTGTACACACAGTTCTCCCCCTGCAGAGAGGATGAGTGAGAGAATGAACCATGTGTAGCAAATATTAGCCATGTAATTTGATGTTCGTCCATCGTTGTTGATGAAGACCTCAACAACTCATTCATTCGATGACCAGGCTCTGTGTGTCCAAAGATGACTGATCAGTCTGATTCGGGCATGGAACGTCCTGTCACACGTCAGGCAAACATGTGATGGCACTGTCGATGATGTGCGGGCAGCTCTGGACTTGTGCAGCTCACGCTTTCTTTCAGCCTCAGCAGTACGCCTCGCCTCAGAAGTATTACTGCCTGTGTGAATGAGGCTGCGCCATGCTGGACGGTTCAGTGCAAGGGTTTCCCATGTGGCGGTGTTGATTTCGAGGGACTTCAAAGAGGTCTTCAGCGTGTCCTTGAACCACTTCTTTTGTCCTCCATGGGAGCGCTTTCCCTGGGTGAGTTCTCCGTAAAAGAGCTGTTTAAGAATGCGCTCGTTTGACATTCTCACGACATGTCCGGCCCATCTGGTCTGGACTCTCATCAGCAGTGTGTGAACTGATGGCAGACTGGCTCTGGTAAGGACTCAGTATCGGACACTTTGTCCTGCCATCTGATTTTTAAAAGCTTTCGCAGACAGGAAATGTGGAAGTGATTGAGCCTTCTTGTATGATTCCGATAGACAGTCCACGTCTCGCAGGCGTACAGCAGAGTTGGAAGCACCACTGCTCAGTAGACCTTCAGCTTCATTGGTAGGCTGATCCCTCGACGTTCCCAGACATTGGAGCGCAATTGGCCAAATGCAGAGCTGGCTTTAGCAATTCAGCAGTTTACTTCATCATCGATTGACACTGCTCGGGAAAGGGTACTGCCCAGGTACGTGAAGTGGTCCACTGCCTGAAGTCTCTGTCCATTTACAGTGATGGACGGTTCTGAGTACGGAGCGTGGGGAGCTGTCTGGTGCATGACCTCAGTCTTCTTGATGTTAATGGTGAGACCGAAGTTGTTGCATGCAGATGAAAACTTGTCCATACTGGCTTGCATTTCTGGCTCTGTACTAGCATTCAGAGCACAATCATCGGCAAAGAGAAAGTCTCGAAGTACAGTTTCCTTCACCTTGGTGATGGCACGCAGTCGCCTCAGATTGAATAGTTTCCCATCAGTTCTGTACTTCAGGCCTACTCCTTCAGTGCAGTGTTGAAAGGCATCAGTCAGAGTGGCAGAGAATATCATGCTGAACAAAGTGGGTGCTAAGACACACCCTTGCTTGACACCGTTGTTGACTGGGAAGGCCTCAGATGTTTCACTGTCATCCAGGACACGAGCCATCATACCATGATGAAATTGACGTACCATTCATATGAATCTGTCTGGACAGCTGAATTTCGACATGATCCTCCACAGGCCCTGGCGACTGACAGAGTCGAACGCTTTCGTGAGGTCCACAAAAGTTATGTAGAGTTCACGATTCCGCTCTTGACATTTCTCCTGTAGCTGACCCGCAGTGAAGATTATGTCAATAGTCCCACGTCCCTTGCGGAAGCCACACTGTGATTCTGGCAGTAAGCCCTGCTCCAGGTGAGCGATCAATCGGTTCAACATAACCTGTGCAAGAACTTTCCCCACAGTAGAGAGCAGCAAGATTCCACAGTGATTGTCACATACCTGGCGATTGCCCTTCCTCTTATAGAGGTGCATGATGGACATGTCTCTAAATTCCTGTGGAATGGATCCCTGCTTCCAGAAGGACTGAAACAGCTCAGTGAGTTTCCGTAGCAGCACGGGTCCACCGACTTTGTTCACCTCTGCTGATATAGCATCTGACTCTGGGGCTTTGCCACTTGACAGCTGGTTGATGGCTTTCTTCACTTCGTCCTCTTCTGGTGAAGCATCCATGGAGTCATTGACTGCAACCTGGGGCATCTTGTCAATGACCTCATCATTGATGACTGAGGGGCAGTTGAGAACTGCTTCAAAATGTTCAGCCTGTCTCTGGAGAATCTGCAACTTCTCTGTAAGGAGCACAGTGCCATCAGAGTTCAGGAGGGGAAAGCTCCCAGAAGACTGTGGACCACAGAGTGTGTAATTTAATGCACCACTGGAAGGCACTCAGCTACTACTATGATGATTAAGCCAGTATAAGAACTCGAATAGAATAGACTTGCTGTCTTTTCTCTTCTTGTATCTTTCTCCATTTTCCTCTCTGTGGCCTTGTTTCTCTTTGCATGTTTCTATCCTGCTTTGAGTGGCTGTGTTCCCTGGATGTGCAAGTATTGCCAAAATGAATACATCAAATATCTGCGGGAAGAGGCTGCACTCACTGTGAGCCCAAAGTAAAGCCCAAATCCTGATCTCACAAAGTCAAATGGAAAACTCTCTTTGTCTATAATTTGGCCCTATCTCCATTGAGGAGTTGCTCCCCATTTACACCCAAGTAATAGAGATCAGAATATGGCCCAATGGGCCAGATTCATCTTTGGTGTAACTCCATTAATTTTCAGTGGGCGTTCCCATAGGGATTAATTTGGGCCTCTGTACCTAGGATAGGATTTCAAAATAGGAATGCTATTTTATACACAATTTGGCAGATTCACCTCTCACAGGCCTTGTTTACACTAGCGTTTTTCAACTCTCCCACCTTTGCATTATTACTGCTGCAGTAGCAATGATGGAGGCGCTAACGTAGACAGGCTGCCAACTGCCTTTGGCATTTTAACCACTGAGTCGTGTAGATCTGCTCTTATTAGGGTTAAATGCACAGTGATCAAAATACCAGTGGTCTACAATAGTTGCCTTTGCTGCTGCCATGGTGACTGGCAGGGCCGGCTCCAGAAACCAGCATTCCAAGCTGGTTCTTGGGGTGGCAATCTGCAAGGGGCGGCAATCCCTGTTGTTTTGCCCCCAAGCAGCACACTGAATTGCCGCCGGGGACAGCGGGGGCAGTCCGTGTGCCCTTAGGGCGGCATGCGCATTTCCGCGGTGGCGGCAATTCGGCAGCAGCTTCTATGTTTAGCTGTCCGCGGAGGCTTCAGCTAAACATAGAAGCTGCTGCTGAATTGCCGCTGCTGCGGAAACACGCCTGCTGCCCTAAGGGCACACGGACTGGCCCCGCCTCCCGCAGCGGCAATTCAGTGACTTGCTTGGGGCAGTGAAAACTGTAGAGTCAGCCCTGCTGACTGGGCAAGAGAGGGAAATTTGAAGAGGAATGCTAGTGTAAACATAAACACACTGATGTGAATCTGGATTAACCCCATTACAGTCAGTGGAGTCACTCTGGATTTACACTGGTGAAGCTGAAAGCAGAATCTTGTCATGTCTGTTTCTCATTCTCCCTTTGATCCTGTCTATGCTACAGAAATAACCCTGGTTATAAACATTTGTGCCCAAAACATGTTATAACATGCTGGGTTATTTTGGCTCTGTGAATAGGTTGCAGCCGTGTTAAAGAACCATAGTAGCAAGTAGGAGTGAATGGAATGAAAAAATGACTCCCTGGGGCCTAGTCTACACAAAGATTTTGTTCTGATAAAAACTATTTTGGTTAGGGCTGTGGTTTTTTATTGAAATAGCCAGACTGGTACAGCCCCACATGTGGACAGTTATACCGGAATAAAGTGTGTTAAGTCAGTATAGCTTATTCCTCTTCCCACACTAATCAACTCTGGTGTAAGCACATCTATACTGGTATAACTGCATCCACACTTGGGGAGTCTAGTGCTTTAACTATGCCATTTTATGGCTTTTTCTGTCCGTACAGCCATGGAAAAGGCATGTTTGCCAACATTCTAATCGCACTGTCTGTGGTCATGTCTAATCTCTCTCTCTCAATCTGGCCTTGTGGAGATAGCTAGATCCCTGGGGCAGAGACCATCTTTTGTTCTGTGTTTGCACCAGGCCTAGCATAATAGGGTCTTTAGTCCATGACTGGGACTCATAGCTGCCATGATATATGGAAATAACAAATAATACTAATAACACAAGCTAGCTCTCACTATAAAATCCTAGTGGAGACAAGGCCCACATAGTTGTTAATTTGATGTCTCTGGTCAAGGCCAACATTATACGCCCCACCCTGAGTTGACCTTCACTAGCTATATCAAGTACCAAACTACATCCTCTCTCTCTTTCTCTCTCTCTCTTTCTCTCTTATCTTTCTGTCTCTCCCCAGTCACCCATTTAAATATTGTACACAAAAGCAGGTAAATCTCCTTCTTCCTTCAGTCTCAGACAACATCCACCTGCTGAATCCATTTCATAGCCCTTGGGCTTTACCATCCTCCCTGCCTCCATTCAGATGGAAAGCAGGTGAGAACCAAGGAAGCTCCAGGCTCTAGCACTTGCTAATCACCCATGAATGCCGAGGTGGGAGCCAGCCCCAGGGGAAGGGACAGTGAGGGTAAGGGCTGGGCAATATGGGGAACCCTGCTTCAGCCCAGCAGGTGCTCGGTTTGAAAGAAGAGCCCCCCAAAATCAGACAACAGCCTCAGCAGGGATGAGCTCAGAAAGAATGGGAAGGGGAATATATGTGTCTGTTGGGGTTTCCAACACTAGAGTGGCACAGGAGGGACAGACTGACTCACCCAAAAAGCATGTGCTAAGTACATGGGTTTGGCTTCTGTGCTGTGCTGAGCACAGGGCCGCCCAGAGGATTCAGGGGGTCTGGGGTCTCCCCGCTGTTGAATTGCCGCCGAAGACCCGGAGCGGAAGAAGCTCCGGGGGCCCAGGTCTTGCGAGTTTTGTGGGGCCCCTGAAGTGAGTGAATGACCCTGCTCCAGGGGCCCCGAAAAACTCTTGTGGGGGCCCCTGCTGGGCCCGGGGCCTGGATCAAATTGCCCCATTTGCCCCACCTCCCCCCCAGGTGGCCCTGGCTGAGCATACATGGGCACAACATCGCCTGCAGACTCCATGTCCATTTATGCCCACCACAACAGGAGCCAAAACCATTTACTTCATGTCTGGGGATTGGTCCTGCTTTGAGCAGGAGGTTGGACTAGATGACCTCCTGAGGTCCCTTCCAATCCTGAAATTCTATGATTCTATGATTAGTTCTTTTCTGAGCTGCAGGGTAAATAAGTTCAGCCTGGGTCAGTGCTTCGATGTAGAGATGTAGGGAAAATGTGGGTGCTGCAGAATACAGTGTGATGACTCCTTAGGGAGCAGGTTCCCTCTGAATCACTATGCCTTGCTTCAGAGAGTATGAGGGTTACTCAGTAGGGGGCGCTCTTTCCCCTGAACAACTACTAGCCTGAACACCCCAGTGTGGACATAGGCTTCATTTTACTATCTTTTGAATGAGATATGAAATTGAGGCTCTGGCTACTCAAGATTTTGAGAAACCTCCTGGTACTTTTCATAAGAGTAGGAATGTCCTGGTATTTCAACAGGATATAAGTATAAACTATTCTTTATCGTCTGCCCATAATTGTTTGTCTAGTGTTTCTATGTGCTGTTAAACTACCACAGAGAGCGCAGTGGTGAGAGAATGATCTTGACCCAGTGTGTACAACACCTTGGGATCCTTCAGGCTATAAGTCACGAGAGAAATGTGCCATATGGTTATCTGTGTAACAAATCAGCTACTTTACTCACCTAATTAAACCTCATCTTTTCCGAGCACTTCTGGGGAGAGACACTGGAGGTTGTGGGTGCCGGGGAATACCTTCCTTGCACATGCAGCAATCCAGTGGTGATTTAAATATACCTTTTTTGGCTGAAGGTTTGCTACAGCTGTTAGTCGCGCAGGTGATATTCTCATTGAGGCCATGGCTACACTGGCACTTTACAGTACTGCAACTTTCGCGCTCAGGGGTGTGAAAAAACACCCCCCTGAACGCTGCAAGATACAGCGCTGTAAAGCCTCAGTGTAATCAGTGCCGCAGCGCTGGGAGCATGGCTCCCAGCTCTGCAAGCTACACCCGTAAGGACAGCGCTAAGAAACTGTGGGCAATACTCAGACTGGGCAATGGAGGGCAATGTCCTGCCAAGAGAATACACTCCTGTTTAATTCTGCATGCCTAGCAGGACTATATTTAAAGGGACTCAGTGGAGCATGTCTGGGGTATATTGGGCAAGTCCTTCCAGAAGCTCAGCACGCCTAACATCATGAAAGCGGTTTAGGAAATGGATCGTATCCTGAGTTTAGAGGGAGCCCCTCCAGAGCTTTGTCTACGCTAGGAAATGTAGGACCTATAATTGCCCAGTGGTGCGGCTCCACTCATGCTGCCAGTGGTGGAAGCTGTAGCATTTGCAACTCTGATGGAGCTGCACTGGTGCTGGAGAGAAGGTGGGAGAAATTCAGGGCATCCTCAGTGTAGCCATGGCCCTCGAGGTCACTTCTTGCCCCTCTGCCCACAGCTGGTAGAGGATTGTTGCCTACACTTTATTCTGCAGGGCTTTGTCCAGTCCTAGTTCCAAATAATGCTGTTTTCACACCTTCCCTTGGGTTGGCTATTCCACAGCCTAATCAATCCTGCCCTTAGGAAATGGCTCCTGATATGAATATGTGGAATTAAAACACTATGTCAGAGTGTATCTCAGGAATGGGTGGTAGTGAAAGAACAGACCCCTCAAACTCTTGACCTTGTGGTTTGTTCATTAGCCTTCCTGTCCGCATATTTTCACACTCTACTTTTCTGCCCAGGGAAGCAGTACATCCCAGTGACTGCTTTGGCCTAAGTCTGCATCTCCACTGTTAACAAAGAGCTACAATTATCCTGCAATTCTCAGGTGATCAGGAGCCTGAGATGTTAATAGGAGGGGAGAGCTTTGTCCTTTTTCTGACCTGCTTCCCCAAGGAGTCCAGAGAAAGGAAAATGAGATTATAATACAAATGACGGGCTAATTTTTGTTATTCTTTCAAGACTGCCTTCCATCCACAATCACTGCTGCTCAGGTTGTGATGTTCTAGCCAGACAGTGGCAGGTGGATCAAGCACTGGAATGCTGGAGAGTGTTGGGTTAGCACTGGGTACAGTTATGTGTAGGGAGCCCAGGACTGGAATAGCAGGGGAGCTGCCGGGCAGGACTGAGGGGCATTGGCAGAACTGTGTGGGGAGAGACCAGGACTGGAATAATGGGAGGTCATGCTGGAGAGCAGGATTAAGTTGTTTTTCTAAATTTAAATTAAGAGGGTTCAACCTTTACTGTTTGGTTGGCTCTCCACAGCTTATGAGGTGCATGGTTTGTCTTTCCGGATGGATTTGATTTGATTTGATTTTAGATCATTTTATGCCCCTACTTTGTAGCATGATGTTATGCTCCCACAGAGGCACTATAGGTGAATGCATCAACCCCATGTTGTGAGGAGCCCACTCCTTACTCAGGCCAGACTGCCAGGCTAGGACTGGTTTGCATTCCCCGACACCCAAGCTGTTACATTGTCTGTCCCAGGAGGGCTCAGCATAGAGTTGCAAATGTTGGTTGGAGGTATTCCTGGAGCTTTCTTCACATGACATAATCTTCAATTACAGATTAATCTTTCGTTCCTGGAGACTCCAGGACAATTCTGAAGGGTTGGCAAGCCTAGCTCAGCAAGGGAGGTATTCCTTACTACCTTTGAAAAAATCAAAACAAAATCAAAGAAACAACGTCTGTTCTGACTGATAGGGCCCAATTCATACTCCAGGTGAAGTCCTGGGAGCAACTGTAGTGTAGAAAAGGGCCATTTTTTTGTCTGAGATACATGTTGGAAAAATAAAACCCTGTTCTACAGACAACTGCTTGCTGAGCTGTGTATGGTCTCACTATGCTGCAAAGCCCCTATTGCAAGATGGTATCCCCTGCCCGAGAAAACACACTTCAGTCTTTGTTCATGGGCACACTACAACTTAGCCAGGAGAAAGACGTTAGGTTTGGCTAAAAGTTCTATTATAGCTAAGACCTAACCAGGTTCCCACAGGGACTGTGTCCATTACAAAAGCTTGTGGTATTTGAACACCATTCAGAGCACCTGAGTTTGTTGACATGCTCAGCAGCATATCAGCCAGTCACGGGTAAAACCTGGGCTGACACAGTGTTGAACATGATTTGCCCTGGCCTCCACTGACTGCAAAGTCATGATCAACATCACGTCAGCTAACTTGAATGCTCCCAGTCACATTCAGATAGGGGAGGAGGACTTCCTCATGTAGACAAGCTCATTGAGCTAAAGCCTTGGACACTGAAGGTGTGTGGATTCTGAAGAAGGGTTAGATCCTATTTACACAGCTCCTAACTCATGGCTTGGGTATATTTGTAATGTACACAAGCCCCTGACTTGGACATAGTTGTAACATAGACAAGCCTGTCTATACTGGTGTGAATCAGAGCTAATTAATTGCGTGCATGAGTAGGAGAGGGTCCAGGTCCAGATGTGATATTTTGCAGCTTGAGCCAATCCCTGGTAATGGACCTGGGGCCCCAAACAATGGTTGTCCTGAAAACACCATGCTGGAGAAATAAAAACATATTGAAGATGCTTTTTAAAAGGGAGGCCAGATGGACTGAAATGGATTTCCAGGGCTGGAGGAAGGGATTTCCACTAGAGCTGGGTGATTTTGTCATGCAAATAGTTTTTTCACAGAAAAATGCAGATTAAGGGCAACTGAAACTATTTGTGGATTCGGTAGATGTCAGTAAATAGTTTGGGTTTTAAAAAAACAGCCAAAGAATTATTTTTTTAAAATGTCTAAGCTATTCATTTCAGCATTTCCAAAATGAAATGTTTTGACTTCTAATTTCAGAAATACCTTTTGTTTCGGTGTTTTCCTGCATTTTATTTAAAAAACATTAACATTTTTTAAAAACCCTGAAAATGAAAAACAAGACAAAACCAAACCCTTTCATTTCATGTCAACCAAAACATTTCAGTCAACCCTAAATGAAATTTTAAACTTTCATTTCACTGAGCAATTAAAAAAGCATTATTTTGGTTTGATCTGAAATGTTTTTTTTTTTCAAACTTTTCAATTCAGTGACCAAACCAAAAATTCCGTTATTCACTCAGTGCTAATTTTCACATGCCAGGCCCTGCCATAGCCAAGATGCAATTCCTTACTGGGGAACCTCAAACAGTGGGTGATGGCTTAGGGTTGTCTGAGCTTGAAATATTACGGTTGCCGATCTCCCGCTGTAGCACTTCTGTGTGGACACTATCTGTGCAGACATGAGGGGTTCTCCCATCGCTGTAGTTGAAGCTACGCATGGCTAATGAGGCGCCTCATGGTCTCAGACACCATCCGATGGTCCAGGGACATCTACATCAAACACATCGCCAGCCACCGACAGTACCAGGAGGCATGAGCCAGAGTGACATTGTGCATCAACTATGAGAAAGGGACCAAGAGACTTTTTCTATTGGACCATATGAACTGGAACCATAAACTCACAGAACGTTAAATCTCACCAAATGAGGGTCAATCCATCCTCATCATTGTATCCACTCATTATACTCCACATCTGAACTCCCCCAAGTTCTCATATTATACTCATACAAACAACATGCCCCCATATCTCAATATCTGTACTTTGACCTGTTCATCTTTTACCCCCAATCAGGGATATTGGAGATTGTGTATTCCTTACGCCATCCAATCTTAAACTGAATTTTGCACCCCGTGATAATCTGTACGTTATTCCCCGATAACCAGAAACTTCTATGCTTAAACTCTGTACCATTCACTGTTTTAAAACATCATCTTAATAATATTTTTAAATCCATCTCCCTGAGAGGCGACTCCCTCCCCCCGCTTTGAGGTGCATGCGTGGTGTCTTTTCAAGCCTATGGGTATAACTGAAGGTAGCATGCCAATGACCCATCACCCCCTGGCTCTACTACTGCTCAAAACCTGGCTCCTTTTCTGCTCCTGGCAGAGGCAGGCACTACCCTCACTGATAACAATGGCAATCAGAGCTGTTTGCCCCCAGGCTGAATTTAGCCCTCTGTCTCTTTTCTAAAATCTCTTCAGAAAACGTATCTTTCCCCTTTGTTTCTGCCACACTTGGAGGTCTGCTCATGAAAAGCAATGTGCGGAGTTCGGTATTAACATTATTATAGTATTAAAATTAACATTTTGAGTGGTGCACTTTGCAAAGCCAAAGGTGCAGGTGAATGAACAATATGGACCCATATATGTCTAATTTTTAGTGACATAAGAGATCAGTTTTGCCAATTAAAGTAACAATGACCATAAATAAATATTTGTCTTTGTTTATTAATTAAACTCTTTGGTCCCAATCCAAAAGGCACATGCTTCAATTTGACATCATAATTTCATAGCACTACCCATATACATAAAGTTAAGCCTGTGTATACTTCTTTGCAGGGCCTTATTTTTTGATGCAGGTGATACCTTTATAATAATAATACCCAGCTCTACCATAGGGCGTTTCATCAGTAAATCTCAAAGCAAGTAAGTATTGTTGGCCCAGATCTATTGATTTCAATATCTTTGTGGATCTGGGCCATTATCCCCATTTGACAGCTGGGGAAACTGAGGCACAGAGTGATGCAACTTAAGCAATGGCATTATTAATTGTCACTACCATTTTATTATGCTTTAAAATGATAATAGAGCACAATAGCAATATTTACTATTTAAAGCAATAGCAAACATATGAAAATAAATATATTAAGGATGACATGACTATGTTGCAATACACAGTGCGCATGCTGGAGTTGTGGGAGTCAACAGGAGTTTTGCCAGTGTCATTAAAGAAAGTCAGATCAACCCCCACTAACAGTTTTATTTATTTAAATTAGGAATGTGAAGAATGCCTGATGGGGAATTGACCCTACTGACCTGCCATGGGGGAGGGGGGGAACGAGAGAGCCACGGTTTGTACTGTTTCTTTATTTTTATGCATCCTTTTAGCCTGATTAGGTTTTCCTTGGGTTCCTAGTTCACTGCCCGACTGCCCATGCAATCTAATTTAGGAACAAAATCCCAATTAATTAAGATTTCATCAAAGTGGGCTGTTACTGTGGCCAGCACACCAAAGGCTCCAGCCTGTTGAAGCTTATTTAAGAGCTGTGAACTCTCTCCTAGCCATGGCGACATATCTAATACACTTAGCACCTAGTTCTGGGAGGTAGCCTCAGCAAGTGCCCGTTGGGGTAGGGGGTTCAAGCACACCTCCCAGGTGCCTTTGTTTGCAAGTGAATGGGCTGCAGCTCTATGCACGATAGGTTTGCACTGGTATTTTCGCTGGAGGTTTGTGTGTATGTCTGGTGCCAGAAGGGATTCCCTTCCTGATACCTTTGAATTCTTTTAGGAGGGGGTGTCTGGTGCCTGCTGTGCCTCATTCCCCCTTTCTTTGACTGATTTCATTCCGGGGGGGTGTCTGCTCTGTGTGTATGGGAAGCTATTGTCTCTTTCTCTGGATTATTTTGCAGGGGGAAGGGGTATGGAAAAAAATTCACCAGTCAAAGGCATCGTGCCCCCTACTTAAATCAAAGGCAATTTGGCAAAGTTTATTGACTTCAGTGGTTCAGGATCAGGCAGCTCAAGTCAGGGATTCTGCAGTAACTTTATTTTTTCCTGTACATGTTCTTCAGGTGTGCTTTTCAAACTCATATTTTTCAAATTCATCCTGCAAACTTCCTCCCCTCTCCCCCTCTTCCCTCGAGTGAATGTGCTGCAGAGAAACTCCTCAATGCTCCTCCCCTATCAGATTTGGAGATTTTTTGAATCCACTGGTTGCAGAAGAGGAATGATCTCCCCGGTATTTATTTATGGAAATGTAATAGCAACTTTGCCTTCTTTCCACTACAAAATAAAATAAGCATTCTTAACTTTTAAAGCTAAAGCCCCCAAATTAAGCTTGATTTAATGCCTTTATACATTAATGCAATTTTCTTTGCACTTTGAAGGTGTTTGGAAATTTATTTTTAAGTGGATTTTTTTTTCACTAGGGTTGGGGAGGAGAAAAAGAGAGGGGGGAGAGAACATGATAAACAAGATATTTTTTAAGAGCAAAAATTAGGGAATAGGTTTGAAAAATGGGCAGAAACAGTCCCCAAAAGGCATGAAAAGGAGTAAGAAGTGCAAGGTGGATCTACACGTTGCCTCCCTCTAAATCCAGTCCTGGGAATTTTGTTAATACCAAAAAGCTTATTAAATGAGCCAATCTGCTGTGAACTCACCTCTGCACAATTCATAGATTTAGATAACTGGTAGAGAGGGAAAAAACTCTAAAATATTGTTGCATTAATTTGCAAGGAGGCTGAGTGCTTAACTGCTTGCAATTATAGCCCTGTTTTTAAATCTGCAGTGCAGACACACATGCTTTCCTCATGCCCTGGGGGAAACTCTGGGTCTGAGTTAACTCTGCGTTGGAAAAAGAGGGGGCTGTATGAACTAGCAGGGGGTACCTCCCTATGCTTCCAAAATGTATACTCAAAAAGGACCTGATCCTGACACTGAAATCAAGGGTGTGGGCGGGGGAAGGTTTACCACTGACTTATTAGTGGAAATAATGCCAGGCCTGCTACCCATTCTTAAAGTGAGAAGGAAATTCTGTAGTTACCCTTCGTTGAATATTAAAATGTTTCCACTCTGCATAAAGGATAGCCAAATTTTAGGCACCTTTCTGCCAATCTGAGCGAGTCTGTTCCAGAGTGTTGGCCATGTAATGGCCTGTCTACCTCACCTTTTATTTAATACTACTTTACACATCAGAGGAAAGGGAATCAATAATTGTCTATCGCTTATTGATTATCTGTCTTAATTATCCATCCATGGAACTGATCTGCTATCGATATATTGTCAACATACCTTGGTATGTCTACATACAGCTCTGTATCTCTAGCCTGCCTATGCAATAATAGATCTCTGAATCATAGGGACTGTACACATTACAGCTCAGACACAGCAGGGGTGAACAGGCTTTGGGGGATCCGTTTTTACAATTCAGTTTTGCAAACAGTGTTTGTAAACTATTCACATTGAGCTCTCATTTTTTTTCACTCCCCCCATCCCCCCCTCGTGCCCTTCTGTACTCTTCCTCCTCCCAATCCATAGCCACTCCCCTCCAATCAACTTCCTTTTAACATGACAATGGCCTTGAAAATTCTCTCTAATCAAGGCAAAGTTAGGAAGGGCATAAATCTACCCCCACTCGATGGGCATCTGTTTGTGTGTTTGTCTGATCGAGTCTGCCCCTCTCCATCTCCACCTTGTCTTCTCAGAGGTTAGGGGTTTATTCTGGGGTAACGTTCCCCAAACACAAACATCCATGAGTGCCCACCTGGCAATGCCCCCCTACCAGCCCTACCCAGCCGGGGTAGGAACTGGAATAAGGTATGGCGACTACTACTGGAACTGCCCAGCAGAGATGGACAATGACCCCCACAAAGAGGCAGCGGATGCTGATATCCCGGTCCCAGAGCCAGAGGAGAAGACCCTCCATAATCCAGGTAGGCCAGTTTTGAAAAGACTGAAGTAAACACGAAGAAAAGTGATTATTATCATCAGTCTTGCTGTCTGAAATGACTCAACAAGGGGCGGGTGTGGGAGAGCTCATCTCAACAGCTCTCCTCTATCTCCATAGCCAAGTGACCTCCCCCTCTTCCCAAAAGATGCTACCTTGTTTTTTAGGGAGGAAGAGGGAGTCCGAAACGCTGTCTAATCTGGGGGAAGATCGACCCAAACTAGCTTAGAGGGTATTTCATGGGGGCCTTAAGCACCCACTTCTAGGTGCAATAACCAGTCCTGTCTGGCAGCAAGTTGGTGCCGGCGGGCGGACGCTCCTCGGAATGGACCAAGAGCAGCACTAGAAAGGTTGGCGTCCAGGGCTGCTTGGACACGTGGTTGGAAGACTCTAGCTAAGGGCCCGATCCTGCTCTCCTGGACGCTAAACGCCAACGCTGCCTTCAGTGGGGGGAAGCGAGACGTGTTTAAATCCGAGTTGAGTGGGGCTGCGGGGGGGCTGTTCAGAGAGAAGCCTTGCGGGGGGCTTGGGAGGGACCCGCTTTCCGATGGGGATTGGTGCATGTCTGGCCCGAGAAGGGAAACCAGCCCTGGCCCCTCTTGCCTGGTCCCGGCCTTTTGTAGCACGGGCACCGTGCGGTCCTGCTTGGACCAATTCCAATCCGCAACAGGCCGAGGCGGGGCGCTGAAAGCTCCAGCCGTGCAAAGCGGGGCGCAGTGGTACCGCCTGTGGCTAACGGGGCGCGAGAGCCCGGGAGGGGGCACAGGGAGAAGTAGCGACAACCCTCCCCCCCAGGTGGTGGGGCAGGAGGCGGGCGAGGTGCCAGGGAGGGCACCGCGGTGACCCAGACCAAGGAAGGGAGGCAGGCTCTAGCCATTGTCCTGGCTCCACTTCTGGACCAAATCAGGCCTTGCTCCCTTCCTGGGAGGAGGCAAAAGGGCCCGAGTCGTGGGGTGTGAGGGATGCGGTCTCTGCACAGGGATCGGCTCCCACGGCTGGGTGGGGGACAGGCAGCTCCTTGGTGGGGTGCCTAGCGAGGGTGGCCCAGAGCTCCCGGCGCCGAGCCAGGCTGCGAAGGTGCTGCTGAGTCTGTCATGCTGCTGGTGTCTGGCTCTTGTGGCTTCCCAAGGCGCATGCAGACCCCCGAGGCTCCTTCGGCTCCCGGCCCCCATGCCTGTCCCACGGACAAGACCGGGTAGAAAAGAGCGAATTCAGGGTGTTCCCAGCCCTCGGGAGACAATTTACCCCCCGGGGCCAATGGGGAATTGCTCTGTACAGCGCCTTCCCCGAGGCTGCCCTGCATCTTGCTTTCCAGGCTGATCCGCGCTGTTACTGCTTCGGGCACGCTCTCCCCCTGCCTTGCCTGGCTCCGGCCCCAGCATTTATTTCTAATAGGAATTGTAGCAGCTGGCGCCGTGGTGGCGTGTTTAACCCTAGAGCCCGCAGTGCCGGGAACCCCCGCCAGGCGTCTGCAGAGAGCGCTTCAGTTTTCGCCGCTGTTTGTGCGGGGTGGGCCCGCAGCGAGTTTGAGACACCCCATTAAGTCGTGTGACCCTTTGCCGTTACATGCAATAGGCACGTTTCCCGAGCAGGGAGCTCAGGCACCGACCAAAAGCAAATCGGTATCCCCTAGGGATGAAATTCTCCTGTCACGCTGCAGGCACCCTTAATGCGCCACTTTGCTTTCTCCCTGCCTAGAGCTCTCTCCAGCTTCCTCCAGCTCGGGAACACGCATGCGGTACACCCCGGACTCAGCCACCAGCCCCAACACGGAGCCCCCATCCCCACACCCTGCGATCCGGATGGGTGGGGTGGAAAGCGGGGGAGGGGTGAAGAAGGCCAAGAGCCGCACGGCCTTCTCCCAGGAGCAGCTGCAAACCCTGCACCAGCGGTTCCAGAGCCAGAAATACCTCAGCCCCCAGCAGATCCGCGAGCTGGGCTCAGCCCTGGGGCTCACTTACAAGCAGGTGAACACTGAGATCTGGTTCTGTAGAGCGTTGGCATCCTAGTGGGTGGGCTGCATCCCTGATTTGAGGTGGTCTTACAAACATGGTCAGTTTTGCAGTGGGAGATCTCTGGTCAGATCCCCACTATCTCCTCTTTTCTGTTGTAATTTACATCTGTGCAAGGAGACTGTGAAATGTTACCAGTGTCAGAATTCTCCTCTTGCTCACCTAGGATTATCCATCCACTTTGCACAGGTGTTCAAGACTAAGCAAAGGGGCAGGCAATGAAGACTCAGGTTTCAGAGTAGCAGCCATGTTAGTCTGTATCCGCAAAAAGAACAGGAGTACTTGTGGCAACTTAGAGACTAACAACCGAAGAAGTGAGCCCATGAAAGCTTATGCTGAAATAAATTTGTTAGTTTCTAAGGTACCACAAGTACTCCTGTTCTTTTAATGAGTCAGTTCCTGCTTGTTCTATAAGTAGCATTCACTGTGCTCTCTGAGCCACTACTGACCTCATTGCCCCAGCATGAAGGCAGGGGGTGCTGTGCTGCACAGAAAGTATGGGCAACTTAGGTGTACTCTCTACTCTCAGTGCTGACACTAGTGTTACAGTGTCATCCTGCTGGGTGCTGTGCTGCAGAAAGCCGTGTGGATGACTCTAATTTAGGACTGACCCATCTTTCATACAAAAATGGAGGTTCTGACTATTTGTGATCATGAAGAACCTGTGGCAATTTGCAGTAGGGGTGTCTGTCCCTGTGACTGTAATTATATTTGACCTCCCTAAATTCTCCTATTTTCATCTGGATATAGTGGTGTTCTTCACTTCCTAAATTGTTGTATATAATTACTATGGCCTGCCATGTTCTAGCCCAGAGGTGGCTGCATTTCAATGCTGGGTGAAGCAATCCCTTTATGTATTGTCTAAAAAATATTTTGTGAGCTCTGTCTAAAAAGGGATTTTTATGCCCTATCTCCTACTCCTATCACCTCTAGGTAAAAACATGGTTTCAAAACCAGCGGATGAAGTTTAAACGTTGCCAGAAGGAAACTCAGTGGATGGAAAAAGGGACATGCCTATCCCAAGTAAGAAGAGGTTTCATTATGGGCAGTTACCAAGGGGACCTGTAATATCTATCTAATGTACGTGTTTGCTCTCCAGTTAATATGGGATGCCTATGGGCTTAGTAACCAGCCCTTGCTCAGTGTTTCCAGTATAGCATTCCTTCATTCTCTGTTTACTGTATCATGTCATTGAAGCCTATATTGGGGATCAAATGGATCTGGGGGAGGGAGAGCAGAACTTTCCACTTCTAGGATCTCAGGTCGGGGGACTGGTTGGATTAGAGAATGGCATATGGACATCAGTTGCAATCCAGTCAACCCAGGAGGAGCAGGGGATGGGTTGGAGAGTCTTTCACCTCTAGGATATTGTTACTTGTATTGTGGTAGTGCATAGATCCTAGGGCCCCATTGTGCACTGGAGATATATATATAAAGAAAAGGCAGTCCCTGCCCCAAAGAGTTTATAATCTCCTGGTTTGTGCTATTGGAGCCTCAGTACTCTTTGCTTGTACCTGTGTATTGAACTGCCTTCTCTCTCTCTCTCTCTCTCTCTATGGATTTCATCAGGCAGGTTACCTGGATTTGAACCCAAGTTATCACCAAGGTTGTCCAGTTAGTGCCAGCAGGAGCATCCAGACTGTGACCAATGGGCATCAGAGCTATGGTAGCAGCCAGACCTATGGGAGTGGCCAGAGCCTGTATCCCTTTGTAGCTATTGAGGAGGA
Source organism: Chelonoidis abingdonii (assembly GCF_003597395.2). Taxonomy (NCBI): domain Eukaryota; kingdom Metazoa; phylum Chordata; order Testudines; family Testudinidae; genus Chelonoidis; species Chelonoidis abingdonii. The sequence goes on along the minus strand of NC_133769.1, from coordinate 143,577,798 downwards.
GGGGTTCTTTGGGAAAGCCGGGGGAGCCTGCAGCGCCCAGCAGGCAATGGGCTTCTTCAGCCAGCAAAAGATGAACTTTTATCATGGATTCCCGGCAAGCATGGATTATGCCAGCATGGAGACAGAAGATGGCTACCACTTCCAGAGTGCCTCTGTCAATGCAACGTCCTTCCCGGGTACAGCTGGGTGCCAGCAGTACCAGCCAGCATGGCACCCTCAAGGGACGCAAAGCAACTATAACTCTTAGGCCTCTCCTTTTTCTTTCCCTCTCCCACTCTTTCTTCCGTTTCTCTTATCCAGCCTCTGTTTTTTAGGGCCCTGATCCTGACTCCTGAGATGTGTGGAGTCCCCCAGCTCCCACTGACTCCAGTGGAGGGGCTTGGTGCCTTGCCGGATGGTTGGGGTCTCTCTCTCCTTCTCTTCTTTAAGAGGCTCCTGTCTGTGTCTGACTCGAGGTGTGCTGCATGGCTCTGAAGTCGGCTTTCCTCATATTGACCCTGGCTGGCTCCAGGAATACGCTCTGTATGTGTGTGGAAAGCCATGTTCATGCGAGAAGTGTGTGAATGTTGGAACTGGAGACGACAGAGTCTACACCAGTGAGTCCTTTCCCTACCCTAGTTCCCCTAGTACAGCTGTATCCTTTCTGTAGATCCTTTCCAAAGCTTGGTCCAGTCCTTGTCTGAAATTAACTGATTTTAATTACAACACGGAATACAAAGTGTACAGTGATCACTTTATAATATTTTTAATTACAAATATTTGCACTGTAAAAAACAAAACAAAACCAAGCATGGGGTTTTCTCTGGGTAAGATTCTTCCACCCTTCAGCAGACCCCTCACTGTTAGAAAGTGTTCTTGATTATGCAACCTGAAATTTCCCCCCTTTCTGTGTTCCCTCCCTCCACCAGCCAACCTTCATAACATTTGAACATGTAATACATCCTTCAACAGGGGACTCTCTCCAACCCTGACCAAGGACTAGATTTGATCATCTATAATCTTAAAAAATCTCGGATTTACTATAATCATAAATAACTGAAATTCCTTTTTAATTAGAAGCTGAATATCTACCAAACAGTGACAAGAGACAGCTTAATCCTCAGGTGATGCAAATCAGCATAGCTTCATCGATATCACCATTTGCACCAGCTAAGCATCTGGACCACTACAGGGGTGAATGGAATTCAGATTCTAATTTCAATTCATTGTCTAATTAAGAAAGAGAGAGAAAGGAGATTGAGAAAGAGGAGTAGAGGAAGGAAAAGGGGAGGGATGGAAAGATGGAGAAAGTACAAAGTAAGCAAATGTGGTGGATTAGGTTAATATCCTAATCCAAGAAAATTACCTGTAGTGTTTACAAAGTGGCTAACTTCCTTATGTGTGTCAATCAGTTTCATTCTAACTGCTCTCCCTCCACATCTCCCCTGCTCTACTCTGCTGGCAGGCTCCCAGCCCTACAGGACCGTGGCTATGGCATCACAAGTCATCAGCGCTGTGAGAGCAACTGATGTCCTCAGGTATCCGTCTGATTCTCTTACAGCAGTAATAATAGCTCATATATCGGTACATGAAGGATCCCATAGCACTTCACAAATTACACAAAAATGGCCCCTAGAATGAGGCCACTCTGGGGTGGAGGGTGGCAGCCAGGCAAAAATAGTCATTTCAAACCTGATGGTTAGCTCTCTTAACCTAGAAATTAGAGATGGTGGATAAGCCCATTAGATCCTATCTATCCCATTCTCCCAGGGCCAGTGCAGGATTGCGCCCTACTGTTTCTTCTCCAATTCTAGTTTTAAGTGACTCTGTTAAGGAGGCTTCCCTCACTTTCCTTGGGGAGACATTGCCACAGGCTAATTAGATTACTTATCTATTTCTTTGTTTAAAGTGGGACAGTGTCAGCTTCTCCTGGACTCAGTGTTTAAGCATGTGGATGGTGGAGGGGGAGTGAGAAGTGGGAATTAAAAAAAACAAACCGAACTTGATATAAATACAATTGTTTTCATAAATGTCTTTTAAAATTCAATAAAAACAGGTTTTAAAAAAATCAATTGTCCCCTGCAGTGCTGTGGAACTTAAGGTCATGCACAACTTGCAGCTTGTAAAACTGACTCAAAAAACGAAGTGAAACGGACTAGTTCCACTGTCCCAAGCCAAGTGCAAAAAGTAAACAAACAGCATCAATAGTGAAAAATGAATTACATGTTAAAGATTTGTTTAGTTTGATAGCAGGTGGTGTTGGTAGTTTATGTAGTAGTTTTGTTGTTAATGTACAATTTTTATCTCAATGCTGTCTTAACATCTGCACAAGGACTTTGTCCTACTTACATTTTTAATGCAAAGTAGATAAATGTTTACTATCATGGATTGCTGGGTATATTTTTTTCCCAGATATGTTTTTAAAAAAAGACTTTTTACTTGCAATGAAATGTAACTTGTGTTTTACGCTGTGTCTGTTTTATCACATTTTTTTGTTTCTACCTAATGTTTTTATAAACTCGTGTTTTACATTTGAATGGAAAAATAAACTGAATTTATTTTAATGGGGTGTCAGTTCAGTAATGTAATAACTTCACTTTCTTTCATCCTGAAGGATGGAAAGTGCTTTATGGGAACAACTTCACCTACAGAGATGAGGAAAAAGTATTGAGTCTTGCCAACCCCATGAGTTCCCCCACCCCTCCCCCAAAAAAATCATGAGAATTTTAAAAACAATAAATGTTTGGGTGGTTTTTCTTTGCTGGCTTCTGAGCCTTTAGGTTGAATTCACTTCCTGTTTTCCAGATTTTTTCTGCAACCATGAGCGCTAGAAACTTATATTATAAAAACAAAACTGGGTAATCTCTTGAATGTTATGCTCATGGGATATAAAAAAAATCATTAAGAACATAACATCTTTCAAGAAGGTTGCAGAGTCACACTACTTTAATTCTTAAATTCCAGACTTTTAACACACAACCCAAAAAACAGACAAAGCAGGCTGTTCCCCAAAACAGGCATCATTCACCCACCCCACCTTACTGTTGACTGTCTGCAGGATGCCGCTGAAAGTCCCAGATGCTTCCCTACAGAAACCCCTTGCCTGCAAGCAGGACCAGGAAGCCCTTTTCACAAATCACAGTTGTAGTTTTGAATATACTACAAAGAACTGGGAATAGTTCCCATTATTCAGTTCAAGGTGAATGTGCTCCCCTGTTTTCCCACTCCCCCTCTGCTCTGCTCCCCAGTTCAGACATGCAGTGTGTGGTATGGGTGGGAGGTTCTGTGCTTTCAGTCTTTCTGGTTTCTCTTCTCTGGCTCAACACTAGCCCTGCAGCATTACAGGAATTGTCCTGCTTGCTCTGTACCACCATTGTCTCTCTTCCTGTGGACATCAGCAGACGCAGAGGCCTTGTAGCTAGACAGTAAAGTGTGGGCTCTAGAAGTGGAATGTAGAATCAGTTGCTTGGCAACCCTTCAAGAGAACTGCAATTTGTGTTTTCATTTCCCTATGCAAGTTGAATGCTGGTTCATAAAGGTACCAGATAGGTGACAACCCAGGAAAACTGAAATCCTCTGCTCCTCAGATACAATACGAACAGGGCAAGCTTCCCTCCTCCCCCATCCCCATGCCCTCACCCCTGACTTGACTCACCCTTGGGATGAGAATGGAACTGAGTCTTCACCCTTGATGAGTGCTATAAATACCAACACTAATTATAACTAGTGCCTTGGTGATTTTTTGTGGGTTAGCCATTAAGAGTTTAGCAGAGTTACATGCTTTGCCTTTCTCGCCAAAGATCTCAAAGCGCTTTGCAAATATGGATGAATTGCACCTCAGAATATATGTGCGGTAAATAATGGAACCAAGGCATGGGAGGGGTAAAATGACAAAGGCCTGATCTACACTAATCTGAAGTTAGGTTGACTTAACTACCTTGCTCAGGGCCGTGGAAAAAATTTCATGCCCAGTGTGATGCAGTTAAACCAGCCCAAGCCCCAATGTAGGCACTAGGTTGATGGAAGAATTCTCCCGTTGACCTAGCTACCACCTCAGAGAGGTGGATTTACTATTGCTCGGGAAGAATGCCTTCCATTGCTGTAGTGCCTATGCTAGTGGCACAGCTGCAGCATTTCTAGTGTAGACAAACCCTTACTTGTGGTCACATGGCTGTTGTATTCTAGAACCCACAACAAAGCTTGAGCCTATAAAACTAGAGAGCAGTGTGAACGGAGTACCCTTATGGATTTTCTGAGGCAGCTACTTCAATTAAAGGACAATTCCTTGGAAACCTGGTCAGGTGGCAGCTTTTACTTGCAGCCCCATCCCCAGCTTGGAGTGGAGACGTTGGGTTTTATTGTTTGTTTGTTTTTTAAAGGTGTTAGCTCAATTGAGTTAGTTTAATTTGTAACCCAACTTCAAACATGTTAATCTGCATCTTAATGGAGCTTTTCAATCATGATAAACTAATAAAGTTAAGCAATACACTTTTTGTCCCTCAGTAGTCCTCTGCTGCGGTAGTGCTAACAAGAACTCCCAGACCAGTGGAGTTAACACCCCACTGAGATGAACAGGGCAGGTCACACCTCTCAGAGCTATTGCTTTGTGTTTTTTAAATAAAGAGGCCAAAACCACCCCTCCCTCCATGAGATTCTGATGTAAGTCACATGGCCAGGAGCTGGTACTCTAGGTATGTGACCATGCGCCTTAAACTGGCCCCAGTGTCATCTAATATTGCTCAGAGCAGGCCTGTCTCCAAAATGGTGCCAGCCACCAGTAGCATGGGTTCTAGTATTGCAAACTTCTGAATTGGTGGGAAGCTCCTTACAGCACCATGGTAATACAAATCAATAATCCAATGTTAGACATGCTTTTCAATTTCTTACGTGGTGCTTCTGTGTTTTTACATGTTGCAGTGTCCTGCAGTTTGTCCAATGTGTTAAATAAAGAGATATATAGAGATATTTTATGGAAGAAAAAAAAAATCACATTTTATTTGGATCTCTAGACTTCATCAACAGTAGACACAGCAAGGTTTAGTATAAACTGCCTAAATAGGGTCATAGATTTAAAGGCTAGATGGGACTAATATGATCAGCTAATCTGACCTCCTGCATACCAGAGGCCAGAGAATTTCACCTAGTGAGTCTTGTAGCAAGCATGTATCTTGTGATTGAGCCAGATCATATTTTTTAGAAAGATACTCTGTTTCACTGTAGGGTAAATGTGTGGGTACACCAATGTGTGTGTGTGGGGATGTGTGTGTGTGTGTTTTGTTAGTGACTACATGAAAGTTTGGGTGGGTGTAAGTGAGCCCATATGTCTGAATGTAAGATAGAGACAGAGTTGTATAATTACCCCAAGTAGGAGACAGCGTGAGAGATGCAGGGAAAGGAAGACATTCAGTAACAATTGGTTTGGGCCCTCTGCATTAACCCTTTTTAGGGGTGGTACAGATGGTGGCCAGCAGTGCCCGGAAAAGGTGCCACAGTGGCTGAGGCATGGTGGAAGCTATAGCCATCTCCTGTCTTTGCGCCAGTGTATTCCATGGTCCCAGGAAAGCCATGATAAAAGTCTACTTTGTGTTGGGCAATGAATCCCACTGTCTGTTGGACACTACAGGTGGCCCCACCTTTGCCGAAGACCCCCCCCTCCTCATTGGCTATGAATGCATATGGGGTCTGCCCTGCTGAGTAGTTCTGACAGGGGTTGCCCACAGCTTGGATGTTTCCAGCTGCGCTGATCGGATAGCTCTGGTGGAATTTGGGGTGCACTTCCAGGTACCCGCTGGGCTGGAACCCAGTCTGAAAGAGAGAACAGGAATCAAAATCAATTGCATCTCCACTGGCACTCACTGTATAAGGGCTATCAGTCCTTTTGCTTCCAGGCGTATCCATGAGGCAGGAGGAGGTAGGGAGGGACAAGAAGAAATGTACTTCATAGGTCTGATATGAGGCCACTCTCACAACTGGGGCATGAGGCCAGACTCACCATTGGCCTGATCCGGTAGAACAGGAGGAGAGCTACTAACACTAGCTGGACCATTGCCCTGGTTGGCTGGGGAACAGCAAACTAGCTACCATTTGTGCCGTAGGGCAGGAGGCACAGCAGTGGGATAAATAGACCAGAACAGCGGAAGGCAGGCAGGATGGATCTTCAGCATGACTGGGTATGGCAGAGGCAGGTTACCAAACTAGCGGGACCATGATACTGATCCAATACGGCAGGAAATGGGATAGCAGAGGGAATATACCACTGGGCTATGGGAGAAGGCAGGACAGTGGGCTTTCTAGACCAGTGGTCTTGGTCCCCTTTCTGTGGAATGCCCTTACCTGCGTGAGGCACTGAGCCCGCTCCGACCACAGGTTGTACTTCTGGCATCTCTTCAACTTCATCCTTCTGTTCTGGAACCAGGTCTTAACCTGCAGTGAGGGGTCAGAAGGTTCCCGGGGGGGGGAATGGATAGTCAGGGGGGAATAGGGAATGGGCTAAGACATTTTTCACCTCTGACTCACCGATTACAATAAGCCTCTTGGGTCGGGGGTGGGGTGACTGGAGGGCTCAGGGAATCAGGGAGTGGATTATAAAGCATCTGAGTGGTTGCTGGTTACAATCTGGCAGCAGTTCAACATCAGATGCCTGTTTAGTGGCCTATGCAAATTGTGTTGGTGGATCTCTGTCCCCAGTGCCTACGTTGTCCACATTGTGCCCATCATTGTGACATGTAGGCGCATTACAGTTGTGAAAAATGAATGAGTGTGGCCAACTGGCAAAAATCAAACGCAATGCAGTCTTTACGGTCCCACCCATAGAATGGATGAAATCCCATTTGATTACAGACCAAAATTAAGGAAATGTGTGTTTGTGGGGGTGTAGGGAGGACAGAAGGCCTGCCCTGCATTCTATCTGTCCCCAAAATCAAGATCCCTGATGGGGGCAAATTCCAAAGCAAACTCCCCCAGGGCTGTGTCTGCACTAATAGGGAGCGCTGCAAGGATGTTGATTGCAGCAAATAGCTGGTTGTCTCACTTGTCCTGTTTCTGACAAAACCGGTTTGGGGGTGGGTAGGTGGGGCATGTGTGTGTTTGTTGTCCCAGTGCATCCTGGGATACCTGGGACACCAAGCCCAGAGTGCCCACCTCTTTCTTTTGGATAATATCCAAACGCACTGCATTGTGGGATAGGGTTAGGAAGAATGGCTGAACCACAGCAGCGACAATGCTGGCGGTTTCTCATCCACACTAGGGAGAGACCACTATAGACAGCACCAGTTCAGCTGGGACTGGGCTAGCGATTTCATCTCAGGCATTGCAGCGGTGGCACAAGTGATTCTCATAAATCTGCAGGGATGGCGGTTGTGTGTGGCGCTTGCAGCACCTGCATGATGCCTTGTGTCAAGCTATTCCAAGCAGCAGATCATTGAATTACTGCGGGCAAACAGGTCGGAGGGAGGAGTCCAGGCTCGGGGAGAGCTCACAGCAGCACCCCAGCTTATTGCAAAGGCTGCATGGGAGCACTGGGGATGGGGTGGGGAGGAAATTATTTGTGAACTAATCCATACCAGGCCACTCAGAGCCTTATGGGGCAATTCACCAGTGCCCGGAACTGCATCCAGCAGAGGGCTGGGAATTGCTGCAGAGCACAAAGTGTAGGTAACTATGGTAACCCACTTACTGCACAACCACACCACAGACCATGGCTTCACGGCGCTGCCAACTCCTGGCATGCAAAAATCACGAATCGGGCCCTGAAAATCATGAGAGTTGTGATTTTTTTTAAGCCAGATTTTAACAAAAGGTCTCTCACTCACTCGCTGGCTTGCTTTGCCTCCTGATGTTAGCTATTTTCAAGCTTTTCTCTGAAACCAGGAGGGCTAGAAACGTTTGTTATTTAAATGAAAGCGGAGCTTCTCATGTTTTCATATGACTCAAGGTCTTTAGGAGAATCAGCAAATTTTGGCAGATTCACAGTAAAATCTCAGGAGTTGGCAACACCAGCATTAGCTGGCTCCCTCATCGTGAGTCTCAACAGAGGTGCCAAGGACTGACTAGGTTTTAGCACATTCCATCCACGGATGTGTCATTATCCCCATTTTACAGATGGGGAAACTGAGGCACAGGGAGGCGAAGTGACTTGCTCAAGGTCACCCAGCAGGTCAACAGTAGCGCTGAAAATAGAACCCCGGCCTCTCTGCCGAGTCCAGTGTTATATCCACTAGGCAATACTGTCTCCCTGCTGAAATTTCCCTTCCCCTCCAAGAAGGGTTTTTCTGGGGCAGGACTGAGGCACATTTGGGAGGGGGAGGAGGACAGTTATATATGTGTGTCTGGAGCTTGCTCTGTCACAGCAATGTCCTATACTTACTCTGAGGATAACTATAGGATATAAATACAAGTATTGTGATCTATATCTTTGTTCCTGTTCTGTGCTAATCACCCCCCACCTTTATTCCACTGCACCTGTTGCAGTAAGTGACATTCAGGTGCAACCCAGCCATTACAAGGCAAACACTCTATGCTCTCGCCATTCACCTGCTTGTAAGTGAGCCCCAGAACTGCAGCCAGCTCCCGGATCTGCTGGGGGCTGAGGTACTTCTGGCTCTGGAACCGCTGGTGCAGGGTTTGCAGCTGCTCCTTGGAGAAGGCTGTACGGATCTTGGCCTTCTTCATCCCTCCCTCATGTTCCTTCCCATTCTTCTGAGGCTTGGATGCAGGCTGGGGGGACGAGGATTCTGTTTGGGGGCTGGTGGCCGAATCTGGTGTGAAGTGGCTGAAATTCCCAGAGCTGGAGGAAGCAGGGGAGAGATCTAAAGACAAAGGGGATATGTAATGAGCCCACATACGTGTATACACACACACACAGAGTCCTCTGCGGGGTGAGATCAGAACTGCTCCTCTGTGTGACAGACACCCTGTACCACTAACAGCAAACAGAGATTCTCCTTTATTTAGCTCAAGCGCTGAGGGTCTGCTCTGTTGAAGCAAAAGGATTTGATAGCGATTCCGGCTGCCAGTGTCAAGTTGTGAGTGGCCAGATTAAGCTGTACAGTGACACCGTAGGTGGGAGGTTCATCCCTACAATTCAAAATCCTCGACAGCTTGTCCTTCTGCAGAGCACTTTGAGACCTAAGGATGAAAAGCGCTATAATTATATCTGTTAAGGCTGTCATTATGCAGCTTAATCTGGCCACTAACTTGACACTGGCAGCGGTGATCGCTATCAAATCCTTTTGCTTCAACAGAGCAGACCCTTGGTGCTTGAGCTAAATAAAGGAGAATCTCTGTTTGCTGTTAGTGGTACAGGGCGTCTGTCACATAGAGGAGCAGTTCTGCTCAGGACAAGAGTAATTATATCCCTTTGACAGATGGACAAGCTGGGGTGCACAGATAAATGACTCGCCCATGAGCACACAGTGAATCTGTGCACTGGACTCTTGGGCTTAGGTCCAGTTATTTTTGAGGCTTGATTTGGGGTCCCCAATCTAAGACACCGTAAAGGGGCCTGGTGCTCAGAGCCCAGGTGTACTGTGCACTCTCTGAAAATCAGGCCCCTTTAAGAGGTCTCAGGTTGGGTACCCAGAATGACCAGTCACAAGTGAAAGTTTAGGCTTTGATCCCTTAGTCCTGTGTTCCAGCCACTGGAACAAACTCTCTCAACAGTAGTGTTACTTTCCCCTCCAGGATTCAGTGCACTGCACAAACTAACACTCACCATCCCACTGTTGTGCAGGAGGGAGTTATTATCACCACCAGTGTAAGGAGACAACCAGAACAATTCAGTGAGCCACAGTCAGGACAAGAACGCAGGTTGCTGGACTTGCAGCCCATTGCTCTAACCACTAGGCTGCCTCTACCCCTTGAGAAGCATGAGAGAACTAGAATAGAATATTGTGCGGATGAGAGTTTACAGAAGGAGAAAAGGCACAGAGGACACAGAGACAGATTGGGGAGCTGGGGATCTGCTCAACTCACTCCAGTGACAGTATTCAAGAGGATAGAGGAACCCGCAAAGACCCTGCCAGCTCGTCCTGGGAGATCTCCTAAGGGGGTCTCTGCCTGAAGGACAAAGCCAAGATTGAGATCTAAAGAAAAAGCTTCCTAAGCAATCTGGGTTGTTAGTCCAGACAAAAGCAGCCAACATGCAAAGCCATTGAGGCAGCATGAATAGGAAAATGTTAACAAGTGAGATTACACAGATAGCTCTCCCCTAGGTGTCTGGCACGTGTGGATGTGGCCAGCACTGGAGGCCAGGAGGGGTGTATTGGTTTGCAAGCCTGGCCAGAAGCCCTGGATAATTTCTTCCCTCTCCCTGAGCCCCTCACCTTCTCACCGGTCTGCTTCCTGATCTCACCCCATTTTAACCCCTTCATGTCCTTCTCCCCCCACCACCCTCCAGAGGGAGAGGGGAGAGTTAACGTCCATTTGTGAATTCCCATTAATCTCATTGGGGCATTGACTCTAGAGCCTAAGGATAACACTAGGCAAAGACCTGTCTGCATTAGCTATTTCACTAATGAACATTTGAGCAGATGGGATGGGAAGAGGGTGGGATTGAAGCCCATGGGGTGGGAATTGGGAGCTGCAGCTGTGAAGAAAATGGGGAGAGAAGACAGGAAAAAACAGACAGAGCCAGGGAAGAGGGAGACAAGCTGAGGAAGGAGAATGGGGAAAGGAGAGAAACAGAGGGCAGAAACAGTAGTGGAGCCTAACAGGATTCCCTATCCTCTCCCGGTGACACTGCATGAAACTTGAACAACGATAACCATGATAACTAAACATTCAGTCACTGGGTAAAGGCTGTCATCTCTGCAATTCCCCCCTTGCCAGCACTGAGAGCTGTGCTGTGGGTGGTGAGTGTGCGAAATCCTACATGCATGCTCCAGCCCATGGACCAAACATGGATTTCACCTCTCCCCATAAATATGATAGCTCTGGTTTGAGGTCTGACCATCCCCTACCCCCCTTGGCCATTAGCCTGCCAGGATAAGGCATTCCCAAGGGATCTTACTGGTGTGGCACCAGGAATACAGACTGTCAAGAATACTTTGCCTCTACAGTGCTTATACCTGAGGATCTCAAAGTGCTTTGCAAGTCTGAATGCATTAGGCTCATATCCACATTTTATAAAGGGGAAAGAGAGTCACAAAGAGTGGAAGTGATTTGCCCAAGGTCACCCCCTGAGTCAATGACAGATCTAGGTGTCCTGAATCTCAGTCCTATCACTTAACTTTGATGGCTTACCTGAGTTCTGGCTTTCCTCCACCGGAAACTGAGCATCACCAGCTGCTTCTGCTCCCTTTCCCGGGCATGACACAGCACGTTCTGTAACCCCAGCTGAGTTCCAGTAAAACTCCCCGTAGCCCATGCCAGTCCCACTTGGGTAAGGCTGGTAAGGGGGCCCAGCCAAGTGAGCACTCATGTGGGTTTGGTTTGAAGGAGTGCTCCTCCCCCACCTCCCAATAGACAGCACCTCACTCAAGGGCTAGAGCTCACCACCCAGGATCAGGGTGCCCTAGAATGTCTATAGGGAGTTACCTTTATAGCTAGCAGTTCCCTTCTAAGGAGTACAATATCCTACATCAGCCAGATCTTCAGTGCACATTGTCATGTTAAAGAGGGTTGATTAGGGGGGAGGGAACGGTGTGAGAGAAGGAGGGGGGTGGGGGAGGAAAGTGACACAGGGTGGCATCAGGATTAAAAAATGTCCCCTTGAATTCCTGACATTCTCCAGTCCACCCTTGCATGGGTCCATAGCCCAGGGAAGTCAAGGTAAAGCCTCCCATTGACTCCACTGGGCTCTGGCTCAAGTCCTAGGTGCATAAAAATCATTCCAGAAAGAAGGCCATAGAGGAGAAATGCTCATAGCCCCAGCCAACCTTCCTCCCTACTTCCAAACTCCTGGGGCATTTGGTTCTGCAGCTGAACTTCATACCTGGCTCACAGCTCTCCAAGGGGGCACACGGAAGCCCATTCCAAAGGGGTTTTGCAAGCAGAAGGCTTGATTCCTGGCTGCCCTCCAGTTTGTAGACACAATGACATCAGTGCAGGATAAAATGCTACCAAGGCACAATGGTGGCCCTTGATCCCCTCTGCGCTGGGGGAAGTGATGACACAGGTGGCAGGACAACAGCGAATCAGGCCCAAGTGGCTGGAACCCACTGGGTTGTTTTTTTTCTTCCCTCCAATCAAATTTTCAATTTGATAGGAATTTGATGGGGCCAGCTGAGAAGTGCCAGGAAGAGGCCTGGCCCATCTGCCAGTGCCAGGTGCCAAACTGAAGCCTTAAACTTAGGGGAAGTTCACGTCAGGCCCCAGATTCAATTTTGCAGAGCAGGACTATACACATAGGCTCTCTGCTCATATATGAACGAATGAGGCATTTTTGTTGTATCATTCTGCTGGGAGCTAGAGATACAACATGTCGGGGAGAGAGGCAGCATGAGGGGGCTGTAGGGGCAGGGAGGGGGTCACTGGCTGTAGTAGTCACTTCTCCTTCAGAGGCGCTTCTGCGTAGCTAAGCATTTTCTTGGCTGCAAACTGTTGCTGGACTATTTAAGGTTAGATGAGGTGATCCAAGGACGGGGCAGTTTGTGTCCTCTTTTATGGCCAGCTTCATGTAATGCATTGTGGCATTTCATTTACTAGTATATTGCATGCCCAGAGGCTAAGGGGATGAGCACCTACAAAAGCATTCATGAAATAATCACAGGTAAGACAGTCCTGTAGTTCAGCCACAGACCTGCAAGTTGGGAGACCTTCTTACTTTCAGTGGTTCTGCCAGTGATTTGCTCTGGGAGCTTGTTCAGGTCACTTCACCTCTCTGGGTTTTGGTCTTCCTCAGGAGTAGGAAGGTATAATGCTACTAACCTAAGCCACAGGGGCATTGGGAAGCTGCCACTAATGTTTGTAAAGTGTATTGAGATCCTCTTGATCTTCTGAGGATCTCAAAGCATTTTACAAGCATTAGTGAGTGAGTGAGTCAAAGCATTGTCATGTTTCAAGACGGAGGACCCATAGATGGCTGGAAGTCAGAAGCCCAAGGTTTTAAACACTGCTCTACCATTGACTTGCTGTGTGCCCTGAGGGTAAATCATTCAGCCTCAGTTTCCCCATCTATAAAATGGGGACAACACTACTTCTCGTAATGTGCTTCAAGGTCTCTCTATGAAAAGCCTTCTGTAAGAGCAAAGCGCTATTACTGTCTGTGTGGGGTAACTGCTCAACAGGTCTGCATGGGCTGTCTTCCCTTACCTCTCCTGTGCCACGTGGAGATGGGGGAGGGTGTGGGATGGTGAGAGCTGGGGTGCCATCAGTACAAAGTTCATCTCTCCATCAGAGCTGGGTAGCACAGTTGCTTTCCTTTCCTAAAGTCTGGCTGAAACTGGAATGTGGGTGAGAACACTTTCGCTGAGGCAGCTCAGTCCAGACAAGTTAGGTATGATGCTGAAAGGTAGCAGCAACAATACCTGCCCCAGAGGGAGCGGGTTGGCCCACCATTTGTCAAGGAGGTTTAGAGTGCTTCTGGATCTCCAGTTGCTCCTGACTTCCCAGGTGGCAATGGAGATGAGAAGCACCTCTTTTCATCTGTACTTGGTGAGGTGTCTTAGGCCTTTCCTCTGTCATCCATCTCGCCACTGTCATCTAGGTCTTTGTCACCTCCAGCGTTGATTCTTACATCATGCTTGGAAGACTTCCAGTGACAGCTGGAAAAGAATACACATGCCTGCTTGTTTAGAAGCATTGATTGAAGAAAGCACATTATTCCAAGTCTCCACAGACTGCTAGCTTCCTATGCAATTTGCAGGTTTTGCATCTTTAAACTTTGGATTCTGGCTACCTGATGACAGCTCCAGCTCTCCACGCAGCTGCTTCCAAGATAAGCAGCTGAGATGCTAGAACTGAGATCACCTGAGATGCTAGAACTGACAGTCCCTAGTGATCAAATTTACAATGGGGCCAAGCGTGGAAGTAAAGGGTGCTCAGTGCCTTTGAAAATGAAGCCATGAATATCTGAGGCCTGACAGCCAGGATTTCATTAAGCTTGGAATTTTCATCCTCTACTGCTTCATTGCAGCCTGAGTCTGATCCCTCAGGGCATAGTCTAAGAGCCATCAGTGAGTGTAAAAAACTAATGGTTGGGTTGTAGTTTGTTTACTCTGACACGTATTAAATTGCATGTGTGGTTTGAAATGTTGTTTCAGGTGCACTGTGTAAGGCTACGTCTACACTACAGGATAAATTCGAATTAGCTTAAACCGATTTTATAAAACAGATATCATAAAGTCGATTGTGCGCGTCCACACTAGGCACATTAATTCGGTGGTGTGCGTCCATGGTCCAAGGCTAGCATCGATTTCTGGAGCGGTGCACTGTGGGTAGCTACTGTAAAATAATGAGGCCAATAATGTCGATTTCTGTCCACACTAACACTATTCCGATATAGTAATATCGATTTTAGCATTACTCCTCTCGTTTTGTAGGAGTACAGAAATCGATTTAAAGAGCCCTTTAAATCGATATAAAGAGCAGTGTAGTGTGGATGGGTGCAGCGTTAAATCAATTTAACGCTGTTAAGATCAGTTTAACAGCGTAGTGTAGACCAGGCCTTAGTCGTAAAATAAACCAATACAATAAATGCAATAAGTAAATGTTATTTAAATTCATGCAATACATAAATGCAATCTTAAAAATGAAGTATCGTGGAAAAAAAAGTGCATTGCACATAAAAATGTTGGGTACAGTTTTTAACTTGACTTTTTAAATGCACAAAAGTGATGAAATTCAAAATACTGTGATCAGAACATGGCTGTGCTGAACATAATTTAACAGCTCTACATCCACCTCGAGGTTCACATCATGATTGTCATGGTGCTGCACCCCAGAATAACTTCACACAGTTCTGAGAGGTAGAATTCAGATCCTCCAGATCCACTGCCCACCCCCCCACAAAAATACCCCAAAATATAAACAAAACAAGCCTCAGGCCTAGACCACTTGAGCTAGAGGAGAATCTCCAATTTTCTCTGAGAAGTATAGGGCCTATGTTACACAGCTGAGCAGTTCTGATTCCATCCAGCTGAGGGCAACGGCCTGTAGTCATACACATATCTACTAGCCACTGAAATATTTAGGTGTTAATGTTACACTGACTGTCGGTATGGTAAGGAAGAAAAAAACATAGCAGACTGTGAGACAATATCCCCAAGAAAATATTAGAAGCCTTATTAATGGACTCATTTGAACCCACAGTAAGACTAGACAAAACCCAGAGACATTGGCTCCAGAGCTCTGGGATCTGTAGCCTCAGAACACTTTCTGGTGGTCTGAGTTGAGCTGGATGGTCAGTTGGGCCCAGATCCTTCCAGTTAGGAGCCTAAATACCTTTGAGGATCTGAGCATTGGTGCTGGCTCTCCTTGTTTCCAGATACTTCTTCAGATGTCCAAGTTCTTCAGTGCAAAGTGCCTAGAGGCCAGTAGAAAACCAGCCTAGCAGCCTGTACTAGAAACTATGGATACGTAAGAAGGGAGAGGAAAGAGGAGCTGCCCTTGGGGCTAGAGCTGCCAGTGGAACTGGAACTGCCAGGACAGGCAGAAAGTCCAGCAGAGCAGAGAATGAGTTAGCTCAGTGGGGGAGGGAGGGAGAAGGGGACCAAATGGCAAAGGGGAAGTAATACAATAGCTCCCCCCCCCATGGTTTCAATGCAAAACCACAAATCCAAGTCTAGTATCTCAACAAATTGGAACCAGTTTCACTTCACTACACTTTGGCTTGCTGAACACTTGGCCTGGGTTCAGGTTAACTCCAAACTGGGCACAAGTTCAGCTCAGAATGGGCCAAACTTTGTTCTGAACCGGGCCTGGGTTTGATCTGAACCATGCCCAGGTGTGCTAGATATTGAGTCCAGGATTGGTCCCCGGTGGGCCTAGGGTCACTTATCTGGGGTTGAGTTTGCTCCAAGTTAGGCCAGGTTCACTAGGCTTTGGGTTTCAATTTGTGTGATGCAGGCCTTTGGCTTGTCTGAAACTCAGCCAGAGCTCACTGAGCTCGAAATCACTGCAGTCAGGTCAGGGCTAGTTCTAAACTGAGCCAAGATTCACTCCGAAGTGTGAAGTTTGTAACTGAATTGAGCAGATTAGCTATTGTTTGTCAAGCAGCTTGAAGTGAAAAAATACTTTAAACACACAAAGTACTATTGTTATGATTATTATTATGAAGCAAGCCTGAAACCAGACCAGTTTCAGGGGCTGTAACAAAAATGTCATCCTGCTCTAATTATATAGACCTACTTGCCAGCTGGGCTGAGAGAGCTAATTGAGTTAATGCTCAGAACTTGCTTTGGGATCCTTGAGTGAAAGGTGATGTGTAAGTGTGAACTGCTATATCCAAGCCACCTAGGACTCCTGGTCACGATGCTGCATGCTGTCATCATCGCGCAGAACTTCACAGAGACGGGGGGAACAGAACTCAGCTCCTCCTACAAAAACAGAGACTCCAAACACTTCAGCTAAAGGAGAATCTCCACAAGCAGTGTGGGTCCTATAACACGAAGCAATGAGCAGCTCGAATTTTATGCCTCGGAGGGCAGTGGTGACATACTTTTATTACAGTGCATGAACATTATTAATATTTAATGCTGCATTTCAGTCAGGATAGTCCAGAGTTAGTTTCCCTGGTAGTCTAGTTTTACTTTGAATTTCAGGTTTACCTCAACCCCCCAAACTCAACATGAAGTTCAGGAAAGGGAAGGGACCTAACCAGAGCAAATATTCATATGAATATCTCTATGACTCAAAACTGCCAAGGTTCATATGGTAGGAAGTATTACCCCCGCCTTATAGGTAGAGAAACTGAAGCACAGAGGGGTTAAAGTCACAGAGTCATTGGCAGAAGGCTTTTCATTGCGGGGGTGGGTACCAGACAGTGGCTATATGTTATGGCTAGTTACTCTGTGGCTGCAAAACCCTTTCTACTCCTTTCAGATGCTCACAGCTGTCCAGTAACATTCTTTTGGGGGGCTTGACATTTTCTGGGCTTGCTTTCTGACAGGAGGTTCTTTGAAGGATTGAACTAAATCTCTTCAGCCATTCATGAGCTGCGTGAGGCTGAAAAAACATGCACTGTCCCTGTCTAATACATGTAAAGGGGCCACTCCTGTTGATGACAATGGCAGTTTGGGCCTCAACGCCAATCCAGGCCCAAAGCCTTGGAATGTACTTTAACCACGTCAGTTGGGAACTTTGTAAAACCATTTACTTACCTTTGTATTAAACTGAACAAATAAAGCATTCCTAGCAAAGGGCTGGGAAGCCACTTCATGTCTGTAGTTCCTTTTTGAAAATTGTGAGGCAGCAATGTCTAACGGTTACAGAGCAGCCTGGGGGTCAGGGTCTGACTCCCTGACTTGCTGTGTCAGTTTGAATTCACCTCCCTACACCTCATGTTCCCCATCTGTAGAATAGGGGACCCGAGACTGAGCTATGTTTCTAAAGTGCTTTGAGATCCCTTCATTAGCAGTAGTATATGGAATACTAATGCTTAGCTCTTCTATGGTGCTTTTTCATCAGTAGATCTCAAAGTGCTTCACAACATTTAATGCCTGTATCCTCACAATGCCTCTGTGAGGCAGGGCAGGGCTATTATCCCCTTTGTACAGATGGGGAACTGAGGCACAGAGAGGCTAAGTGAGTTGCCAGTAGTTGCAGGGAGGGAGGGATATCTCTAGTGGTTTGAGCAATGGCCTGCTAAACCCAGGGTTGTAAGCTCAGTTCTTGAGGGGGCCATTTAGGGATCTGGGACAAAAATCTGTCTGGGGATTGGGCCTGCTTTGAGCAGGGGGTTGGACTAGATGACCTCCTGAGGTCCCTGATATTCTATAATTCACAGAGGAAGTCTGAAGCAGAGCTAGGAATTGAACCTAGGACTTTTAAGGCCTAGATTAGTATCCTAACTACTGAATCATCAATAGGCTCTGGAGGCTGGCCTGGCTACCATTGTTGAACAGCATGAAAGGTCCTGGGACTAGCGTATCCCATTTCTTTCAATGGCTTATAGAACAGCACTTACTGAGAGTACAAAGTGCACCCCAGAACTCCTCATGTTTGAGCACAAACTGAGGACCCCAGCAAACCTCTTGTGTGGAGTTCCTGAAGAGAAACAAAGGGATCTGAACCATTTGGACTATGCAGAAACCCAACAGTCCAAAACAGAAAGACCTCCCACCGTTGCCTTGTAAAGCTTCACTATTCTGAGGGCACTTTTCAGTGTCACTGTTTGTGTTGTAGTGGTAATTTTCTTTTCTTTCCACGATCTCTGTCTAATCATGCTTGGTCATTGTTTGGCGTTTATTGAGCATTCTTCTCACACTTCCTTGCAGCAGCTGTGCCTTTAAAATAAAACAACTAGTCAACCACATTTCAAGATGCTTTGCTTGTCCATTGCTGTTCTTTCTTCCTGGCTTTGCTGAAAATCCTCTTGTAGTAAAGGAATAGGGTAGAGAAAGGGCCAAGCACATGCCTAGCCTTTGAGAAAGCTCAGATCCATGAATTCATAGCTGGCCCCTCTGGCCTTGCCTAGACTAGAATAAAAGGTGTGATGTTAGCATAAGTGCTTGTTTGACAAGCCTAGTGTAAACAAGGCAAGGTGAGACAGTACAGTGGTTAAAAACGCCAGAAGCTGTCTACCCACATACTCTCACTGCAGTTAGCCCCAGGGAAGCTGCTCCAGTTCAAGGCCCTGTCTAGCCTCAGACATAGCACCCCTTCAGCAATTAGTTGCCAGCAGCTGATTTAGCTGAAGCCTGATTTAAAGGTAATTCCTGGTCAGCACCACTTCAGTGCTATTTCCTAGCACAGACAAGGCCTTACACCAGTAATGGGAGAAATTCAGAAAAATCCCTCATGTTGCTGCAGCAGAGTCAGGAGACCTGGGTTCTGTTCTCAGCTGTACTACTGTATGACCTCAGCAAGCCACATCCCTTCCTTGTGCCTCAGTTTCCCTATTTGTAATATAGGGAGGATAATATGCTCCTCCTTGGTTAAGTGATTTGAAATCTTTGTGTCAGCTAAGAGTTAATAGTAGGTATTTGGCCTAAACCAAGACTGCACCTTCTGCGGGAATCACACTGGGATCAGTTCCCACAGTGAAAAGAATCTGGTGTCTTTCTCCTTAGGAAGGGAGGAGGGGGTTGGGTGGGGTGGAGTGTGATGTTTTGAAAGGTCTTTGAAGAAGGACAGGGCAGGGTACCTGTGAAGTGTTCTTATTGCCAAACCCCAACCAACCACTTTTCTTCTTCATTAAGAGAAAACTGCCATGGAGAAGATGTGAAAGGCCCAGGGAACCTCCAAACTCAGCTCTGTGGGAAATGCACAGCCCAGTGGAACCTGCAAATGGGCTGTGATTAGGAGTTTGGCAGGTTGTTTGGGGAGGGGACACTAGTGGATTGGGAATGGTGGCCATTAGCTAAAGGGCAAGTCAGTCACCTTATGTTCTCCACCCACCAGATTCTTTCCACAGCTAGAGACCCTCTCTGATTCTGGGATGACTCATTTCTCTGTGTTTTGGAAACCCTCTCAAATGGCAGCATGCACACACCAAAGCTTGAACCCTTCCCAGCTCTCCATCTTGTTCTCCCCCCTCCCTGGTTTCTGTGCACTTCCTAAATAACCCACTTCCCTATTTCTGAAAACTGGCCTTTCAAACACAAGATCCCCACATATGCTCTCCATGGCATTCCCCTTCTGGCTACCTCACTGACTGCTTCTACCAACTAATCTGGCTTCTGCCCATGGTAGCTGAGCACCAGAATATGCTCCCCACACTTTTCACCTCCCTGTTATTGGACACCCACCATGCTCCCCACTTCTGCCTCCAGACCAGCTGGCAAGGGGTGCATATCAGAGAGGGGCACCTGGCTGCTAGTGCAGAGAATGTGTGTGAGGGAGGGGCGTTAAGAAAGACATGGCACGCAGTTCAGATAGGAACTGAAAAGCAGAGTGAGGGAGCAGGGAAGCATGCTGAGGCACTTCTAGAGTGATAAGATAAGGGGGGGTCTCTTGGCAGGGCAGGAAGAGAAAGCGGGGGCGGGTCTGAGACCAGCCTACAGTTCCTCCATTCAGTGTGTTGCAGACCAGTGTATTCTGAAGGTTAACAACTCCTGGAGGATCAAATCCCCCCAACACCTTCACATATTTAAGGGTGAGAGAAGAATGTGGTGTGCTAGGCTCCCTCCCCTGTTTCAGTCTCCAACTCTGGTATCTGGGAGTCCCCCAGACCAAATGTGCTAGGAATTATGTCTCCTGCTCTCATAGCAGGGCTCTGATCTGATATCAAAGGAGCAAATCTCAGTGCCCCAGGGTCAAATCAGCAGAGCATTTTTTCCCAGCCTCTCTCTCCTTCTGCTGTGTCACGTTCAACTGGCAACAACAGCACAGAAGCCCATGTGATTCTGGGGTGCTGTATACACAGAGGAATCACAATCCCAGAGCTGTGTAATTCACAGATGCTACTAAAGGAGGAGGCCATTGCAAATACCAGGCAGCACAAAGAAATAATAGAAAAAGGGAGGCAGAAAGACAAGGGACGGGGCTGAAAAATAACACCAGATTCAGCTGGGAAAAACAGCAGCTAATACATCTGGGGAAACATAATCCCAAACACAGCTGCTCAATGGGAGGGAGACCTCTAGAAAGCAGTGGTGGTGAAAGAGACTGAGCATGGGCAGCAAAATAGATGTGTGCGCAAATGATCATTATAAATCTAATTAAAGACTAGCAATAATACTTTACACTTGTGCAGCTGTCATCAGCAGAGCTCAAAGCACCTTACAAAAATAAACATAATTATCCCAATTTTACAGATTGAGGGAAGTTGAGGCATAGAGCGGCTAAATGACTTGCCCAAGGTTATAAAGTAAGGCTTTGTCTACACTTACAGTTTTGCAGCGCTGGCAGTTACAGCTGTGGTCGTACAGCTGTGTACGGCCAGCGCTGCAGTGTGTCCACACTTGCACCAGTTGCAGCGCTGTTGTGAGTGGTGCATTGTGGGCAGCTATCCCACAGAGCACCTCGTCCCATTTTGTCGCTGTGGGTTGTGGAGGGTGCGGTCATCCGCTCGTACAACACCCGTGCTGCAGGAATTGAACACCACGCTAAAGGCCTGCCCTAGCACCTTTTTTTGTTTTTAAACTGACCCCGTCCCAGCTGCGGTCTGCTTCCATGGTCCGCCCTTGATGAAGCGCTGGCGGAACGCGACATGGCCCGCTCTCCCAGCCTAGAGCTCAGCCAGGCGCGGGTGTGCGGCGCTCCAGCCAAGAGTGGGGCGCGGGGCTTGTCAGGCGCCGCCCAGGAAGCGGATCGCGGAGCTGCCGCGCTCTGGACCGAGGCTGCCAGCCGGGAGCGAGTCGCGAGGCTGCCGCTCTCCGGCTGGAGTGCAGCAAGGCCGGCAGCTCCGGCCGAAGCGCAGCAAGGCACGCTCTCCCGTCGGAGCTCCGGCTTAGAGCGCAGCAGGCCGACAGCTCCGGCCGATAGCGCGGCAAGGCGCGACTCCCGTCGGAGCTTCCGGCTAGAGCGCAGCAAGGCCGGCAGCTCTCGGCCGAGCACGCAAGGCCCCGCTCTCCCTCTGAGCCCGGTCAGAGCGCGAGCAAAGCCCCCGGCCGCCGGCTGGAGCTCTGGGCCCTTTAAATACACCCTGAACCTGCAGGTGATGGGTTATTTAAAAGTCCCGGGGCTCCAGCGCGCGCCACCCCGGTCTTCAAAATAGCTCGGACCCCGCTCCCCTTGCTTCCCCAGCGCTCCACCGGCTAGTCAAACCAGGTCCCGGAGTAGAGAGGGGGGGCACTTAAAGGCTTGGGTTACAGCTGCCTTGCTGGCACCCATGACCGCCACACAGTCCGGCCCCCCGCTGCAGCAGCTCGCACCGGCCGTCAGCCACCTGCACAACACCCTGTCCTGCTCCACCAACCCTGCCACACACACTCGCACCCTGCCCAAACGCCAGCCACCACACACGCTGCCCACAACCAGCCTGCACACTCGGCCCACCGCACCCGCCTGTTCCAGTCACCCGCTGCACCCACGCCCTGAAGCCCAGCCCGCCCACCCGCGTTGCCAACCAGCCCATCCCTGCCCTACCGCAGCCAGATCCTACCTCAGTCAGCCTTCTGCCGCTCTTTTCAGCACCCTATTCCACTGCTGCCTGCAGTTCAAGGCATGAACCCGGCAGGGAGCATCTGAACCTAATACAGATGTTCAACACCCCTCAAGGAGTGCGGGTGTGGAACCCAAACATGTGACTGCAGTCATTAAGAACCAAACAACAGCATATATGATGCAAGTATAAGTTATTATTCATAGAGTTATGAAAGAAATAATACATGAAAAGAAATGAGAGGCTTTTTTTTAAGCACCCGCCGATCTGTGCTCGCTTGGGAGTCCAATTCCTTTAGTCTTGGCAGCCTGTCTTTTCATGGTTTCCTTATCCTCCATCTTGCAACTGTTTATTTCCTGTGATACAGAAGCATAACTGCTTTCAACCACCTCTTCTTAGTCTTCTTGTTTTTTTTCTTAACGTTGCAGTCGTGCAGAAGTCTCACTGGATGGTACAGTACAAGTCACTTAAAAAAAACACAGAGAGATAAACTGAATACATGAGCCTCATTGTTTTTAGAGTGTTTGTAGCATCATTTACACATTTGAGCATAGCCACAGAGAGGCCGCAGCGCAGAGAAGAGAGGCGAGTCCAACACGCGGCCTCAACAGGGAAGGGGGCTTTGCACGGGCGCACCTGAGGGTGGGTTGCCTTCACTGGAAAGCCATGGGGTTCGTGACTTGGGAAAGCAAATAGCAGCTAAGGAAAATAACTACTGAACCCTACACCACATCTGCACAGCAGCTACTCTAGTGCCATCTGCACACGCAACTCACTGGAAGGGTGGGTTGCTCACCGAGAAGCCATGGGTTTCTGTCGGCCTGTGGAAGAGCAAAGAGCAACCTACAGGGAAAGCAATGGGCTATCCACATTTAGGCATGCTGCAGGCAGCCATAGCCCCCTCTCCCAAAACATTTGCATCCTTATTAAAAAGCTTTACCGAGGAACAGGCTCCTCGCGGTGCCACGACCAAAGTCCCAGCAGCTGCAACGGCTAGCTTCTTCTGGCTGGAAAATAGCTCCGCTGCATGAACTCCTGAGTCCCAAACACCTCAGTAGCCCTATCTGCGGCGTCGTCTCAACCCCCCCTCCTCTCCAGGCTCGAGCAGGGCAGTGGAGTGCAAGCGATGACCAGAGAGGCTGAAAAGATGCGGGGAAAGCCTAAGACCTGAGGCCAATAAAAAACGCGGTGAGTGTCCACACCTGATGACCAGCGCTGCATACCAGCGCTGGTCTCGCTACACCGGAAGCAGACCCAGGTGTACAGCCAGCGCTGCAAACAGGGAGTTGCAGCGCTGGCTGAGCTTTTAAGTGTAGACACCTGCTAAGTTGCAGCGCTGTAACCCCCTCACCAGCGCTGTAACTTGCAAGTGTAGACAAGGCCGTAGACACCTGCTAAGTTGCAGCGCTGTAACCCCCTCACCAGTGCTGCAACTTGCAAGTGTAGCCAAGCCCTAAGTGCTGCACCTACAGTTAGGAAAAAATGTTAGTTTGCATAGGCAGAAGGAGGCCATCTCAGAGCAAAGGGGTGAGATTATGCACAGCTGTGGTGAGGTCACACAGAGAGTACTGTGTTCAATTTTCTGGGCATTGCTTGAATAAAGGCACTCAGAAAAGATCAACAAACCTGATTAGAGGGCAGTTCAGTAAAAACAGAATAATAGGATCCTGTGTTTATGGTCTTTCAGTGGTGTTTGTATCTAGTGCTACGTTTACAATTAAAGGGGGATTTTTCTTACCACCAGCCCTGCACTCTCAGCCTGGGCTCGGAGGGTTTGCCCACACTACAAAATCATGTGAGAACCCAGGAAGAGAGAATCAAGTTAGCTGATGCTGTGCTAATTGCCAGTCTGTGATCAGTTCAGATTAAGGTAAATTGGTTTCAGCATCAACGTTAGCTATTTCAGATTCTTCATAACCCTGTTCAAATGCAGTATAGTTTTGTAACATAGACAAGTCTAAAGCTGTATCTATGCTAGGAGTGCTTCACCAGTACACTACAGCCACAACGTGCTCCTAGTCTGGAAGTAGCTATAGCTTAGTACTGGTATTGCAAAACCACCCCCCCTGTGAAACAAGTTATACCAGTAAAAGCACACATTTGCTGGTACACTAGTGGCTTTTGCTAGCACAGCTGTCTTGATCAGGGATCACATCCCTGACCAACAGGGCTGTACTAGCAAAGTGTAGACCTGGCCTGAAAGTCAAGCTAGCCTCTAGCCTTCTCCCATGTCATCACCAGTAACAAGGATTCTGTAAGGCAATCAATGGCCTCTGTGATACTTGTGAAACTCCAGTGTCAGCAAATGGGTGTGATGTCACAGATTGGAACCTCATAAACAATTCTTTTAACGTCCCACAGCTTCCTCTCTCTGAGCTGTGTTGGCTCTGCAGAGCAAACAGGCATCAGAAAGCTGTCCAAAAATACACTTGTCACTAAAGCCAGTAACTCTCATGCTGAATACACACAGGGAGCAGAGCTGCTGCATTTAGGGCCAGGTGTATATAGTCACTTTTCAGAGAAGGGTGTGAGATATGATACTCACCTACAACATACTCAATGGGAGGGAGAAACCTAGGAAGCTGAAAGGCGAGAGTAGTGAGCAAATTAGAAGTGTTTTGAGTGGAGGTTTGGGTGGTATGCACAGAGGCCAATGCAGAGGAGGGGCTAAGCCCCCCTCATTATAGCTCTGGTGTTAGTGCCTCTGAAGTGTGGTGTTCAGCTCTCAGCACCCCCTTAGCAGACAAACTGGAGAGAGTTCAGAGAAGAGCAACAAATCTGATCCATAGCCCAAAAGGGAATTATTTATGAGGAGAGACTAATTGTGCTGACTTTGGCTAAGAGCTTGCTAACATGGACCATGCTAGGAGTTTGCAAAGCTCTCAAAGTGGAGGAACCAACAAGTCAAAGATTTCAAGAAGTATATATGCATTTGAACAAAAATGAAGAAATGCCATTTTGTTTGTTGAAGAATAAGCATATCTGTGTGTGGATCTGCACTAGTGGTATATCAGCTGGGATCTCCAGAGCAAACACAGGCCTGGAATTCTCCTCACCTGTAAACACAGGTCAGCGCCTGGAGGTCTTTATGGAGAACATTCCCTTGGCAGTCACATCACCATCCACCACCCACTGCATCTTTTCAAAATAGGGAACAGCCTTGAGTTTTGCACAGGGGCCACACCCATGTAATGCACCTCTCTGACCTCCAGGTGCCACCCCAGCACACTGCTTCGTACACAGACTAAAACAATCTTTAACATTAGCTCATTTCCCCATTTAACACAGTACAGTACATACAATGGCAGGGCCACAGCACCCACCGTCTTCAGTGAGCCCAGGGCACTCTAAGCATGAGGGGATTAAGGCGAGAGGATCCTCTCTGTTGTAGTCACCCAGTTGCACAGGGCTTGGCAGGGGCTACAAGGGGACACACTCTTGCCCTCCACGACCTCCCCTAGGACAGAGGAATCCATGGAGACAATTTAGGGGAAAAGGGGCAGGGAGAAATAGGATTCACGCCATTCCCTGGTAACCCATGCAGTGTCAATGTCATGCCACTGTGTGCATTCTGAAACCCCTAATCTGTTTACACAGAGCCTCCCCCTGGCATTTTCCACCCAGCCACTTCCTAGGCCTGAAGAGAAACTGAGGCTGGGGAAAGGGAGTGGGAATAAAAGAGATCAGAAAAGAATGGAAGTGGGTAATCAAGAAGGCAGGGACTGGGCAAGGGAAGTGGGTTAGAGCTCAGGGAAGGGGAGAGGAACTAATGGTTGGTGGTGGGGTGATATGGAAAAGGGAAAGGGGAACCCCAAGGGCATGGGGTGAATGTAGGAGTTGGGAGCTCCAGAGAGCTTGGGAGAGGTGTTCGGCAGGGTAGGGGCAGAGGCTGGGGGAGGGAATTTGTGGAGCAGGTAGGAGTGAGGGAAGGGGAAGAAATGGGAGGAAGTCCAGGGGTGGAATGAGCAGGGACCGCCCCACACTAGAATGGCAGATGGGGAGCTGGGATGTGAATTCCGTCTTGCCCCCCATCCTGTTCCCAGTGCTTTAAGGGAACTGGGGGCCTGGTAAGGAGCCACTGCACTAGCACCACGGCTCCTTGTACTGTGTGTATGTAAAGCTGCCCAGGAAGGTGGCAGAGGGAGGTGTGAAGGAGTTACTGGGGGAGGGTAACAATGTGGAAACCTGCAGCAGGGTGCTGCAGAAAGGGCTGTGACTGGGGGATAGGACAGGAGTGAGGCTGCAGAGGCCATGTCTGCAAGGCTCTTCAAAATGGTCTGGGCCCTCTTGGTCCATCTGTCCCACCCCCTAAAAGCAGCTGGTGAAGATGGCGTTGGCCTGGCGGAACTCTGCAGCCACCTCTTCGAAGGTGCAGCCCCTGGTCTCCGGCACTCAGAAGTAGGTGTAGAGAATGGCCACCAGCAGGACGCCTATGAAGAGCAGGAAGACATAGGGGCCCACTAGGTGCTGGGAAGGGAAGGGAGGAAAGCAGGTTAGCAAGGTACCCTACATCCCCAGGCCCCTGGCACATGAAAGGAAGAGAAGGGAGGAAAAAGGTGCTGTAGTCTACTAACTCTCCATTGCTTTATCCTCTATTCCTTCTCTTCTCCCCGCGTCACTTTTTTCTCTCAATGTCAATACCTCTATTAGCACCGGCAGGGCAAGGGCTACAAGTGCTGCAAAAGTAGGCACAGTACATCAGGGGCCCTATCATCTTTGCAGGAGCACTGCTGGCTCCTATGGAGTGTAGGGACAGGCATTCTAAAAACCAGGGTGGATCTGGCTCTCCAAGCCTGGGGAGTACGCAGGGAAAGGACTGCACACTCAGCCCCAGGCCCAGCCCCAGCATACATCTCCAGGGGGAGGAAACTGTATGCAACCCATTCACTGTAGCTCTCTGTCTCTCTCTAGTGGTGACTGGGCCTCAGGCTGAAGTGGATGAGCAGCCTATACTGTACTGCCTTAGCTCGTTTAGATCAAGCAGTAAAAGCTCACTTACTATGATCCAGAGACCCAGGTTCAGTCCCTGCTGCTGACACCCTGCCCTGGGGCATTGCGTTACACACATTACAGCAGGTCACAAGCGCTTTAGAAATAATGAGCAATGGGGCCCTCAGGCCAGTGACCCCCCTGGCATAGAAGCCTATCAAGGTATGGCTGCTGGGTATGTCTGTGCTCAGGACTTGCTTCACTCACCAAGCAGGGTCCACAGGCTGCTGGGATCCACACCCCAGTTGCAAGGAGAAGCTGGCTGGCAGGATAGGGGCATGGCCCTGTACTATATCACCCCATTCAGAAGTATCTGGGTGGGACTCACTTCCTTCTCCTATATTGGCCAGGCCCATCAGCATCCCATGCCAGCTGACCACACCTCCCAGGGCACAGTGCTCCTGTGGATGTGTCCCAGACTGCGATCAGTGCCTGGCCTGCAACAAGCCTGCCAGCAGGGGGACTGTGGCACCATCTGGGTCCTCAGATCCCTTCCTGCCTCCGTACCCAGGCCTGGAGTTCAGCTGTGAGCCACAGTCACGGGGCATGATTGGATACAACTTGCCCTACTTGTTGCAGTGCACATTTGGGGCAGATCTTTCTCCCTGTGCACTTTATGTTCCCAAGGGAATGATGAGCCCCCCCACCCCCAATACCAGTTTCACAGTGGTAATGGGTTGTACACCATAACATACCTCTGGCCGTTGCTGTTCCACTCCAGGCTGGATCTCAGACCCTCCTGTTCCAAAAGCTCTGTGTCTGAGTACATGGACTAACGGAGACTCTCCATTAGCCACGAGTAATATAGGGCCTGCTTGTCAATCACTCTGCACCTTGTGCTGTCATTTATATCAGTGCAAAGTGGATGTAAAACGCTACCATTCTGCTCCCATTTCACACCCACACTGCACTGGGGTAACAACACAAGGGGCAGGGCAGTGGTGAGTCAGACCCAAAGCTTCTCCTTCTGTAAATTTCGATAGCTTTATTGGCATGAGCATGCATCTAAGTGCTGCCAAAGACAGTTAATACATCAGGTATCCTGTGTACATGGCATCCTTTTCTGTGCTAATATGATTTTATAGCATCCAGCTCTGATTCAGTGGCAGCTGGCCATACTGTGATCCTTTTCCTGCCCTCACATTCGTATTTTTTACAGTGCTTTCGTGCCTCTCTTCTGAGTGGAAAGTCTGTCCCTGCTTCTCAGAGCTCAAGGAAGCAGCTTTCTGGCACTTGACATTTAAAGATGCAGGAAATGTCTCAATTTCTCCCATCATATTGACCACAGTCAGTCTTCCTCAGGATTCCCCTGGGTCTTGCATCTCCCCACTCTCTAGCTCTAATTTGTAATAATTGCTTTTGGCTTTATCTTAATGAAGAAAAAGGATGCATTCTGAACTCCAGTTAGCTAACATGAGGAAAAATCCTAGTGAAGACAAGGCAGATTGTAGTTTTCACGTGAGTCAGCAGGTTGAGTTAAAGACTACAGGGGACCGTAAGGTTTACCTTGACTTGCTAATTAGTGTGTACACTACAGACTGTCTTGTCTTCACTGGCAGAACTGGTTGAGAGATGGAATTTCTGTCCCAGGGGAAATTATAACATTTTGAAATTGGTTTTTGTTCCAAATCAGAAGAAAAAGATTGAAATTTTGAAATTTGTCGCAGAATGGAAATTCTCAAAAAATTCAATTCAGAAACATCAAAAAGTTTCATTTTGATAATGTTAAACCATTTTGTTTCAATAACATCTAAGCATTATAATATTAAAATTAGTAATACAATATAACATAAAACTTGAAATGAAATGATAAATACCTTGTTGAAAGGAAATGTTTCGACATTATTTAAAAGAACATTTCAGCATTATCAAAATCAAACAAAAATTTCAAAATGACTTGTTTCGACAGTTTCCCCTCCAAAATATTGCTGAAATTGAGAATTTCTGAGAATTGTTGTTTGCAGTGTTGTTGTAATTGTGTTGGTCTCCTGGAGAAGAGCTCTGCATAACTCAAAAGCTTCTCTTTCACCAGAAGAAGCTGTTAGTTCAATAAAAAATATGACCTCATCCACCTTGTCTCTGTATTTTCCAACAAAACATTTTGATTTAGATGAAACTGAATTTTCCAATGGAAATCTGTTCCATCAAAAATGTTTCACCCAGCTCTGTTCAGGAGGATTTTACCTTGGGTTAGCTTACTCAAATTAAGAATTCACCTTATATCTTAATGACCTGGGCAGTGTAGTCAAGCTTTATTGCCGAGGGGGAGTTCCCCTGGCCATAAAAAATAACCACCCCAGATGAGGGGTGCTAGCTTTACTGCCAAGAGCACGGCTTCTGAGCGCTAAAACTGGTGCTTTTCAGCGCTAAAACTTTTGTCGCTCGGAGGGTGTTTTTTCACACCCCTGAACAATTAAAGTTTTAGCGCTGACAGTGGCAGTGTAGACCCAGCTTTAGAGAAGACAGACCCTCTGCATGTGGTAAGAGTCTGCCTGTGTTTTGCACATCTTGCTCTAGTTAGGTAATGTGCTTCTGTGCAGGGATTTATACTTCGAGTTTCTTGTGTTTTGTATGCTGATCTGTTCTTCCCAGTCAGCAGCATTTACAGTCTTCAAGGTTTGGTGTAGTGTTCTGAGTGTTTTTCATTTGTGAACAATATCATGCATGCCCTGGCTCTGGAGGTTAAGGCTGATGAGGCCTGGGTATGGAGATGTGTGAAGGCAGAGTGTGCTTATTAGATATCTGTTGTGGGTCCTTTAAGAGCTTCTATTTGGCAGACAACCAGGGGGCCTTCTCTCTGACTGCAGGAGCCGAGTAACTCCCTCAGAAGCCAATGGGAGTTATCATATCCTGTGCAAAGAGATTCAAACCCATAAAAGGGCTGCATATACCAAGTCTGAGGATACTGCTTGAGTGCTTTGTGGTGCAAACATAGTTTGCTGTCTCTGGAGTTCTCATTGGCGATCTTTATATCCATATCCCTTACCAGGAGTGGCTGATAGAACATGGCTGCAATGAATTTATGAAACCAGTTCCAACTACTGGTGAGCCCCATGGCGACAGGATGCGCTGATTGGCTGAAGAGCTCCGCTGTGATGTACCAAGATATGGGACCAGGACCAATCTCATAGAATGCCACCATGGTGAAAAGGGCCAAGATGAGAAAGGGCCATGCAGAGAGATGGGAAGGACTGAAATATACCAGTGCCCCGCCCCACTGTGCAAATTGCCATTCATTGTATTGCTTTGTCCCTTGGATCTGAAGAGCTCAGGGTGTTATACAGACATTCATGGAGTTAGTCTTACAGCCTTCCCCAGGAAAGACTCATTCTCCCCAGTTATAGAAGGGGAAACTGAAGCGAAGTTCACTCAGCAAACCTGTGGCAGAGCTAGTTCCCAATCCCTGCTCTATTCAACAAACACGCTATCCTTTCTCCTGCTCTAAGTAGCACATCCTGCCTTCAGCCTATTCCTGCCCTGTCTTGTGCTCTTAGCTCTACACACAGTGCCTCCATGTCCTTTACTCTGACCATTAGATGTCACAGCTTCCCTCGCCCTAGCTGAGCACTGGATGAACTGTCTTGTTCTCTTCTCTAAACCCCAAACATGAGCCCGACCTGTCCCTTCTCCTACCAGACAAATACCTCCCATTTCCTTTGGCACTAACTGCCTTTCCCCAGCACTTCCTTTTTGTGTCCTGCCCTAATCAGCAGCAATGTTCATTCCTTAACCCAGGCTCTAACAATTAGATGAGCACCACCCCTTCTCTCACTGTAGCCACTAGACATCCTGCTGTAACCACTGGGTCATAGCCCTATGGAACCATCCTCTAACCTTGAGAGGACACTGCTTGCTTGCCCCCAAGTACACAGAGGTGACCAGTCTCCTGATCTAGCCACTAAAACATGATGTTTCAGCCCTTCTGCGCCGAACCCCTGTGGTCTCTTGCCATGACTGGTGTCTCACAATCCTTAGGAGTCATACATCTCTCAGAATCATTTGTGGCCATCAAGGATTGTGGGATTGGGACCCTGGCAAGAAGCCCTGGCTGGTTTTGGTGGGGGTGCTGAAGGGTGACACACGAGGTGAGGAGAGCAGGCAGGGCCAACCCCAGTACCTTCTTCCTCCTCCCCACATGTTCTCTGCTAAGCTCCAGGGAAGGGGCCCTTTCATGACAGCGATGAGGCACCTAAGCACCAGGCCACCTTTCAGTGGCACCTTTCTGGTCAGAGCAAAGGTTAGACAGAAAGTTGCAGAGTGGGGCAGCAGCAGCAGCAGGAGGAGGAGAAAGCAACTTTCTCCTTCTGGCTTATACACCTTGTTTCCCAGTGCCCACCCCCTAATCGCGGGGACAGAGCAGGAGTAGGGTGAGAGCAGGATGCCTCTTACCCCACAGCCAGCCTCTCACAGCCCACCTTAAAGTCATGATTCCAAGACTGAGAGATGGGGCTGAAAAGCACACAGTCTCCCTGGTGCCCTCTCTAACTAATAGTCACATTGCCTGGCTGCCTCGCTGTAATCACAACCACGCGTCTCTTCTGTAACAGTCTCTCTCTGCCACAGTTCACACTTGAGGCCAAGGCCTTCCAGTTACCTCCTGTCACCACATACTTCCTTCTTGTCTCTCTTCTCTACCACACAGAACTTCCTCTTGTCTCCTGCTCTAACCACTAGACACGCACGTTTGTCCTGTGCACTAATAACTAGACAACCTTGCCTGTCAGCTGTTGCCCTGACCAATAGCCAGCACCCCTTCCCTGTCACCTGCGCTAACCACTACACTCAGTGCCTGGCTGTCTCTTGTGCCAATCACTGCACTACACCACCTCTCACACACTTACCATGTTCACTGTGTAGCAGTCCCTGACTGCCCCCTTCTGTCCATCAGACACCGCCTGCCAATTCCCTTCTGTACCCACTACACACACTCCCACCCACCCAGTTCCATGCTCCAGTCAGTAGGTCACATTGCTTTCCACTGCCCTGCACCAGCCATTTTACTGCACTACCTTCCTGTATTTGCTCTACACTTTAGACTGCTGTTGAGACCCAGTAGCTTTTAGACTGCTCTGCCCCTCAGAGTGGGATGCTCTCCACTTCATCCTCATTCAAGCACACCAATAAGAGGGAGATAGATGCACCGGTGGTTCCTGAGCACTGTTCACCCTGAAGTCTCCCACAGATCCACAGTTTGCAGCTCTAGGGACCAGTCACCCACCCACTGAAATGCAGTTACCAAGCAAGCATGCTAGAGACAGAGCTTGTCATGATTACAAGGGACAGCACCTCCACAGCACTTTGGGCCCCCAATACCCTGGTAGGTTTGGGGAGATGGACTATGCCATAGGCTATGAAGGTCAGGAGGACAGCATCCCCTACTGCTGTGTGTGTGTGGTGTGGGGGGGTGGAATTGCGAGAGTGTGCATAGCTAGTATATGAAGGACAGCACCTCTAGCAGCATCATTCATCCCTGCTGCCATATGAAGGTGCTGGGGGATGCAGAATGGCCTGGTTATTAAGCAAGGATGTTCCAGCAGCACAAC
Organism: Chelonoidis abingdonii; assembly: GCF_003597395.2. Taxonomy (NCBI): domain Eukaryota; kingdom Metazoa; phylum Chordata; order Testudines; family Testudinidae; genus Chelonoidis; species Chelonoidis abingdonii. The sequence goes on along the minus strand of NC_133769.1, from coordinate 143,545,143 downwards.
AAATCGCTACACTCCATGCTGGGACACTGGCAGCTGGACACTATGAAGAATGGCACCTCCAGCAAATTAGCTCCTCCTAATTCCATGCTGTAGTCCTGGGAATGGAGCAAGTCCAAGTAGGATAGGAAAGACACCACCTCCAGTAGTGTGGTTAACACCATGCTTTTATTTTAAGAAAATGAAGAGCAGCATCCCCAGTAGCACAGCACCCTCAACACTATGCTGTGGGGATGGAAGGTGGACCATGGCTCCATTTGTTTAAACCCAGAAGAATAGAAGAGTACCAACTTACCAATGTAGCAATGGAAAGAGTGAGCAGCATATTGCATATAGCCATAACAAACTGGCCAAACATGAGCAGGCTCCTCCGGCCTAGTCTCTCTACAAGGAAGACCTGGAAAGGAAAGAGAAGAACTTTCATACAGTCCTGAGGTTCTTTCTGCTCTTTTATTTTAGCCTTTGCACAATTGTACTAAGCATCTAACCCAAGGGTTCCAAACTTTTTACTGGCATGGCCGCATTTTAATTAATTATTCGCTCCCAGGACCCCAGACATTTTGCTCTTCAAAATGGCATCCTGCATGCATCGTGACCTCGCATGCACCATGCAAGTGAAGTAGGGTTGCCAATCATCCAGGATTGTCCTGGAGTCTCCAGGAATGAAAGATTAATCTTTAATTAAAGATTATGTCATGTGATGAGACCTCCAGGAATACATCCAATCAAAATGGACAACCCTAATGTAAATTCATGTGGTGTGGAGCAAAATGGTGTCCTCCAGACACTAGGGATCACCGCAACCCCATCTGATGATGGCATGACCCCATTTAGGGTTGCCACGTTCAGTCTGGGAACCACTGATCTAACTCATGTTCTCGATGAAACATATTGAACAGCACCATGAACCTTGCAGGCACCAATGAAGTGTTAAAGATGAACCAGGAAAATGGGTCATTCAGAACCAGGGTAAATTTCAGTGAAGAACCATGAAAGATTCCATTTGCTTATCAGACCTTGACCGTGCCTTATAGATCAGCTATAGAAAGAGGTAAAAGTGAGACAGGATATAATGGAGGACTATAAATAATGAATAGTAGAGAGAAGGTTATATGAATGTTCCAATATACCCTTTCTCCTTAATGCAAGAAGAAGAGGGCACTAAAAGACAGCAGATTTCAAATGGATACAAGCAAATACTTTTGGATATACATTATAATTAACCTGTGGCGCTTGCCTCACCAGGATATTATGAAGAAAATACTTTAGAAAAATGCATAAAATATGTTGATGTAAATGAGTGAAAATTACTAGTGGTGTCAGCTCACATGCTTCAGGGCATGGCCTGCTCACCAGCAGTGGTCCAGGAAGACATTTCTCACCCCTCCCCAACTCCAATATTCTGATGTAGTGATGCAAAATTGTTACAGGGTTTTATTCCTTCTAATGAAGTACACAACATTAGACTCGGTCGGATACTGGATACCACCCGATTGAATAGCCCATTGGTCTAGTCACTGTGGCAGGTGAGACCATTGGAACAGATGGATGAGTAATATGTTTTGATATGGAAAAAGGGTGGATAACAGATCAGACAGGCTAACTGGTGTGTTTCAGAGTGGTAGGATGTAGAATACAGGACTAGAAGGAGGTGAGATACTAGACCAGATGAACCAGACAATCTGATATGATAGGGCAGAATGTAGAATACTAGACAGGATAAGTGCAATGTGGATCTGGTATAGCAGGAGGCAGTATTTCAGACTAGCTAGACTATTGGTCTGTTCCCATCTGGCAGGAGGTGGGATATCGAAATGAACAGACCATTGTTTTGTTTCTATACGGTGAGCAAATCCTATGTTTTGATTGCCCCCTATGCACTGGCTGGCATGTCTGCCAGGACAGACTGACTGCCTATCAGCCAAACAGCCAGAAATGAGAATTAAAGCCCTGTCTGAAGCTCACTTACAGAGAATATTGTGAAGAGGATGTTAATGGCCCCAATTCCCATGGAGGTGTGCGTGGGATGGGCAACACCAGCTAGCCGGAATATTTTTGTGGAATAGTTGATTATCTGGGAGAAAAAGGCACAAAGTAACATGATGAGAAAATGCTCATCCCCTTTTAAATCAGCTGTAGGGTCTCTCCCTCAAAGCTCACTCCAAATGCCAGCTGTACCACACCTAGAGATTCCCCTTTATTTGCATTCAGTCCCCTCCCCCCCACACACACACTGTACAGAACCTTTAATCATTATTCCCTCTCTTTGCCCCTGGAAGTTCTGGTCCCTCTGGGGCCACCTACAGCATTGAACCCTGACAGCTTGGTGCTGGCATTAAGAATGAGAGCAATCAGGATGGGCTGCTTGTAGCTGGGGACAATGAATAGTCTCAGCATGGTGACATCCTGTGTTCCCTTAAGGTTGGCTGCTTCTTCTTTCATCTTCTCAATCTCTTCCAAAATGTCCTGAGCCTCTGGAGTTCTGTAAGGCACCAGAAAACAGGAAGAACAACTAGACAGTGTCCCTGGAATCCTCCCTGGCTCTGAGTGTGACAGCTCCACAACTGATCTGCAGTGCCAAATGAGTTAATGAGCTCTCTGAACCTTTCATGGATCACCTTTGAAACTCCCCTTGGTTCCAAATGACCCATAAAAACACAACCATGGCCATTCAGGAACACAGCATTGTTCTGTCTAGTCCCTCTAGGGTAACCAGATGTCCCGATTTTATAGGGACAGTGCTGATTTTTGGGTCTTTTTCTTATGTAGGCTTCTATTACCCCGCACCCCCATCCCAATTTTTCACATTTGCTGTCTGGTCACCCTAAGTCCCACAAACTGTCTTTGACTGTGGCCCATGCCAGATGCTTTAGAAGAAGACAAAGCCCTCTCTCATTGTGCAAATATTGTCTTCTGAGAAGGCATTTATTCCTGACTCTCCAGCAAGCTGGAAATCAGTTGAGCCCTGATGTATGGGAATAGGTAACAGCTTGAAGAATATGCTGTAAGGAACAATTGCATTACATCCCATCTCTCTGATGCCTGTGGACCTCGGTTTCACGGTCCTGCAGTTTTGGGGGTTTAATGGGCATTTTGTGCCTGACCTCTGGCAGCCAGTTCATCTTCATGGCAATTGATGATAAAGTAACGGGGGTTCTCGGGGCAAAAAGGGAGGGTGAGGTACTGGAGGATGGCTAGTATGGCAGACAAGGACAGCATGAGTGGCCACCATCGGCTAGTGCCCAAGACATTCTCCAGGCTCATGATCTGAAACCGAGAGACAGAGAGAAACTTCCCAGACAACATTATTTCATGCCCAGTAGGGGGAGGCAGCTGCCTTTTCTGTCCCACCAACATTGCCCTGTGTCATAAACCCTGAGGATGAGGAACCCAAACCCAGCACTTTTCTGGACCAAGAGATGAGAGTCATGCTGCTAGGTGCACTAGGCCTCTGTACCAACAGTGCTCTGTTTCAGATGCATAGGTTTGCAAAGGCATTCAGTGTTTCCTATAGAGGGATATATCCTTCCTCATGCTCCCTCCCTGCTCCCCCACCTCATGTTCTGATGGGCTCAGGCCTATGAGCCATAAACCCTTACATTGCTGGAGCTAACAGAAATTCCATTATTTCTCTTGGGGCCTGGTCTCTGTTGAAGAAGGATCTGAGTTTTGCTGTGAAATTCTAGGTGGAAATTATAATTGTAATCCTTGTCCAGGGCCAGCTCTTTACCTGCCCAATGAAGATGCCCACTGTCTGAGACAGCTGGTTCATGGTGGAGAAGGCCCCGCGGATCCTGGTTGGGGATATGTCCTGGATATAAAGGGGAATCAGGGTCATGTTGAGTCCACAGAAGAGTCCAATGAGGAAGCGCCCCACAATCAGTGCCTCCAGGGAGCCTGCAGTCTTGGAGACACCCATGAATGCCACGGCCATGAGGGAGAGGGAGTTAGCAATCAGGATGGAATTGCACCTGAGACAGCAAAGAGATAGCAGGGTGGGTTATGGAGGAAAGGAATACATTTAAGTCTGGCACAAAGACACTGGCTCTGACCCTGAACATGCCCAGTCTTCTCTGTGGCCCAGGCCCTGAAAATACACAGCTCCTCTTTGACATGTCCCCTGTACATACTTGGTACCATTCTGGTACTTGCTGTGGGAATACCCTGTTCCTCTCTAGTGTTGACTCTGCACTATTTCTGCCTCTGTGTGGCGATTAAACACAATCCTACTGCATGTACCTTCCATAATGATCAGCCACTATGCCCACAGTGAGCACTGAGACAGTGGCCCCCAAAGCCAAGGTGCTGACAGTGAAGGACCAAAGCATGGTGAGTGCATGGAGAGACATGGGCTCCTGGAACTGCTCCTTCCAGGTCTGGTTGAAGAACTCCTCAATCACCTGTGTAGGAGAGAAGCAATTCATGCCAACTTCTTCTCAGCAGTCTTTCCTGCACCTACATTATGCCCAATGTGCATTCTGCTTTGCTGGTGAAACCACTCACTTCCTCCTTGATCAGTTCAGTGATAGCACCTCAGGCAGGCTGGGACTCCATCTGCCATCTGCCATGGCATCTGGAGTCATCACTGCATGCAGCTCTGCTCAGCCTTTGCTCCATTCCTGTCATTCCTCATTTCCTCCAACCTCCAGTCTCCTCCCCTTCATCTCAGAACAACCCCATATTTCTTACCAATCTTTTCCCTCTCTCTTCATCCTCCTTCTTCCTTATCCCTCCTTCCTTTCAGCCCCTTTCCCCCTACAACTCCATCCTCCTCTCTCAGTCACTTTCCTTTCTCCTCAGACTTTATCAATGTCTTCATCTTTCCATCAGCCTTAATTCTCCTCTCCTCATCCTTCATCTCATCCCTCCTTCACTCAATCTTCATCACTCCTCCTCAGCTTCCTCCTCCTTCCACAGCTCCTTCTCAGCGATCATCTCATCATACCTTCTTACTCCTCACCATCTCCTTCCATCTTCCTTCAATTCCCTTCAGCCTTCATCCCCTCACCCTCCATCTTCCTCCACATCAGCCCCCACCCCCTTTACTCCCCATCAGCTTTCAGCGACTGAAAAGTGTTGACACCAAGGAGGCAGAGAAATTGTTCAGGGACGGGTGATGGAAAGGAAGCAAATGGGATGAAACTGAGCCAAGTGTGAAGATTTCAGACTGGATCATCAGGAAACATTTCCTGACCGTGAGGGGTTTATGAGGTTAGAGTCTCCCCAAGGGAAGAGATGGAAGCCCCATTGCTTGGGATAGTTAAAACAAGGACTGGACAAAGCCGTGGAGAACAACTGTCCTGGTGAGTGGGGGTGGGCTGTACTGTTCTGGGATAACAATGTTAAGATAAATTAACACTGTGGTTTTTAAAGCTGATGGCCTAAGTTCACCGTCAGTGAAGAAAATATCCTGTAATGGAGAGGAAGGATTGTCCAAAAGTTAGGACACTAACCTGGGATTTTTAAAGACCTATGTTCATGTCCCTGGTTTTCCTCTGTGATCTTGGTCAAGTCCCTTAGTCTCCCTTTGTCTCAGGTCACCATTTGTAAAATGGAGATAATAGCACTGCCCTGCCTCACAGGGGTGGTGGTGAGGATAAAGACATTAAATATTGTGAGGTGCTCAGATAAATATGGCAATAGGGGCCAGAGAAGTATTACAGAGAGAATGTCCTGTTAAGTGAGACGTTCTGTGGAGCCGCTCTGCTCAGAGCGGATCAACATTCTTTCCTGCAACGGTGAATATTAAATAAATGTTTCATTATAATGCAAGAAATTAAGTGAACTCTCGCCTGCTTTTCAGAGTGTGCTAGCCCCCACCTTTCACAAGGTGGGCCTGAGACGAGGCCTAATGTATGGTTTTCCTATCATTTAGTTGTAGGAGTCAGTCCCTCTCTGCTCCTCAGCACAGCGCATCCCATTTTCCAAGCTCCATGCCACATTTCCTTCTCCTGGGCATTTACCATCTGTGAGGCATTGATGTTTCCTGTGTGGTAACCAATTTGCAATGATCCCAGCACCGAGGCCATCACTGACTGTGCCAGAGGCCGAGTGACTGTTTGCTAAACAAGAAAATAATTGCACAAAATAGTCAGTAAACAGGAGCTCAGCATTTCAGTCATGTGTCCACCAAACACTCGGGGGAAAGCATGGGGTTTTAAATATACCGCTGAACACATCTCAATGTCCTGTAGTATAGATAATGATCACATAGGGTCAGCCATGACCAGCTGATGAATTTTAAAGGTGTTAAGTCCTGACTACACTAGATACTAACATGTTTATAACCAGGACTTAATTCAAATGTGTTTTTAAAACACAATTTCTTTTTCTAGTCTAGACAATGCCAAACATTCCTGTCATAGCTTCCTACTCAGATTTGAACCTTAGCGTTCATAAACTGAGAAGCTAGCATGAACCCTCTAAGCTTAATTACCAGCTTAGATCTGATATCGCTGCCACCAGCCAGGGTGTGATGTCACAGATTGGAACCTCATAAACAATTCTTTTAACGTCCCACAGCTTCCTCTCTCTGAGCTGTGTTGGCTCTGCAGAGCAAACAGGCATCAGAAAGCTGTCCAAAAATACACTTGTCACTAAAGCCAGTAACTCTCATGCTGAATACACACAGGGAGCAGAGCTGCTGCATTTAGGGCCAGGTGTATATAGTCACTTTTCAGAGAAGGGTGTGAGATATGATACTCACCTACAACATACTCAATGGGAGGGAGAAACCTAGGAAGCTGAAAGGCGAGAGTAGTGAGCAAATTAGAAGTGTTTTGAGTGGAGGTTTGGGTGGTATGCACAGAGGCCAATGCAGAGGAGGGGCTAAGCCCCCCTCATTATAGCTCTGGTGTTAGTGCCTCTGAAGTGTGGTGTTCAGCTCTCAGCACCCCCTTAGCAGACAAACTGGAGAGAGTTCAGAGAAGAGCAACAAATCTGATCCATAGCCCAAAAGGGAATTATTTATGAGGAGAGACTAATTGTGCTGACTTTGGCTAAGAGCTTGCTAACATGGACCATGCTAGGAGTTTGCAAAGCTCTCAAAGTGGAGGAACCAACAAGTCAAAACTAAAGACAAGACCCAAACATTCCTCCCATGAGCTTTGAAAAATCCAGTTTCCTGATTGGTCCTCTGATCAGGTGTTTGGTTCCCTTTGTTAACCCTACAGGTGAAAGAAACATTAACCCTTAGCTATCTGTTTATGACAATTCCCCATCTTCAAGCTCTGCTACCTCAAAGCATCAGCCTCTGCAGGGTGCTTCCACTCTTCTTATAATACCTGTCTCTGGGGCAGGAACAGATTAAAGCATAGGCATTACAGGCCTGTGCCTAGCATCCCAGCTCTTCAAGTCAGAATTTCAGCTGTTTTGTTTCTAGCTCTGCTGGTTGTGAATGAAAACCTTGAAAATGTGAGCTGAGTGTTATCAATGCAGTGGTGCCTGCCTGATTCAGGAGAGTCTGAAACAATATTCAGAGAAGTTTGAGCTGCTCCATGCATCTCAATTGGGTGTTAAGTCTGAAACCAGCTACAAGCGGGGACCCTACTCACTCACTCTACCCCAGTAGAGGATGCTGTAGTGGGGAGCCCTCACTGCTGCCTCCCCATTACAGCTCTGCTGGGGTATTGTCAACAGAGATCCCCAAACAGTACCTTCTGCTTGTGTGGGTGGATTTGAGCCCTCTCCCCTCCTGGGGTGGATTACAGAAGCCCACCTGAACACAGGGAGTGGTGGTGAACCAGAACACGGCTCTCATTTGGGTAGCTCCTGCCACTACTACCCCAAGCAGCATGGGGCCTTGAGGGCCCCACTGAAGGGTATGCCTATTATAGCCTAGAATTGCTTTAATCTAGCCCCGCCTGGGACTCTGCCCCTCACACCTCTACTCCCCAGAAGAATGCTGTTAATTTCCTGTGATATCCCCAGTTTCCAGAAGGTGGAAAGAAGGGCATTTTGTCCCAGTACAATCCAGTCTCACATTCAATCTCACATAAAAGGAATTACTTTTCTTGTCTGATGTAAGGATACCTTTACCACAAAGTAAATCTGGATTGTATTTACCTTGTTCCAACCCATACAATGGTCCTGGCACCCTCAGTCCTGGCCGATGTGTGAGGCAGTGGGGTTGTGCGTGACCCTGTCAATCCCTGGCAGGAGATTTCTCTCTGGATATTTTCTCCTTAAAAGGATTCTCCAGTGGTCAGCTCATTCAGCCACACCCTAGGGCCTCCTGGGAGAGAAGTAGGTCCCAGGTTTCTGGGCAACATTGGATTTGTTTGTGTATAGTATCATAACTGCCCATCAGCCAGCAGGTGTGATGGGATTGGCATCAAGGCTGGCCCTGTGTTCTCATGACTCTACCGCCAACTGCCCTATGACATCACAAAAGGCTCTGATAACCTCAAGGTTCCACAACACAGGAGGCTGGGGAGGATGTTCATCCTTCCTTCCTCTCTCCCCAGTAACACTGTAATGCTTCTCTGATTTTGTTCATCCCAAAGCACTGTGTGCTCTACCAGTACTGACATGAAAAACAGCTCTGGTGGAAGACAAGAAGCTGCCAGAGCTCACTATGCTGCACAACAGGGAATGAAGGATAGTCTGGCTGTAAAAAGCCATCCCCACTGCTAACCGCAGCTCTTACAATATATTATGAGAGATACTTAATATTCTAGGGTATTAGCTCAGTTTTTAAGGTTGCATCTGAGACACTTGCACACAGCATGGAACGCTAATGATCTGTCTCTGAAGACAACTCTGCTGGGATTTCAACTGGGCTTTCTGCCCGGTGAATGCTCCTTAGCTGATTCTCGGACCCCTAAACCATCCCCTCGCTAAGTACATGCTCACAGCCGCAAAAACAAACATCAGCTGGAAAACCACAGCACTCAAAACCAGAAGGTTTTGGAAGGCCCATTTTGGAAAGAAATTGGTATTACCCTGGGCCTGTTGAGACAGGAAAGGATTTACCTGGTTTTCAGCTGCTCCAGATGGTTCTTGTTGTGCAGTCTGTCTGCTGATTTTGGTTTTAATTAATCCAATTCTTCCCCTATGGTATCTTGAATTTCCTTGTCTCTCTCCCCAGCCCTCCTTCCCTCTGAGTGACTTTCTCCCTCTAAGCTTCTTGATCTGCCCTTCTCTTGTTTTCTTTCTGTCAGAAACACACACACAGAGTCCAGCTGAAGTTCTTAGGCAGGTACATGATCCCAGGATGGGGTTATGAAGCAAGGGGTGCACAGATATTGGGGGAAGAGGAGTGGCAAGGTGTCGAGTGCTGCATGTGTGAGGGGGTTGCATTATCTTACATCTGCTCTTCATATTCAGCAGAGGGGCTGGTGAGGGGAACGTGGCATTCTGCACCAACTCGCATATGTCAGAAATGCCATTGCTGCCCCTGGAATAAGGATAAATAGTGACTTCTCCATCCAATGGAGTTTCCTCCTTACCACCCTAAAGCCCATCCCTTGCTCCCTCTGTACACTACAAGTGAGTGAGACTCAGGGCATGTCTACACCACAGCCCTAAGACAGCCAACTTACAGCCACCGCAGTAATCACTGCAGTGATGCATGTCCACACTACCCTCCTTCTTTCAGTGGTGGTGTCCTCACCAGGAGAGCTTCCACTGATTGAAGAAAGGCAGTGTGGGGGGCTGACAGGCAGTGCTCTTAGCTCCATGCAGCTCCCCACCAGGATCCCAGCTGTCCCCTGGGCTTCTTGTCTCTCCACTCCCAGCTGGGAGCAGGGGCCAGCCACCCCAGCTTCTCAGCTCCCTAAGCTTGGAGCCTCTGGGCAGCAGCCCAGCTTGGAGTGTGGCAAGCCGACGGGAAGCTGGGTTCTAGCAGCCTGGCTTTCATGGGGCCATAAAACTGACAAAGCAGCTGATGTAAAGGATGTAGTGTCTACACAGACGCTGGGTCACCCTAACTACACTGACATAAGTGCTATGCCTCTCACGGAGGTGGAGTTATTATGTCGGTGTAGTAGGGCACTGTCATAAACAGATGGCTAAGGGTTAATGTTTCTTTTACCTGTAAAGGGTTAAGAAGTTCAGTGAACCTGGCTGACACCTGACCAGAGGACCAATGGGGGGACAAGGTACTTTCAAATCTTGGTGGAGGGAAGTCTTTGTGTGCTGTTTGTTTTGTTCGTTGTTCACTCTTGGGGCTAAAAGGGACCAGACGTGCAACCAGGTCTTTCTCCAATCTTTCTGAAACAGTCTGTCATGTTCAAAATAGTAAGTACTAGCTAGAAAAGGCGGATTAGTCTTATGTTTATTTTTGTAACTTGTGAATGTGTATTTTGCTGGAAGGATTTTTACCTCTGTTTGCTGTAACTTTGAATCTCAAGCTAGGGGGGGAGGAAGACCCTCTAGGCTATATGAATCTGAATACCCTGTAAACATTTTCCATCTTGATTTTACAGAGATAATTTTTACTTTTTTCTTTCTCTAATTAAAAGCTTTCTTTTTTAAGAACCTAATTGATTTTTTCCCTTGTTTAAGACCCAAGGGGATTGGGTCTGAACTCACCAGGGATTGGTGAGGGGAAAGGAGGGGTGGGGGAGGTTAATTCCTCTCTGTTTTAAGATCCAAGGAGTTTGGATCAGTGTAGCCTCTCAGGGTAACCCAGGGAGGGGAAAGACTGGGAGGGGGAAAGGAGGGGGGATGGTTTATTTCTCCTGGTTTTAAGACCCAAGGGGGTTGGGTCTTGGGTTCCCCAGGGAAGGTTTTGGGGGGAACAGAAAGTGTGCCAAACACTATATTTTGGCTGGTGGCAGCGCTATCAGATCTAAGCTAGGAATTAAGCTTAGAAGGGTCCATGCAGGTCCCCACTTTTGACAGCTAAAGTTCAAACTGGGGGAAAGATACCTTGACAGGCACTTACATCGGTGAGACAAGGCTGTAGTGTTTACACTGACATCATTAAGTCAACATAAGCTGCCTTACATCAACCTAACCAGTCTAGACTAGGCCCCAGAGGGGAAGACTCTCTAGAAGATACCTGCAGAGGGACTGGACAGACCAGCGCAGGGAAACCCGTTTTTAACATCTTCTTACAGAGAAGTGTATAGAGGTGAATTTCTAGAGGACATACACACAGCGGCTGAAAGAAACATTACCATTGGCCAGTCAGCACCACAGTGAGGTAGGAAGCCCAGCACTGGAATAGCAGGGGATCCACAAGCAGGATTAAGGGGCACTGGCAGAGCTGGATGGAGAGCCCAGCACTGGGATGGCAGGGGGCTGCAGGGCACGACTGAGGGGCATTGGCAGAGCTGTGTGGGGAGCCCAGCACTGGAATAGCAGGGGGCTGCAGGGCAGGACAGAGGGGCATTGGCAATGCTGTGTGTGTTCCAAGGACTGGTGCTGTTACTGGTTTGGAATGAGGGGAGGTAACAAACCCAGAAACAGATCTGTAATATTTACATCCACCATTTTTATTTTAGAAACATATAACACAATCACAAATTAATAATAAGCATATAAAACCCTTCAGAAATACTCATAATGTAGACATAAAGAAAGAGAAAGAGACAGACTAAGATAGAGTGAGAGTCCAAGGCATCATATGAACACCCTGATGTGCTGTATGGAATGCTCTAATGCCCAGCTGGAGGGGAATTTCTTTCCCTTAGATACAGACATACAACCAGAAAGCTGTTTCTTACACAAACAATTAAGCAATCAGAGTTATGAGGAGAATCAAAGGAATGAAATCTGTATAATTTAGCCAAATGATGAAAGAGGGGAGTATAACTGTCTATAAATTCTGAAAGACGTAAACAGCAAGGAGGGAGAGGAAGTCCGAAGAGGGTGGGTGTGGGTGGAAGAATTAGGAGTAAGTTGATGAAGTTGAGCAAGGAGGGAAATGTTCTTGTTAAATCACAGGAAATATTTCCCAGCAGCAAAATTTACTGAACTTTGTAATCATTGTCCACAAGGGAAGGGGTGGAGGCTCCATCACTTGAGTCATTTAAAACTCAGATGAGAGCAAACCCTGGAGAATACATAGTAAGGAAGCTTGGGTGTGGTTCTTGGGAGCAATAGACAAGATGTGCCCTCAGATGATTTGGGGAGTATTGTTGTAGTTTTGTTTTCTTTAGCCAGCTATGGGATGACGAGGTCAGGCATACTAACTTCCCTGCTGAGTGTTGTATGAAGTCCAGCCATGTGATTCTAGCTTTGGTGTAAATGGACCCAAGCTATTAATTCAGATCCAGAGTTTGTTTCAATCCAAAAATGCAGAGGTGCTCAGTGCTGGAGTTTGAGTTTGGACTTCCTACACAGATGTTGATGGAGTGTCAATGGGCCTAATCACACTGGACTCTCCTTCTTTCTCCCTATTCTTTCTCCTTTCTACCATTATTAAGTGAATGTGTCTGACATACCGCATCCAGTAGAGGGCAGTAATGTACACACACACACACGCGTGCACACAATACATTACAGTATTCCCTGGAGCCTCCAGAATGGATAGCCCATCACCTGTAGCAAAAATTTACCCTATAGCCATTGACTAAACATCTTTCCGTCTGCCTATCAGGTTTCAGGAGCTTTGGTGTCTATTCCTGCATTTCTACCTTTACAGAATCTTACGTGTCTTGGATGACTAGTCCTGTATCCAGAAGATTCATGCTACATGCCTTTGTCTAAAGTTTAACTATAGGAACAATTGATAAGAATATACAGTTTTGGAAATTTTTTTATACTCATGTCTCTTTAAATTACAATCTGTTTCTTTCAGACTTCCTTTACTGTAAGAAAAGAGGAACAGAGAAGCCAATTTTCAAGAAAAGAGGGTTGAATGAGTCAGTGTCTGGCCCGAAATCATCACCCAGCCTCCACAGGAACTAACAGTGACTGAAAATAGTGTCAAGTAACAATGCCCTTTTGCTGAAATACCTCAATTTTCAAGTAATAGCTGTGACTGTTATTTAACATAGCCACCAAAAAGTCCTGAAGAACATAAGAACTTCACAAATACCGTCACGTGCTTATTCTCTCTAGTACTCTTTTTTTTTTTTAGATTTGTGTCTGGAGGACAGAAATGTCCTTTAATGGAGCTGTGCATAATCAGTTTCATTTCATGTGCCAACCAGAACACTCTTTTTTCTCTTTAGTACCACATTTCTGCTTTACAGTTTTATTGCACCTCAAACCCACAGTATCATCTCTTAGAATAACTATATATCATAAACATCTTCTTCTTCATTATCTGTACATATTTTTACATTCTTAAAAAAAATAAATATTTACAATTCAACTGACACACAAATAAATAAACCAGTGTAAAACTGAGCTTTCAAACTAGCCGTACAAAAAGAAAAGGGAAAAAAAACCCTCTCTGGTAACTTGGTCCCCTTCTCCTGAGGCACCTACCAGACAGTAAATATGACATGATGGCTTTTTACATTTTGGTAATTACATTAAATTCCAGTGTAATACTGCACACACATGGTGGAACTGAATTAAAAGTGGAAAGTGGCGGAGTTGTTTGGTTGCTTTAGCTCACTATACAAAAATAATAAGTTTAAAAAACATAAGAGGTTGCTATGCACAAAAATACCTTAATCCCTAGGAGCAATTAAAGGTGAGAGCAGCAAAAATATTGCCCATATGGTCTCCTCCTCAAGTGCATAGCAGGTGATGAGGTTATTTTTGCTGTAGCTCCTGATGACCTCAAGTGTTGAAAGCAGATGAGATCTCCCCACTTCAGACCATCTTAACACTGACAGGGCTTGGCAGAAATGTGAAAGGGAGTGGTGTGAGGGGAAGAATAAAATAGCAGCAATTTTTAAATTGTCCTAGATTTTTTCCTGATGTATATCTCTGCCCAGTCCTTGAAAGATTCTCCGCTTATTTCTTTAACAATGAAAAAGGGTCAAGAAGGGGGGCATTAAATGTTTGAGGTAACATCATTAGCAGACCCTATCCCCTTCAGTTCCACCATGGGGCTTTTCTCCACTGCTGCAATGGTGCCACTTCCTTCTGCTTGTCCTTCAAAGCCCCTGGAGATGTCTTCAAAAGTCCTGCCCCTGGTCTCTGGGACTTTGAAGAAGGTGAAGATAAAGAAGATGACCAGGAAAACAATGAAGATGATGAAGACATAGGGACCACACAATTTCTACAGAGGGGAAAGAAGGGAAAGGTTATAATTTGAAAAGCGCATAGGCCTAAAATCAAGGTACAGCCATTATCTCCTAAGCTCAGAATCACAACACCCTCCTCAAAATATGGACTTACTTACGTTTAACATAGCCTTTTTATAGGAACACCCCAGGCCATTTAAGGGTTTCTTAAAGCTTAAATCTGAACTTTGAATGCTATCATGACTAACAAAAATTGTGGCTCTCAAAGGGGGCTATGTTGACTGGATATGTTGACTAAGTATCCAGCTATTTGTGGATTATAAAGATTAAGTGAAAGCAAATGAGTGGGGATGTTGTTTAAACTGCAATACTCTCTTATTAGTAGCTAATGATCAGATCAACGCAATGCTTTCCAGACAGTGTCCTTACCTCTGCATAGGGGAAGAGCATTCCCACCAAGAAATTGGAGGTCCAGTTGGAGCAACCAGCCACTGCCACAGCTGCAGGACGGGGACCTTGACTGAAGAGTTCAGCCACAATGAACCAGGGAATAGGACCGGGGCCAATTTCAAAAAAGGCCACAAAGCCAAAGATGGCAACGATGCTGATATAGCTAATCCAGCTCAAGACATCCTGCAAGGGAAGGAAATATGAATAGCTGTAATTTGACAAGCAAATATGTGATAGCAGAAGACATGCTCCAACATCTCTATGTACTTAATCATGGTATATAGTTCCTGCTGTATGGGAATGTATATTCCCCCGATCCCAGCTGTACCCCCCCCCTTGGATTCTCCTTTCTTTATACTCAAGAGTTCCCAGTCTCCACACTCACCCCAATCCCTCTGAAGATGCCCTTTCCTTTACCTTTGTGTCCCCTCAGTTTCCCTCTGTGTCCCTAATAACATCTCAACTCTACAATAATGGGCAGTTTGATTGCTGTCAACTCACCTTAAGTGTCAAAGCTATGGTCATGAGAACAGCACAGAAAGCCATGCCTCCCAAGCCAACCAAATGAAGGGTCCTGCGCCCTGCACGCTCCACCAGGAACAGCTGCAAAAGTGCCAGGAGAGAAAAACATTAGATTAGAAAGTAACAGCCAAAGGGGCTGGCTCCACTTCATGACAAGCTCTGCATCCCCATCCCCAAGGGGTATATCTGCTGTTTACCTCTACCTCTCCAGTGCTCATGTGGTCAGTGGCAGCCTAAATGGATGGGGACATAGGATACTATGTCTCTACCTACCCCTTCACCCAGTGTTTTTCTATCTACTTCTCCACGCTTTCCTGCCCCAATTCTTCCTCTGACTTTTACCCTTGTCCACATCTCTTCTACACCTTTCTATCTCACCCTCTCTCCCTCTTTCCTTCTTCTAGTATGCTCACGTTCCCTCCTTCTGCCTTGCTCTCCTCTCCTGCTCTTTCACACTTCCCTCTCAAGCCTCCCCTCTCCCTTCTGCAAATCTCAGCCACGGTTTGGCTGAAGAGAAAAAAACTGGCTCCAGGATAACTAACTTCAACTATTTTCCCCCCAAAATCTCCCTCCATGCAATCAACACTAGCCATCATCTCACCAACCGCTCTCCGCAGCACTACTTACCGATACGACAGTGAAGACTGTGTTAACCACACCAGCACCAATGGTGGCATAGACAGGCTGCTTGACACCAGCTTTTTCGAAAATCCCCGTGGAGTAATAAAACACCTGGGAGCAGAAGAAGCAATTGGATGTGGTTACAAGTCCCTGCACCTGAAGGGATGTCCCTTATTTTCATGCCTTTCTCTCCATGTGTCCAATAAGAACTCAGACAAAAAGGTATATATTTCAATCCATGATTATGCAAGGACCATATATTGTCATACACAGGTATAACAATTTTCCATGGGAAAAACAAACTCTGTAGGGAAGTGTCCCTTTAAAATAATCTTTGTTCCCTGTTGTTCATATAGTTATCCTTGAAATGGAGGTGGTCATGCTAATTCCTAGCTACAAATCTCTTTTAGTGTGCTGAGCAGCCCCTTTCCAGAGCTGGGCTACAAAACGCAATCGGATCCTGGTGAGTTCCTGAGGTCATTGAAGGTTTTATGGATCTCCCTTGACTCCAAGTGACCTGCTTCCAAGGTTGAGCTATAACATGCCTTCAGTGCCTGATGAGGTCATAAGGTAGCTGAATATTTCAGGGAGCTCTTTTTGGCAGACAGTATCACAAAAATTGACCTCAACTAAAGACAGGAAGTGGAGCCCAGGAGCTCCACTTGCTGTTATATCTGGCTGACTCTCACTGAAGTCAATGGGAGACACTCATACGAAGCAGCAAGAGAATTGATCCTAAGAAGTGAAACAGGAAGCTGACTTACAGCATTGATGCCCGAGAGCTGCTGGGAGAGCTGGAGTACGATGGCAATGATGATGGCCTGGCGATAATTAGGTGAACGGAAGAGCTCTGGCACTGTTGCTTTCTTCTCCTGGGACATCTTGGTGCTCTCCTCTTTCATCTCTTGGATGTCTTGGGCCACATCCTGTGTACCACGGAGCTTCTGGAGAACTACAGGGGGGAACCACATATAGAATACATGAGATGTCATCAGTTTACATGCCCCAGCCAACGAGAGGCTTGAGTTCCATTTCCAGCCTCAGTCTCCAACTCTCCGTGAGGAGAGCGAATGCTGTGAAGACTGGACCCCCTAGACATTAGTATTCTGCCCAACTATGTGGGACAGACTGAGGCTCTATTCCTGGTCCAGTAAATGTCAGGCCTAGTGATCTGTGCCTCTGAGCTGGAGACCTATAGTTGATTCCTGCTCCTGTTCAACTTGGGGCTATTTAGGAGCACAGCAGAGACTGAGTCCAGTATACCAGGAGGAAAACCTCTTTTCCTAGTCTCAATCACTTTATTTTCCAAAGATTGGGAGGGGCTGATAGGGTTGCAGAGGCCAAACCTGTTGTCCTAGGCCCTTATCATTCTGCACTAGGTCATGTTAATTCTGGGCTTCTTACTCTTATCAGGAATGTGCTGGGAACACCCTGAAGGGCAAGCCTGATGCCTCATATGGACTAAGTAAGAAGGTAGGACAAGAAGGCTTAATCTGCAGCAAGGGAGATATAGGTTAAATATTAGGAAAATCTTTCTAACTATAAGGGTAGTTAAGCCCTGGAATATGCTTCCAGGGGAGGTTGTGGAATCTTCGTTACTGGAGGTTTTTAAGAACAGGTTGGACAAACACCTGTCAGGGAAGGTCTAGGTATATTTGGCCCTGCCGCAGCACAGATGGGTGGACTTCATAACATCTATAGGTCCCTTCCACTCTTACATTTCTATGATTCTATGATTTTGTATTGCCATGCAGGAGATCCTGGATCAGTTATAGGCTCTCACACATCCTGGACTTGTTGCAGGCTGGGAGTACTGTGGAGGGCAGGTCTGGTGACCTCTGGGGATCAGCTGTCTACACTATCATGCAGGAGATCCAGGTTCTCATATCACTCCTAGTCTTCCATTCCCCTAAGTTCAGTGTATGCTGGAAGGACTGTGGTGACTGGGCTGGCCAGTAGCTGTCCTGTGATGCCATTTAGAAGTGTCCACGCACCTGCTTGTGCTTTCTTTTCCTCCATCTTGTTGATCAGCAGGAAACGAGGACTCTCAGGGCAGAAGGGCAGAGCAGCACACTGTAGGATGGCTGGGATGACAGTGAACCCCAAAAGCAGTGGCCAGAGGCTCTCACTCCCCATGATTTCCTTCAAGCCGAAAATCTAATCCAGCGAACAGGAAGAGAAAGAAATATTACAATATTCCCCTGTGTTGAAAATTAAGTCTTTACCCTTTCTCCCCCTCAAGAATTACAGTAGTATGGTCAGCTAGCTATTCAACCCACCCATTCCTCCCCATGGCAACTACAGAAAGGTCCATGAGGTCTCATCCCCCTCTAATAATACCCGTGGAGCAGCCTGTTAGCCCATAAAACCTTCAGTGCCCACCCCACCAGCCACTGAGAAAGTCAGTATCAGGCTTACCTGTGCCACCAAGATGCCCACAACGATGCCTAACTGGTTGAGGGTGCCAAAGGCGCCACGAAGGGCAGTGGGTGAGATCTCGCTAATGTACATGGGCACAAAGCCAGTGCTGAGGCCACAAAAGAGGCCAATGATAAATCGGCCAAGGATCAGCATCTCTATTGCTTTTGCCATCTTGGAGAAGCCCATCAGGATGCCACCCACGGCGGCCAGGATGTTCGCCAGTAGCATGGAGTTCCGCCTGCCCAGGGGAGAGACATTAGCATAAGCCAGGGGTTATTGATGGGCAAAGATAGGGAGGAACTTGCAGAAGTAATATGCCCAGCCAGATCCGACTTCCCTGCAGCACCCTTCCCCACTCAGCCTTCCCTTTGTGCCTCATTCCCTTTGTCTGCTTCTTTTCCTCTCTCTCTCCCACTGTCTTGACCTTGCAGGAATCAGTCCCTTCTCCCCAGCCTACCCTCCTCCTCTGTTCCATTGGTCCAATATTTTTGGAGAGAAATAATTTCTCCTAATCCTTCCAATATCCCATAATTGAGAGACAAACTCCATGGTGGCTTAGACCCCCTTCCCAATGTACCTTCCAAATCGGTTGACAAAAAGTCCAACAGAGAAGGAGCCGATCATCCCTCCCACGGAGAAGATGGCGACGGAGAGGGACCACAGCGAGGTCAGAAGCTCAGAGGAGGTTGGGGTTCCTCTCCGCAACTCCAATGTTTGATTGAAGAATGCCTGAATAATCTGCATGGGAGAAAACACCCCCCAGAAATGGGAGGAGAGAGGGGTTACAATCAAATATAATGTACTGTGGGAGTTCTGTATGAGGTCAGGAGGTTCTTTTGTCACAAAGTCAGGGGGGTGGGGAGAGAGCTCAGACATTTGGAAGTAGAGAAGCTAAAGTGGGTCAGGAGAACTGAAGAGGAACCCAAAGTTTCAGAGGGAAAGAAGCTCAGAGAAGAGCAGTAGGACACGATTAAGAGGATGGAGAGACTGATTTACTTAGTCTGATGAGATTGGGCAAGAGATGATTAAGGAGATAAGGCTAACTCTCTGTAAGTAGCGGAAGGATGTAGACAGCAAAGAGAGTGTGTCAGAGAGACAGTAGGTCTGAGTGAGGAGAAATAGCAGGAATGGGACTAAAGTGATCAAAGGGAAAAGTTCTCTCACAAATTAGAACATTTCTGGTATCAGGAAACATTCCCCAGTGGTGAGGGGTATATGAGACTGTGAAATAGTTTCCCCAAGGGACTGAATAAAATCCTGAAGCACTGCAGGGAACTATCCTGCATTGCTTTCTAAGATGGATGAGATGGGAGGCAAAAGAACTTTTCCCATTGCTAATTTTCAGATAGATACCCTGTCTGATTACAAAGTGCTGCAGGGCCCAAGTTTCACATCCTGTACCCCCAGCAGGTGGCAGCAAGGCACTAGTTTGACCACACACCCACTTCTCCCCTCCCCTTTCTGGTTATGACTTAAGTATTCCGGGAGACAGGGTGGATGTGGTAGACATGACTCACTTTTTTGCATGGGATTTAGCTCATCTGGTTCACAAGAAAAAAAACCTATATTTTTCATTTTTTTTTCTTGGTGGTGTAATTTGCAGATTACTTGGTCGGAATTTCCCCAGACAGTGACATCCCCCACTAAGTCCCCACTTTGAGCTTAATATGAAACTTGATTAGATAGCTAGATAGCTGTGGTGTATGGAGATAGATAGATAGATAGATAGATGAAAGCCTGACAGATGAATCCCAGAATCAGTAGGGGAAACTATAATCTCATGCAGTCCTCTCTCAGCTCTTGGCTGTCCCCTCCAACCCCTGAAAGGGCTGTTCTGTGACTCAGAACAGCCCCCACTCCTGCCAGTGTGCTTCATCCCAATCTATAAGGGAGGCTGAGAAGGTTTCTGTGGTTTGGAGGATGATAGACTGGCAGCAGGGACACATCATTTTGGTGGGGATATTCTTTTAAAGGGGTGGAATCAGGATAGAAAACTAGATTGGCAGGAGGGTTATAGATTCTTTCCAAACTCTTCATGTGCCCAGTCCCTCACCTTTCCTGGTTATAATGTCTCCTCTATGCCAATGTTCCAGGTTGGCTTTCCTCTCCTTTCCCCTTTACTGCACAATGGAGGCACAAACTCCACTCTAGCCTCCTTCTGCACCCCCAAAATGAAGGGAGCAACTTCACTCCCATATTCCTGTGTACTTTGGAAGACAGGGATACTGCACTTTCATGCTTTCCCTCTATTTACATCCAAATCATACAGGGAAATGGCAAACTGACCCCTCTCTCTTTATGCCCCCTGTACCTGAAGTGGGACAATGACCCTCTTTACTCCATCTCTCCTCACCACAATGTAAAGATGACCCTCTTTCTCCTCTTCCCCTGCAATAAAAGTAGACTCCCCTCTCCTCCTTTGCACTTCAAATAGGAGAGACATCATTCACGCACTAGCTCCTCATTCACCTTCCCTCTCTCACTGCCCCTAAGCTGAACCTCAGCACCATCTTCTGAGGCAGAATGAGCTCTATGGAAGAAATGAGACCACCCAGATACCTTGAAACCCAGAGGGCTCTCTCTCACCTTCTCAGGTGCATTGATGACACCCGTGTTGTACCCAAACTGGAGCGATCCAATGGCCGCGATGGAAACGGCATAGAGAAGGGGACAAGTAATTTTCTGAAGAGAGAGAGGGAAAAAGCATTCATTTAAATAATTTTTTTCACATTTTCCACATAAATTGTTTTTCTGTTTAACACAAACAATCCCAGCTAAGAGCTCCTCAGAAGCCAGGTCTAGTGCCCCCTATGGGTCACTTGGGAAAATAGGGTTCCATCACATCTCAATCTCTCATTCTCCTGGGCCAACATGAGCTGGGAATACTGGATATAATGCTAATCATGGGAGCACATGTATACTCAGCTCTGTCCTGTGACAGGGCACCCATGTGTGTCACACCCTGATTGCATAGGGTCAGAAATAAAATAAAATTGGCTAGGAACCTGCCAAGGTAACAGCAAACTATCCACGCAAGGATCATATGGCACAGACATTTCAAGAACCAGTCCTACTGTAGGAACAGAAAACATCTCAACAAATCCAAGCAGGACACTGGTGCTGCATGTTTTGAGGATACCCAGAATGCTACTGAGAATGGTCCTGTGCTCACTCAGTCATTGACAATGGAAAACAGGTGCAGCAAACATGAAGTGGTGGAGCCACATCAGCAGCTCAACAAGCCATTGCAGGAGGAACTGTTCTGAGTACAAGAAGTTCAGAGACCCACTGAGTTTCACAGTTATTGACAGATATTGAATTAGAGGCAGGATGGTTATCTTGCCTGTCAGAAGTTCCAGTTATACACCCTGGTCTCCATCCTCTATCTGCATTTCTTAATTGGCTGTACTAGCTAGTGGCTGTTATTTTTGACATGCTTCATTTAGAAGTAGATTCTGACACCTGGCATGTTTTGTAAACATTTCCCATGTCATGTGACTGGGGCCACTAAATAAACATAAGTCTCAGTACTCCTAGGATTAATTCCTTTATTACAGTGGATGCCAGATCTAGTGCCCTGAGGGATTAGCTCTCTGCACTGCCATACAGGAGACTTGGATTTCTTTCTCCATCCTGAGATTTTACTTCTTGAACCAAAGGCAGATGGTGTTAGACCTCTGTATGGCAGGGTAGAAGGCAGTACTGCCAACTCTTGCGATTTTTTTTTGCAAGGCTTTCAATATTTCATGTATTTCTTAAAGCCCCAGCTCCTGGAGTCAAGTAATTATATCAGAATCTCAGTTTTCATTAAAGTAAAAAGTATGTCTCTAGCCCTGGCTTCTGATCAAAGCTGGAAAATATGACCCATGTGAACTCTAAGGGCTCAGAAACCAAAAGCCAAATAAAAAGTGTGCAACATTTATCATAGTTTTAAAATCTCACAACTTTGGGATGCTGTCTCATAATTTTTGAATGCTTTGAGTTGGCAACACTTCAGAAGTTCCATCCCTAATACCGTGTCCTGGTTTCTCATTCACTAGGGGCTGGAAGCTCTTCCAAAGACGTTAACAATGTGCATTCCCAGCCCTAGTTTTCACTCTCTAAGGCCAGTGACGACTGGGAATACTGTGGAGACCAGTGTAGTATTTCCATTCCCAATTTCTGATACGCTCGCCTGGAGCCAGCAGAGACTGGGAGTGCTACAAGGTCAGACCTGGTTCCCTCTGCGCTGTCATGCGGAAGACTCAGATTTAGCTCTGCTCTCTCATTCCCTTGGAGTCAATGAGTTCTGAAAAGGCCTAGATTAGTGCCACCTAGAAGCTTGTTGGATGCAGAGGCTTTCACGTGGCACAGGCTAGCACCCAAATATCTCACATATATTGATGGATTTATCCTCACAACTTCTCTATGAGGTAGGAATTATTATTATTCCCTCCACGTTGAAGATGAGGAACTGAGGTACAGAAAGACTAAGTGCCCCAGGTCACAATGCGTCCGGGAACAAAACCCAGATCTCCCATTTTTCAGTTCAGTGCCTTAACCAAAAGAGCATCCTGTATTGCCATGGCTTACTCAATGTCCAGGCCTGGTCTCCAGCTCCACAGGACCCACCAGGGCACGATAGAATATAGGCATACTTTGCTTACATAATCTACACACACACACACATAGTGTGGTGTGTACATATGTACACATGGTATACATATGTTCTATACCACGTTCCATTCTTCCTGCCTTTTCTAATCTATTTCTTTGTATTACACTGCCAGTCTCACACTCAAGTATACATGACATGGTCTCACCCCATCCAACTATCTAACCCTGCAGTGAGTAGGACTATGATCTAATGTATATCCAACCAGCAGCATATCCACGGAGCTCTGAAATACCAAGGTGGGATCTACACAAACCACATTGACAGGGTCGAAGCTTAGACGCTGGCGGGGAATTCAAAACACCACACATACCCCCCCTCTCACAATGGGTGACAATGGTGTCTGACTGCAGACTGCATATATATTATCAGGGGAGACCAGTTTTCTCTCTTTTCACTGGATGGAAACCCAGAACAGTAGCGCTCATTGATCTCATCTGGGGCAGCTTCTTTACTCTCCTCTAAATGACCTTGACTGGGATGCTTGTTCGGAGCTCCCTCCCTCACTCCCTCACACTTTCCTCTTCTCCCAGAAAAAAGGGAAAGAAAGGCTTGGTTTTATAAACTGATGGCTACTTGAATATCCCTACGAGAGCAGTAACCCCCAGATATCCTTCAATGAGCGCCAGCATCAGTCAGTTATTTGCTGCCACTCTCCCTCCCTCACTGTCTCTTCCACAGCCACCATTTCCTGCCTTTTATCCTTGATGCTCTCAAACACACACAATTAATTAGTTCACAGATTAATGCACACAACACACATGGATGCCCATCAACAATGCTGCCCACAATGGCTCTCTAGTTGAGTGTCGTGAAGGGGAGTGAACCTGCCATGTTCTCTTGGTTGAAATCCGAAGTCTACTCATTTTTCCTTTAAAAGTGGCCTTCAAAAACCTTTAAGAGGAATTGTCCTTTTCTTATCACAAACCAATTGTCATCTTGGTCAACCTAAAGACAAATGGCTCTCATTCATCCAGCACAATAGATCTCATGCCAAATAAAACATGACAAGGAAAGCAATATTTTGAAAAACCACCACCACAGAAATGTACCCAAACAAATGCCATGACTTGCAACAACCCTACATAAACATCTTCCCCTCCCCCTACTGTGGCTGTCACTGTGGCTGTCACTTTCTCAGAGTCATCCTTAAATAATTATAGCAAAGACTTACCCTCGTGCACATTCAGTGTTTGATTACAGAGCTTTCATCTGCTCAAAAGGCACACAAATAAAATAGTAAAAGAGACAGTAATAATTTTAGAACACGGTGATGTTATCTCTAAAGACACCTTCTGCCAAGGGATGCCCAACGATTCAAAACATTTTCAGCAAGCCAGGCCAAGGGCTTCACAACTCAGATAAATTGGGTAGCGCTAACCCAGAAGTATAAATGCTGGATGAATCCACACAGCCATGTTCAAACCAAGGCACGCACTGAACAACAAAACCATTTCTAAGCAGACTAAAAATATAAAGGCAAGGAGAAAAAGATCTGCTGTGGTTACCTTTTTGCTCTCCATGGTCCTTGGCAAATGCCTCAGAATATCAAGACACTACACAGTCACTGCCCCCTTCTTAATGAAGTCGTTGAAGATTTCTCAGATGTCGTGTATTTGCTTCCCACGTAACAGAATATCTGGAACTGTTTCTGTAATATTTTGCTCTGTGCAATTTGCGGTATCTCTCTGCTGAGGAACTGCCTTAGAGCAATCTATTTATGGCTTCTGCTGGGAGGTGCGGATATTACGGAGGGACTGAGCAAGACAAGACCCCGCCCAGGTCCCGTAATAAGAAAAAAAAACAAAAAACTGTCTTGTGACCCTGCACAATTTTGTGACTTCAGTGTTTCATCACTGGAAATTTAGATAAGGCATTTTCCTTTTCCCCTTAAAAGGCATTTGTGTGTGAGAGTCTGAGCAGAGCCCTTTTATGTTTCACAGAGACTACAAACTCTGAAAACATCACTCAGGAGGGCAGCTAATGGGATTTCCCATCCATTCCAATTCTGATGGCTTGTATAGTTTAATTCCAGACAGCATTTTGGAAAGGACATGATTATGGAGATGAGTATTTAGCAGGCTATTGTTGCCATCCAAATATATAGCAATAAAATAATAATAATTTGTGTAAAAGTCTCCATATATAATTAATTTGTACCGTGTTCAGAGATGGCAGATAGTTAGATAGATAAAATGAATATAGGAGAGAGGTGCTCAGTAACTGTGGCCCTATGGCCCATCCCCCATCAAGACATGTGGAAGGGAAACACAGACCTCAAAAGCCGCATGGGATTTGGAAAGTGGTTTTTTTTGACGCAACACCCCGTTCTCCATCTGAAGCCAGAGACCCTGTGGGCAGGGCTGAGGCCTGACTCTGCTGTATAAACTGAGGATCTGCAATAGGAATGCCATTGCCCTGGTGCTCCTGGCTCTGCTCCTGCACCATAGCAGGGAACGAGTGACATGGGGAGCATCTCTTGGCAGCTGGGCTTCGCAGGCAGAGGCCAGCTCCAGGGGGTGTCACACCGGTGTCGGGCTCCTTGTGGGGAGAGGCAAGAGCATGTCAGGAGCACAGCTCGGAGCTGTGCCACCCACCCAGCCAGCAAGCGCCTTGGCTCCCACCGCATGGAGAGTCAGGTGCCTGAGTGGCCAGGGTGGCTCTCACCAGCTTCTGATCCACTGGCTTCTGGCAGAAGGTGACAGTTTTCAAACTGTGGGGTGTGCCCTATGACCTCTGCACTTAATGTATGGTTGCCAAGCATCCAGTTTTTGACCAGAACACCCAGTCAAAAAGGGACTCTGGCAGGTCCGGTCAGCACCACTGATTGGGCCATTAAAAGTCCGGTCAGTAGCTCAGTGGGGCTCAGGCAGGCGTCCTGCCTGCCCTGGCTCTGTGCGTCTCCTAGAAGCGGATGGCATATCCTTGCAGCCCCTAGGTGCAAGGACAGTCAGTGAAGCTCCATGAACTTCCTCCTGCCTCCAGCATCAGCTCCACAGCTCCCATTGGCCGGGAACCATGGCCAATGGGAGGTGCAGGGGCGACACTTGTGGGCACGGATAGCGCACATTGCACAGAGCCACCTAAGGAAGCCTGCCTTAGCCCTGCTGCACAGACGACTGGGAGCTGCCTCAGGTAAGAGCCACCTGGCCGGAGCCTGCACCCCAATGCCCCTGCCCCAGGTCAGAACCCCCCCTCGCACCCTAACTCCCTCCCAGATCCCGTATCCACACCCAACTCCCTGTCCCAGCCCTGAGCCACTTCCCAGAGCCCGCACCCTGCACCCCCCCACCACACTCTAGCCCCCTGGCCCAGCCCTGGGCCCCCTCCCATACTCCAAACCCCTTGACCCCAGGCCCACTCCAGAGCCCACATCCCCAGCCCTCACCTCCTCCCACACCCCAACTCCCTACCCCAGCCCAGAGCCCCCTCCTACACCCTGAATCCTTCATTTCTGGCCTCACCCTGGAGCCCTCACCTCGTCCTCCACTCCAACCCCCTCCCCCAGCCCAATGAAAATGAGTGATAGTGGGGGAGAGCAAGCAACTGAGGTAGGGAGGCTTGCGTGAGTGGGGGCGGGGCCTCGAAGTGGTGAGCAAGGGAGGGGCCTCAAGGGAGTGGCAGGGCAAAGATGTTCAGTTTTTTTCAATTAGAAAGTTGGTAACCCTAGCTTAATGGAAGACAGAAATCTGGGGGAGGTGTTGTGTGCCCTCAAACATTGCTTCTAGGGGACGCAAATATGCTTACTCACCCTGGGCACTAAAATGACTAGTTACAATTCCAGCCCTTCCAACCATGCAGAGACGCTTTCCCTCCATGCTTCTGGCAGCCCCTCCATAAACCAAACTATAACAAAATGGCTGCCATGCTTTCATTGGAGAGTGATGGAGACATAGGCTTTCAATCTCAGCCAGAATAAAATATATTCAACATCTTTATTAATGATCTGGACATTGGAATAGATTGCACCCTCAGAAAGTTCGCAGATAACTGGGGGGAGAGGTAGAAACACTGGAAGGTAGAGATAGGGTCCAGAGTGACCTAGACAAATTTGAGGACGGAGCCAAAAGAAATTTTATGAGGTTCAACAAGGACAAGTGCAGAGTCCTGCACTTAGGAAGGAAGAATCCCATGAACTGCTACAGGCTGGGGATTGACTGGCTAAGCCAGGGGTAGGCAACTTATGGCACGTGTGCCGAAGGCGGCACGCAAGCTGATTTTCAGTGGCACTCTCACTGCCCAGATCCTGGCCACCAGTTTAGGGGGCTCTGCATTTTAATTTAATTTTAAATGAAGCTTCTTAAGCATTTTAAAAAATCTTATTTACTTTACATACAATAGTTTAGTTATATATTATAGACTTATGGAAAAAGACCTTCTAAAAACATTAAAATGTATTACTGGCAAGTGAAACCTTAAATTAGAATGAATAAATGAAGACTCAGCACAGCACTTCTGAAAGGTTGCTGACCCCTGGGCTAAGCAGCAGTTCTGCAGAAAAGGACCTAGGGATTACAGTGAATGAGAAGCTGGATATAAGTCAGCTGTGTGCCCTTGTTGCCAAGAAGGCTAAAGGCATATTGGGCTGCCTTAGTAGGAGCATTGCCGGCAGATCAACGGAAGTGATTATTCCCCATTATTTGGCACTGGTGAGGCCACATCTGGAGTATTGTGTCCAGTTTGGGGTCCCCCACTTCAGAAAGAATGTGGACAAATTGGAGAGAGTCCAGCAGGGGGAAACAAAAATGATCAGGGAGCTGGGGCAGATGACTTATGAGGAGAGGCTGAGGGAACTTGGCTTTTGTAGTCTGCAGAAGAGAAGAGCGAGGGGGGATTTGATAGCAGCCTTCAACTACCTGAAAAGGGATTCCAAAGAAGATGGAGCTGGGCTGTTCTCAGTGGTGGCAGATGACAAAACAAGAAGCAATGGTCTCAAGTTGCAGTGGGTGAGATCTAGGTTGGATATTAGCAAACACTATTTCACTAGGAGGGTGGTGAAGCACTGGAATGGGTTACCTAAGGCGGTGGTGGAATCTCCAACCTTAGAAGTTTTTAAGACCCAGCTTGACAAAGCCCTGGCTGGGATGATTTAGTTGGTGTTGGTCTTACTTTGAGCAGGGGTTGTACTAGATGACCTCCTGAAGTCTCTTCTAAACCTAATCTTCTATGATTCTATGTAACAAAAAAACAGAAAACCAATAAAGTTCTCTATCTAGTTCAGAACCTTCAAATGTTTCAATTTGAAAATGTAGCAAAGATTCAGAGTTGGGGAGGGAGAACAGTAGCCCATGACTTGTTTCCTCATTGCCAGAAAGGTTGTTTAAAGGCTTTCCATTGCTTTTTCCTATCTGATTTTAAATGATTCAATTTTAATTCCATTTAAGTAACTCTCTTGCCATGGTCACTAGCACAGGTGTTGATGTAGTTAATGCACCAAAGGCTCTGTGGATGAAATACAGGTCCACAATGCAAAGTTTGGATCAGAATTTGAACTTTCCCGTGGTTGTGGTGTGTTCAGATCTGAGGTTTGCTTGCGGCCCATCTCTGGTGTGTATACGTTGGATTTAGAATTTGGTTGTCATAAATACACACAGGGCAGCAATACAGAATTGCCTTACCTGTAAGGGGTTAAGCAGTTCAATTAACCTAGCTGGCACCTGACCAGAAGGACCAATGGGGAAAGAAGATACTTTCAAACCTGAGGAGGGAGAGAGTTTTGTTTGTGCTCTCTTTGTTCCCTCTCTGGATGGAGAGAGGGACCAGGCAGGAAAAACATCTCCTGAAAACATACCTGAAATGAGCATCTAAGATTACAAAATTTGTAAGTAAGGCAAGGAAATGCGTTAAATTATCTTTTGTTTTAGCTTTTGAATTTTCCCTATGCTAAGAGGTAATTTCATTCCTGTTTTGTAACTGGGAAGCAGTGTCAGAGGGGAATCCTCTGTGTTTTAAATCTTTTTATTTACCCTGTAAAGTTGTGACTGTGCAGGAGTGAATCTTTTACTTTTTTTTTAAATAAAATTCTTCTTTTAGGAACCTAATTAATTTTCAGTGTCCTAAAAATTAAGGGGTTTGGTCTGTGCTCACATTGTAACCAATTGGTTAGTATATTATTCTCAAGCCTCCCCAGGAAAGGGGGTGAAGAGGCTTGGGGGAATATTTTGGGGAAACAGGGACTCCAAGTGACCCTTTTTCCTCAATTTTTGTCTAAATCACTTGGTGGTGGCAGCAATATCATCCAAGGACAAGGAAAGGATTTGTGGCTTGGGGAAATTTTAATCTAAGCTGGTAAAAATAAGCATAGGGGGACTTTCATGCAAGTCCCCACATCTGTACCCCAGAGTTCAGAATGGGGGGGGACCCTGACATGGTGGCAGCACGGTGGGATCATTTTGTACTAGTAGCACAGACCTTAGGATTTTTAAAGGACACAGTTTTGCCTTTTGGCTGCTTGCAAACCAGGGAGGTGGGGTTTTCTGTTTGTTTGCTTTGTTTTTTGTTTGTATTTGTTTTTTCCCCTTAGGACACTTTTTAGCTGAGAGCAGCTGGAGGTTTTTTTCTTTTGCCCGAGGGCAGAGTAGCTAAGTTACAGCAGGGGAATTCACAGACTGTTTTTTCCCCCTAGCTCTTGGGCTAGGCTGCAGTAAGGACAGGAAGGTTAGCAAATATGACCACCAGTGAGGCAGCTACTAAACTAGAACTGGCCAGACTAGAAGCAGAAAAGAAGGCAAAGAACTGGGAGTTTCAGTTGAAACTCAAAGAAGCAGAGGCAACTTCACACAGAAGGGCTATGGAGGCAGAAACAGCCAGGGAGGAGGCTGCCCACAAGAGAGCTATGGAGGCAGAGGCAGCCAGGGAGGAGGCTGCGCATAAAAGAGCCATGGAGTTAAAAGGCAAAGAAATACAGGCCCAGATTGAGGCCCAAATTGCAGCCCAGAAGCATGAACTGACTGTTATAGAGTTGAAAAGATGGAACTCTTCAGCAGCTGGCTCCGCTTCCCCAAAATATCCAGACTATGTCCACAGTATGATAAATCCAGTGATATTGCTGAATATTTCATTACCTTTGAGACACTGTGCACCCTCCACGCAATTCCTGAAGACCAAAAGATGACCATATTGGTAGCAAAATTGACTGGAAGAGCTCGGCACATATTCAATAAGATGCCTATTGAGGATGATTCTGACTATGGTAAATTTGTTTTTGAAAAAAATTCAAATTACACCTGAAACTTACAGAGTAAAATTTAGAGCCCTTAAGAGAGGGGATGGACTAAGTAATGTGGCTTATGTAAACCAGATGAAGGATCTGTTAGATAAATAGGTCAAAGGAAGGGATGTAACTAGCTCTGAAGTAATGTGTGATTTGGTTGTATAGAAGCAATTCCTGACTATGACCAATGATGATGTAAAACAGTGTTTATGGAATAAGAAAATGGACTCAGCAGACAGGGGCGGCTCTAGGTATTTTGCCGCTCCAAGTATGGCAAGGAGGCTGCCTTCAGCGGCTTGCCTGTGGGCGGTCCCTGGTCCCACAGATTCAGCAGCCTGCCTGCAGGAAGTCCGCCAAAGCTGCGGGACCAGCAGACCCTCTGCAGGCATGCTGCCAAAGACAACCTGCGTGCTGCCCTCACGGCAACCGACAGAGCGCCCCCCGAGGCTTGCCGCCCCAGGCACGGGCTTGGCATGCTGGTGCCTAGAGCCACCCCTGTCAGCAGAAAGTCTTGCTTCTTATGCTGATCAGTATGAGCAGTCCAAGACCATCAGAGAGGTGGGGCAAATCGGAACAAAATGAGTGGAGGTAGCAGAGAGGAACAACCCTGGTTGCAGTTTGGGCGGATACCAGAAGGGACCAAACCATACAACTGGGGGAGCTCAAGGCCCCACCTACACCCCAAGGAATATCCCAGACACCTTATTGTCCCACCACACCATTCTCCAACAACTTACCTTGCCCCAGGGACCAGTCATCTGGGCGATGTTTTAAATGTAATGAGCTGGGGCATGTGAAGGCCATCTTCCCCAAGAACCCCAATAGATTGCAGTTCATTCCACCAGAATCACACCAAAGGTCCTCAGGCCCAGATGCCTCCCAGATACCATCAGAGTGAAGGGAAACTGTGAGTGTGGGTGGGAAGAAGGTTATATCATGAAGGGAGACTGGAGCACAGGTGTCAGCTATCCACCAATCCTTAATGGACCCCAAATTCACCAGCCCAGAGGCCCAAGTGACGATTCGACCCTTCAAGTCAAACTCTTTTGACTTGCCTACAGCCAAGTTGCCTGTCCAGTACAAAGGCTGGTCAGGAATGTGGATTTGTGCAGTCTATGATGATTATCCCATTCCCATGCTGCTGAGAGAAGACTTAGCCAACCATGTGAAGCTAGCCAAGAGGGTGGGAATGGTCACCTGCAGCCAGGTTAAGCAAGCCTTCACACCTATCCTTGTTGCTGAGCTTTCTACAAGGGCCCCGTCTGTGTTACCAAAGACCCAGACTGAGGTAGTGGAACCAGACCCCATGCGACAGCCATAGTGGATCCCATCTCAGAGACCCAGACAGAACCAGTCCCAGAACTGGCAAAGCAACCAACACCAAAACCATTGCCAGCATTGAATCCAGCACTTGGAACCCCCTCTGCAACTCCAACATCAGAGGGCACCACCAAGCCTATACTGGCCGCAGCAGCTCAACATGCACAAGAGGCTCAGCTGTAGCCTGAAATATGACCAAGTGCACCCACGGAAAGCAGTTCACAGACAATGGAAACAACCCCATCGCCTACATCACTTCCAGAGGGACAAAGCCCAAGTCCAAAATCTAGTGAGGAACTGATGTCTCCAGCATCCAGGGAACAGTTCCAGGCACAGCAGGAGCAGATAAAAGCCTCCAGGGAGCTTGGACGGTGGCATGGAGCAACCTACCACCTCTCAACTCTTTAAATCGATCCCAGTTTGTTGTAGAAAAAGGACTTTTATACAAGGAAACTCTTTCTGGTGGGCACCAGAAGGACTGACATCCTCAAAGACAATTGTTAGTTCAACTAAGTACTGGGTAAATCTCTTAAGCTTATCCCACGATCATCCTAGTGGCCATGCTGCGGTGAACGAACCAAAGACCATTTGGAGAGGTCATTCCACTGGGAGGGAATGGGCAACGATGTTTCTATCTATGTCCGGTCTTGTGAGGTGTGCCAAAGAGTGGGAAAACCCCAAGACCAGGTCAAAGACCCTCTCCAGACACTCCCCATAACTGAGGTTCCACTTCAGCAAGTAGCTATGGATATGTGGTGAAAATGGGACTTTGGGTAAGCAATGATGCCAGGCCTCTTGGGCCAGCCCCACCTGATGTCACCGCTCGCCCTGTTTTTCCACCCCTGTGGCTTTGTGCACCGGGAAGGATGCCCTGCTCACCTCGCCCTGGTTACTGCCCTGCTGATCAGCGCCTTCAACTTACAGGTGCTTCACTTATCGCTTTAAATTACAAGAGGGAAAGAAAGAGGCAGAGACAAATTGAAAAGGGTATGGAAAGAAGCAGAGAAAGGCTATAGCAGAAATAGAACAAAAACCTCACATCTATACCAGAGAGAGGGGTCCCTCATATAAATAACATGACAGTATTCTCCAGTAATCACAACCAAACATTACAGCATTTCTGTTGGGAGATGGAGTGGTGTGGACCAATCCTGGAGCGTGCTGCAGTACTTTTTATGAGTGAGAGATAGATAGATTAGATAGATGGATTGCTGGAGGCAAATAAATCGGGAGGGAGGGAGACAGGGAGGGAGAGAGAGGATTTGAAGCAGGAGAGAGAGAGAGATCAGCCTGTAACACATGGTTGATGCTTCCAGGCCTTCTCTTCTCTTTTTGTTACTAGACCTGGTTGCCCTGACAACATCAATCAGGAAAAATTAGGCTTGTGCCCTAAATGTTGAGAAGGAGCCTTTTCCAATTAGGGCAATCAAAGAAGAAGAGGCCTAAAGAATTGAGGGGGGAGAGGAAGGACCTCAAATGACCTTCTGGGCAATGTCACTTCTCTCTCGTAGCAGGAAGTGGCATTCAGAGAGCAGCCAGCATCATAATTCTAAGAACGGCCTCACTTTGATTTCAGTTTTCTGGCCAGCCCTGTGCATTGGCTCTGCAGACCTCATGCTTGTTGACATGTTGCTGGGTGCTCCTTTTCCTCATCACAGGAACATGCTGCGTCAGTGCAGTGGTAATGCTCTTTGGAATTAGGGATCTTGCTGACTCCCTTCATCTGTAAACTGAGGAGCTATCTCCCTCTGTTTCACTCTATCTGCGTCCTTTTCACTCTCATTCTTCTTTCACTTCCATCCTCTTTCTCTGCATGTCTTTCTCTCCTCTATTATCAGTCCTCCACTCCTCTCCAATTCCACCTCCAATCCTCTTTTGTTTGTCCTTTTCCTCCGCTGCCTTCTGCACACTCTTCTTTTTGTTTTTTCCTTATCCTTCTTCCACATTCTCTGTCCTTCCGTTCCTTTGTTCTTTCTTCCTTTTACCTATTATTCTCTCTTCCCCTTCTCTTCTGCTTCTCTGCTCTGTTTGTCTCTAATCACCATGTTATCTGGGTACCAGGATCTTCCCCCTCTCCTCCTGTTGTGTAGTTCCATTATTCTTCCTCCCCTTTTCTACTCTTTCCATGTCCTCCCTCAACAATGGAAGTTACTATATTTTGCAGGGAAAGCAGAGACCCCTGCGCACACTCTCTTTCTCTCACAGTGCTCTGTTGTTGACCTGAACAAAATTAAGGCACAAAATCATAGCCTGAGGGAAATGCGCCACATAACCATCTCATTTGTCCCTGTCCAACTCACTGAAGAATTTGTTCTTCAGACAAAATAGAAACGTGAGAAAGGTTTTACTCAAATTCTAGGAAATTTGCTGAGGAAGGAAGAGATTTTCTGAGTAACATGGAGGTGAGGAAGGAGAGAGATTTCAGAGATAGCTTCATCATATGGGGTAGCACCTACTGAATTGGAAATGTGACAGTAATGCAGAAATGGATGTATAATATATGCAAGAGGCTTAGATAACACAGTGATGAGAACAGATTGACAGATCTATTGCACACTACGTGTAGTAGTGCGGACATAGAAAAGTGCCTTTAACATCCTTATTCCCTATATCTATAACCCTAACCCTAACCTCCTGTGTCTCTTAGGCCTAAAAAATTCTTGCCAGTATAGTGATGTCACTTAGGCTCATACTGAAACGGCAGGTCCAAACACGTCTGACTTGTGGAGGTATTTGGAACTGGATCATAATTTTGCCCCGACCCTCTAAACAAAATGGTGAAATGGTAAACACATGTCTTTGGGGGTTG
Source organism: Chelonoidis abingdonii (assembly GCF_003597395.2). NCBI lineage: Eukaryota > Metazoa > Chordata > Testudines > Testudinidae > Chelonoidis > Chelonoidis abingdonii. The sequence goes on along the minus strand of NC_133769.1, from coordinate 143,511,043 downwards.
TGGATTCCTACTTTGTATTTTAGGCTTATATCTAATTATTACTCCTCTTTGCCCTGAAGAGCCCATTAATGTATGGGATTTGCAAGCCAGAACTGATTCTGCCTCATGTATCACCGATGGACTTGCCAGCTAAGTTCCTATGGCAGAAATATTTTTTCTGGTAGAACTGGATTTGAAGCTGCAGATTGTCTATTTAAATCTAGGTTTAGACTGTGGATTTCCTAGCACTTACATGGGAGTGGGTGAGAGGAGGGAGGCAGGGTATGGCGGAACAGGAGGATATGGAGATCTTGGGATTGTGATCAGCCCAATATGGAGATAGGGGTTAGCTGTGAAATTTGGAGTTGTGTAGAGCATCTCCAAACTATGGAGTGTTTGGTTGTGGCCCCACTCTAATTATTCCCAGTGCTCATGGCACACGTTTTCAAATCCAAGGTGAACTTTGTGAAGCTGGTGAGTTAGGAGAAAAGACTTGAGTCTTATACAATGTATCAGTGTGAGCTGGAAATTGTGTGCGAGGATAAATGTGGAGCCTCCCCCACAGAGAACCATTTTTTGGACTATAACCACTGTCAGGGTTCCCTCCCCACTCTGAACTCTGGGGTACAGATGTGGGGACCTGCATGAAAGACCCCCTATGCTTATTTTTACCAGCTTAGGTTAAAACTTCCCCAAGCCACAAATCCTTTCCTTGTCCTTGGATGATATTGCTGCCACCACCAAGTGATTTAGACAAAAATTGAGGAAAAAGGGTCACTTGGTGTCCCTATTTCCCCAAAATATTCCCCCAAGCCTCTTTACCCCCTTTTCTGGGGAGGCTTGAGAATAATATACTAACCAATTGGTTACAATGTGAGCACAGACCAAACTCCTTAGTTTTTAGGACACTGAAGATTAATTAGGTTCCTAAAAGAAGAATTTTATTTAAAAAAAAAAAAGTAAAAGAATTACACCTGCAAAATCAGGATGGAAGGTAACTTTACAGGATAAATAAGAAGATTTAAAACACAGAGGATTCCTCTCTGACTCTGCTTCCCAGTTACAAAACAGGAATGAAATTACCTCTTAGCATAGGGAAAATTCAAAAGCTAAAACAAAAGATAATTTAACGCATTTCCTTGCCTTACTTACAATTTTTGTAATCTTAGATGCCCATTTCAGGTATGTTTTCAGGGGATGTTTTTCCTGCCTGGTCCCTCTCTCCATCCAGAGAGGGAACAAACAAAGAAAGCACAAACAAAACCTCCCCCCGCCCCCAGATTTGAAAGTATCTTCTTTCCCCACTGGTCCTTCTGGTCAGGTGCCAACTAGGTTAACTGAACTGATTAACCTCTTACAGGTAAGGCAATTCTGTATTGCTGCCCTGTGTATATTTATGGCACACATCCCAAATCACAGAAGGTGCTGGACAGCCTGTTCCACACTGGCTGTGATTTCTTTTTGGAACTCTAGGAGAAAACGGAGTTAATAAGATACCTACACCTCTAGACATACTACTGATTATATATAAACTAGCAATATTTTTCATATTTCAAGGATGATTTTAATCAGCTGATTCTGGGAAACTTTCATGGGAGAGAGCATCAGCCACTTTGTTAGAAGCCCCTGAAATGTGTTGTATTTTAAAATTAAAATTTTGGAGAGCTAAACTCCACCAAAGAAGTTTTTTGTTATTTTTTTGACAATATGAAGCCACTTTAAGGCAACATGGTTGGTTGGCAGGTGGAAACGCCATCCCCAAACGTATGGGCGTAGCTTTTCCAGACCATACAAAATGACATAACATTCCTCTTTGGTGATTGACCACTGGCTTTCACTCTCAGACAGTTTTTTCCTGAGAAACATGACAGGATGGAATTTTTGATCTGGTCCTTCCTGCATTACGACTGCTCCCACACCATGCTCGGACACATCTGTGGTTAAACTGGGAAAGGTTTGTCAAAGTCTGGGGCCCTTAGCACAAGGTCAGATATGAGTGCCTCTTTTAGCTGGTTAAAGACCTTCTGACACTCATCAGTCCACTGAACTGCATTTGGCTGTGTCTTTCTGGTCAGGTCTGTCAGTGGGGCAGCGATTTGGCTGTAGTGCGGTACAAATCACCTATAGTATCCAGCCAAGCCTAAGAAGGATTGAACCTGTTTCTTTGACTTTGGGACAGGCCACTTTTGGATAGCATTTACTTTGGCCTGTAGGGGGTTGATAGTTCCTTGACCCATCTGGTTTCCAAGGTACGTCATTCTGTTTAGATCTATTTGACACGTTTTAGCCTTAACAATTAGTCCTGCCTCCCTTATGTGCTTGAAGACTTTCCGGAGATACCCTAGGTGTTCTGCCTATGAATAAGAAAATATGGCCACATCATCAAGATAGGCAACTGCAGATTCTCCCAATTCAGCTAGAAGACTATCTACAAGTTTCTGGGAGGTGGTGGGTAAAGGGAGCACATTAAATTCATACAGCACCTTATGAAGGCTGACCTTTCCTTGGTGGATTCATCTAGCGGTACTTGCCAGTTCCTCTTGGTTAAGTCTAAGGTAGAGATGAACTGGGCATATTCCAGTTTCTCCAATAGCTCATCTGTGCATGGCATTCGATAGTTGTCTGGGTGAGTTACAGCATTTAGCTTATGGTAGTCCATACAAAAGCGTATTTCCCCATCTGGTTTGGGAACTAGAACCACTGGAGATGCCCATGCACTTTCAGAGGGCAAGATTACACCCATCTGTAGCATGTCCTGGATCTCTCCTTTTATAGCTGTTTTGGCTTGAGGAGCCACCCAGTAAGGTTGGGCTCTAATTGGGCGAGCATTACCTGTGTTAATGGAGTGGTATGCCTGTTCAGTCTTTCCTGGGATGGCTGAGAATATTGGTGCAAAGCTAGAGCACAGCTTCTTGATCTGCTGTCACTGCATACGTTCAAGAGTCATGGAGAGGTTCACCTCTTCTGTGTCACCGTTACTTTTTTCTTTATAGTAGACACCTTCAGGCCACTCAGCATCATCTCCTCCCTGGGCTGTAAACTGAAGAACCTTTAACTCTCTGGAGTAGAAGGGCTTGAGAGAATTAACATGGTACACTTTAGGCTTTAGGTTTGATGCTGGGGATGCTATGAGATAGTTAACAGCTCCCAGGTGCTCTTGGACCGTAGATGGCCCTTCCCACGACGCTTCCATCTTATGGGCCTGGAGCACCTTCAAGACCATGACCTGGTCCCCTACTCTGAAGGAACGCTCTCTGGCATGTTTGTCATACCAGGCCTTTTGCTCTTGTTGAGCATCTTGTAGGTTTTCTTGAGCAAGGGCTAGAGAGTCTTTGAGGGTGTTTTGCAGGTTGGTTACAAAGTTCAAAATGTTAGTTCCTGGAAAAGATATAACCCCCTCCCATTGCTGATTCACCAACTGTAATGGCCCCTTAACGTTGTGGCCATAAACGAGTTCAAAGGGTGAAAATCCCAAACTGGGATGTGGTACAGCCCTGCAGGCAAAGAGCAACTGCTGCAACACTAGGTCCCAATCAATGGAGTTGGTCATTCATGAATTGATGTATCATGGCCCCCAAAGTTCTATTAAACTTCTCCACTAGGCCATTTGTTTGATGGTGGTAAGGGGTGTGTGAGGGTTTGTGTGTCTGGTTACCAGGTAATATGGTGTAGTGGCCAGAGTCCATAGAATTGCCCTGGGTTGCAGGGCAATACAGCATAGTGGCCCTAACTGAGGCATAGGACCTTGCCCCTGGCTCAGCAGGGGGTGGGGTCCCACCGCAACATGCTGAGTCTTGCTAGGGGCAAGGTACCAGTCTGTCACCCCACCCCTTGGGTCGCTTCCTACCGGCTTGAGCATTGAGGTCTCCCATGAGTCCCTAGGTTCCCTGCGGGCCTCTGGGTCTGTCACCACATATCCACTTTACAGAAATATGGTGACCCTAAAAAATAACAGAAAAAAAAACGGTAATCGGCACAAATAGGCTTGCTTGTCCCAGGCTGTAAAATGCCCAGTTACGGGTCAGCTGATCAGGCTAAATTCCAGTTGGTGTCAGGCTGTGAAAAGCATACGAGTTGCACAGAGTGGCTGATGGAAAGGGAGAGCTGCAGATAATGCATCTGAGGAAGGAGAAATGGGCAGTGGAAAAGATGGCATGAGAGGGTATCACAGAGATAAGTATGATAGGCTATGACAGGCATAGGCAATAGGTAACTCGTGGCAGGATTGCACTCCATAATTTAGTCCTCAGGATAGGAGTAGCAGGGAGACTGCTGGAAAGGATTGAGGGGCTTTGGCACAGCTGTGTGTGGAATCTGTGTCTGGAATAGCAGGGGGACTGCAGGGCACAAGGGAGGGGTGTTGGGAGACCTGTTTGTGGTGGGGGTTTATGCTTACACATCAGTTGCTTCTTCTCTCTTTGGACATTGGATGATAACAACCTGGCAAATTCTGTTCATTTTAAAAAGCAGTGGAGTCACAGAGAGAATGATCAGTACTAGGGAATAACTTTTAATAAGGGACTGTTTCTCCAGGTTCCTGATCTGGACTGGGGCTTCACTGCAATACAAAGATACCAATTCCAGGGGTTCCAACAGGGGAGCTGTGGGGAGGAGAGCAGAGAAGAGGCCTGGAGTCCAGGTCCATAAGAACTGAATTCTCCTCTGACTGCCCTGAAGGTCAGGCACTCCAGCACAATGTGGGTGCCAGAAGGGAACGTGCAATATGTGACTTCTCTCTCCTCTACAAGTTAGTCAGAAATTCACTAGAAAAATATATTATTGGGAAGGAAAACAAATGAGCCTGTGGTTTCCCGTATGGCTAGAAATCACGTGTCTGTCTTAAAAGGCACTGAAGGAGCTCTTTCTCGTAGGTGCAGGGGGGATGGGGACAGCAAGACACAGGGTGGTGGCAAGCGACTCTAATGAGCTAGAAATTGCTCTCATGCATACATAGATATATACAGACTCAGTAACACTTACACCTATACACTCACACAGGCATGCCTGTGCAGACATGCCTATTGACATGCTTTGCTCCCAGCTGCCTGGCCTGGATCCCATTGCCTTTTCCAGCAGCTGCAGGGAGAGGAGAGGAGAGGAGAGGAGGCGGGGGTTTTGGGGGGGAGAGGGAGGGGCAGAGGAGTGGGAGGAGTCCCATTAAGCCTACATGATTAGGGCAGCAAAAGTAATTGGAGGGGAAAAAAGCCCCAGTCCTGCTCCTCTTACTACTGAAGTCTAAAATTAGCTGCAGATGAGCGGATGACATCCAGAAATAGCCTGATTTCAGCTGTCCCCCTTTTCCCGTCAAGAGGGCCTGGCTCTCTGCAGGCTAATAACAGCTAAGCCACTCTGAAATGTTAGAGTTTGTGATGCCTTCCCTCTGACACCTTCCAGTAACCTCCCGCTCCCCTGGCCCTCTACAGTGGAAGGCTCCAGAGACACTCCTAGTATTATTATAGGAAGAATCAACATTGGGGTGATCTTCAGGAGGCCCTGTGTGCAGCACCCTGCCCCCCTTCCATGCTACCATTAAGTGTCATCACTAAGTACTCCCCAGAGACAGGAGAGAAAGGACCCCAGGTTAATGCCACCTCTGAAGAACAGCTCCTTGAAGCACCCAACCCCCACCAGGATTTGTCCGTGGTGGCTGTACCCACCAGAGATGGGGCAGCAAGGAGCTCAGGATATGTCTCCTTTCCAGAGGGCCCCTCCAGCACTTCTGCAGCTCCATCCCCTCCCAGACTGTGGTGTCACCGTCAGGTACTCAGTGAGAGGGACGGCACAAAAGAGAGCTTGGGTAAATGTCTCCCCAGGGCTCTGCCCCTCTAGTGCTGTTGCATTCTTCGTCCTCCTGCCAAAACGCTGGCCTCTGGCATCAGCAATGGGGTCCACCAACCCCTTCCAAGAGGGGACAGAAGGGATGGCCTCTCTAACAGCACAGCAACTCATCCCCTCATCGCTGCAGTGTCGGCACTGAGGATAAGCACCAAACTATTGGGGGCAGAGACTCAGTTCTGTTATATTCTGATGCAAGAGGTGAAACCACTACAACAAGAATTTGGGATCACCTCACGAACCCCTGGCCAGACATTGGCCTGTGGCAGGCTGAAGGCCTTTTTCTGTGTGAGGGAGCAGTTTGGATGGGGCGGGCCTTAGAAGCACAAAATTTTTGTCTCCATCCTTGGAGTCCTATGTGTCAGTGTGAGAGTGCAAGAGGGGGCAGTCCAGGAGGGTGTGTACGTGCAGAGCATCAGTCAAGAGGGATGCTAAGCCCTCTGAGTATTTCCTCTCAGACAACAGGAATTCCTCCACCCCTCAGGAATTTGTCTCCCTTGTCTCCCTCTCTTCTTTATGGAGAGAACCACACCCTTTACTGTGTTTGCTCACATTCTCTCTCTCTCTTCTCATTCATATTGCTTTTTTTTTCTGCACATAGAAGCACCTCTCTATCTTGCTTTCAGCCTTGCTCTCCCACCCTGCCCCCCCACCCCCGGCATGAATCCAGCTGTCCTGGAGTGGCTCTTCTTTTGTTCTTTTGCCTTTTTGGTCCTCTGTCCTTCACAGATCCTCTCCATTCTCATTAAATTGTGTGTGTGCCTGCCTACGGCCCTGTGGACGTGCCATTTCGCAAATGAGAGTGCACATATTAGGCCCATGTAGCTGTGTGCGTATGCCTGTGTGTACTTATGTTTTCACATGGATATGATGGTGTGATATCTATATCTATCTAATCTGTGTGTGTTTGCATGTCAGCATGCAAGTATTGGTGTGTCTTTGTTTATCCAAGTGTGAATTCATGTGCATTTGTACATCCCTGTATTTGTGTGTATGCACATTCATGTCTATAAGCCTGTATTGTCATATGTGTGTGTGTGCATGTCTATATGCCTCTATTTATCTGTTTGTAAGCCTAGTCATATGCCTAGGCTGGTCTTTATGTGTGCATATGTCTGTATGTCTGTATTTGTCTCAATGTGTGTGAGTGTGTGTATGTGCCTGTATTGTGTATGTGAATGCATGTCTACATGTCTGTACGAGTGTATATGTTTGCACACACATCTATATGCCTGTATCGGTGTATGTGTGTGTGCATGTTTATATGCCTATATCCTTATATATGTTTGTGCACGTCTATATGCCTGTATCAGTATATGTGTGCATGCATGTCTATACGTGTATATTGGTGTATGTGTGCCCCTAATTCTCTGTGTCTGTATCTGTGTGTGTACATATGTGTGTATGTTTGTGTTTTTCTCTTTGTGTGCATGTCCATTTGCATTCATATCTCTGTGTGTGTGTGTCTGTTGGGGGGGTGCATGGATGCATGTCTGCATGATTGTATTTGTTTGTCTATGGCATGTTTATATTTTACTATTATTTGTTTATAGTAGCACCCACTTTGTGTGAATGTTTTGAGGGTCTGGGTGTTTTCCTTTGTGTGTCCGGTACAGTTTGTCCAAGGACAGAGTTCTTAGGAACAAAAAGTAAGGCAAAACAGAAGCTTTTGGTCCTTGGAAAGCTATTTGTATTTTGGTGCATTCTTCGCTTGGCAGGAATGAGGTTACAGAAACCGGAAGGAGCAAGGAACTGGACGGGAGAGATAAGAGTTCAGCTGCATGTGACAGGTAGCTCAGCAGTATTGACCAAGGCTTCACAAGAAATCTAGTTCCTTTTCAGCAACATGTGAGAGAGAATGAACACAAGTAAACTTTAATGTCACCATAGAGAACAAGGAAGGTCACAGCTACCCCTAGCTTGGCCTTTCCCATTGGGAGGCACTGTATGTATGGGATGCTATGGGCACTATTTCCTTAAAACTGTAGCACAAACCTGGTTGGAGGCTGGGGAAGGTAAAGTGAAGCAGAGAGGGAGAGTAGCTTTGTCATTGTCACATAAAACTTTAGGAAGCAGGAAAGGAGCACTGGCTCTGGAAATTGCAGCCTTTCAGAGGAATAGGCGCTATAAAAAGTGTAGAAGGAATGCTAGCTCCGCGGGGAGCTCCTGACTGCTCCACACCCAGCATCTTCCAGCAGAGCATGCCATAAAGAGTAGTACAGTCGTGTCGGCTATGAAGAGATCACATCTACTACAGTCCCAGCCTACTACAGCAAAAGGCTCTGTAAGGAACAGGGAGGGATCACTGGCTACAGGTGATTAAAAACGATTCCAGTCCTAGCGTCTCTCAGCAGGAGAAAAGCTAGGAAATAGGCCTGGGGCACAATACGCAAGGAGCGCCTAGCTCAGGGATGGCCAACCTGTGGCTCTGGAGTCACATGCAGCTCTTCAGAAGTTAATATGCGGCTCCTTGTATAGGCACTGACCATAGGCGCCGACTCTGGGGGTGCTCTGGGGCTGCAGCACCCACAGGGAAAAATTGGTGGGTGCTCTGCACCCACTGGCAGCCAAGCTCCCCTCCCCTCTCCTCCACCTCACCTCACCTCTGTCTCCTCCCCTGAGCATGCCGCATCCCCCTTCTCCTCCCACTGCTTGCCACCACAAAACAGATGTTTCGCAGCATAAGAAGCTCTGGGAGGGAGAGGGGAGGAGTGGGAATGCAGCACGCTCAGAGGAGGTGAAGGGGAAAAGGCAGGTCGGGTCAGGGATTTGAGGAAGGAGTCCAACAGGGGCAGGGAGGGGGCAGAGTTTGGGCAGGGACTTTGGGGAAAGGGTTGGAAGGGGGGCAAGGCGGGGGGGGGCAAGCACCAGGAGAAGTTGGCACCTACGGCACCAACTCCAGGACTGGAGCTACAGGTGCCAACTTTCCAATGTGCTGCGGGGTGCTCACTGCTCAACCCCCTGCTCTGCCACAGGCCCTGCCCCCACTCCACCCTTCCCACGCCCGCTCCTGAGCCTGCCATGCCCTCGCTCCTCCCCCTCCCCCTGAGCCTCCTGCATGCCATGAAACAGCTGATCAGGAGGTGTGGGGAGGGCTGCCGGTAGATGGGAGGTGCTGGGAGCAGGGGGTGGGGGAGGTGATGGGGGGTCAGCTGCTGATGTATTACTGTGGCTCTTTGGCAATGTACATTGGTAAATTCTGACTCCTTCTGAGGCTCAGGATGGCCACCTCTGACCTAGCTACTCCACACTTCAGTACAGGAACTCTGGCTGAGTGCAGCTCCAGCCATGCCAAACCTGGCCCCTCCCAAAAGAAACTTCTGAACACAAAAGTGCAGGAACACTGGCTGCATTTGTGTCTTCCAGCTACCTCCAGCAAGAGTTGCTCTATACAGCCCTGTCTATGGCGAGTTCAAGGCTCCTCTCCCAGCAGGAGGTTCAGTAGGGAACAGTGCAGAACTGGCTACGAGTTCAGAACCTCCTTCAGTAGCATAGATATAAAGATATTTTAAAGGTTAAATTATTTTGAAGGTTTAAATGATTAAAGTTTTAAATAGAGAAGGAAGAGGTTAAAGAATATTTAGATAAGTTAGATGTATTCAAGTTAGCAGGATCTGATTAAATTCAATTTAGGATATTTAAGGATCTAACTGAAGCAATATCAGAACCTTTGTGATTAACTTTGAGAACAGAAGACAGGTGAAGTCCCAGAGGACTGGAGAAGAGCAAACATAATACCTATCTGTAGAAATGGGAACAAAGAGGATCTGGAGAATTATAGACTAGTCTGCCTAACTTTGATACCTGAAAAAATACTGGAACAAATCATTAAACAATGGATGTGTAACCACGTAGTGGATAAAAGAGTGATAAGCAATACCCAGCGTGGATTAGTGAAGAAGAAATTAGGCCAGGCCAACCTAATTTCCTTTTTTGACAGGGTTACTGGCCTAATGGATAGGGGAAAGCTGTGGACATGATATATCTTGATTTGAGTAACGTTTTTGACACAATCCCACATGACATTCTCATAAGCAAACTAGGGAAATGTGGTCTAGATGAAATTACTCTATGATGGATGCAAAACTTGGTGAAAGACTGTACTCAAAGAGTAATTATCCATGGTTTGCTGTCAAACTGGGAAGGCGTATCTAATGATGTCCTGCAGAGGTCAGTCCTGGGTCTGCTACTCTGCAATATGTTAATTAATGTCGTGGATAATGGAGTGGCAAATGTACTTACAAAACTTGTGAACATCAGGCTGGGGTGGGTAGTGAGCACTTTGGAGGGCAGGATTAGAATCCAAAATGGCCTTGACAAATTGGAGAGAGAAATTTGAAATTAGCAAGATGAAATTCAATAAAGACAAGTGCAAGGACTTCACTTAGGAAGGAAAAATCAAATCCACAGCTCCAAAATTGGGTATAACTGGCTAGGTTCTAGTACTACTAAAAAGGATCTGGAGGTTATAGTGGCTCACAAATTGAATACGAGTCAACAATGTGATGCAGCTGCGAAAAAAGCTAATATCATTCTGGGGTGTATTAACAGCAGTGTTGTATGCAAGACACGGAAGGTAATTGTCTTGCTGTATTCAGCACTGGTGAGGCCTCTCTTGGAGTACTGTATACAATTCTGGGTGCCACACTTTAGGAAAGATGTGGATAAACTGCAGAGAGTCCAGAGGAGAACAACAGAAATGATTAAAAGTTTAGAAATGTTGACCTATAAGGAAAAGTTTTAAAAAACTGGATACGTATACTCCTGAGAAAAGAAAACTGACAGAGAATTTGACAGCAGTATTCAAATAGGTTAAAAGCTGTTACAAAAGAGATGGTGATCAATTGTTCTCCATGCCCACTGAAGGTAGGACTTAATCGGAAGCAAGGGGGATTTAAGTTAGATATTAGGAAAAACTTTTTAACTGTAACGATAGTTAAGCACTGGATCAGGCTTTCAAGGGAGGATGTGGAATCCCCATCATTGGAGGTTTGTAAGAACAGGTTGGAAAAACACCTGTCAGGGGTGGTCTAGGTTTACTTGCTCCTGCCTCAGTGCAGGGAGCTGGACTAGATGAGCTCTTGAAGTCCCTTTCATCTCTACATTTCTATGATTTTAAATATCAAGAAGGTCTGAAGCTGAATTCACAGAGATATTACAGGTGATGAACCAGTCTGACGCAGACATGTTAAAACTGAGAATACCCACAAGGTAGAGTTCTGGATTTGAATTTGAGCCAAGACCTCCACTTCCTGTGTGATCTTTATACAGATCTAGGTAAAGCGTTTCACCTCTAAAACATCAGTTCCAATACAGCCCTAGGCCAGAGGGGAGTGGATAGCTCGCCAAGTTTTGGGACTGGAATACAAAATCTTTTACCTCAAAGGCACAGTAGCGGGGTGGTCACCTGCTCCTGCCCTGAAGGGCTTAAAACAGCCCTGGGGGAGGGCTGTGGCAGGGCATAGCAGCAAGCCTCGGCTGATTGGGGAAACAGCCATAGCTGAGGCCAAGCTCCAATCAGGTCGCAGCTGACCCTATAAAAGGATTGCAAGCCAGGCACTCAGGCAGTCTCTCTCTAGCAGTAGAGAGAGAAGGACCTGGCTGTCTGGGAAATGAAAGGCACCAGAGTAGAGCAGTGCTGGGGAATAGGGCAAGGAAGCTGTGGAGCTCCCACCTGCAAAACCCCCAGGCTGCAGGCCTTGTCTAAAACCAAATAGGTACAGGGGTTGCAGGGATGCAGCCCGGGGATAGGCAGAGGCAGCAGGTTCAAACCCCCCTTGCTGATGAGGAGTGATACAGACTGCAGTCTGCCCCAGTGTGTGTGGACTAGATGAGGACTGGCAGTGAACACTGAGGCAAGGTGGGGACAGAGGGTGGGGATTCCTCTGGGAGGGGAGCCCAGAGAGTGGGGGTACTGCCAGGAGGCAGCACCCAAGCTAAAGGGGCACCAGGGTCTGGGAGGGACATGGGGGCCAGCAACAAGCAGGATATCAGCCTGCAGAGGGTGCTCCAAAGGCTGGACAAGTGAATTCCCTGGATGACCAGCAGGAGATGCTGCAGGGTGAGTCCTCTCATTGCTATAGGCACCTTGTCCAATCCAACCCTGGACACCAGCAAGTGCTAATTAATTTCAATCTGAATTCCTTAATTAGACACTCAAATTCGTTCCCATCCAATGGATGTTTGGTGGGCTCTCTCTAATGAGATGAGAGGTGTCTCCATCAAGTTCTTGGTGGGACAGATGTATATGTTTCAAACCACCATCACAAATGGGCATAGGTGACCCTGTTGTTGTCGCTCTCAGCAGAGAGGCCAAGGACTGACATGACCAATGGAAACAGAGCTCCCCTTTCACCACTCTAGAGCAGGGATGAGGTGGTATATGTGGGTGAAGCTCTCACAACTGCTGTACCCATTTCTTTGTGGGAGGAAAGGTGCTTTGGCTGAGGACAGTGCCCCTCCCCAGCTCGGTTGTAGTTTATTTTAACAGGTGGGAACCACCTGTACTTCTGCATGCACTTTATTTGAGGGGGATTATATTCCTGTGCCAACTCTCCCGGCCAGGCCCTTGTCTCTCTGCAAACAAAGCAAGTGCAGGGGAACAGGAAGGGAGACGCTGATCCCGGATGAAGGAAGTAGGGTGCAATTCCCCTTTCCCATGATACAGACAAGCAGGATGCTGCCCATTCCCTGATGCATGTTAAAATAAAGAAATTAAGGTGTAGGCTTGTGCTGAGCAGGATTATATGACAGAGTGGTTAAATGCTGGCAAATGCAGCCCGGTCTGCACTAGTGCTACCATTGGTGGAGCTGCATGCCTGTTAGCATGGCAACAGACAGAAGGAAAATTGCAAACAAGATGGAAAGAACGACAGACAATGTCCCACTAGTCAAGGATAAATCCAGATAAACAGTTTACTCACTTCTCATTTGGGGAATACGATATTTGATCACATCTGACCTAAGGAATAAAATGTTTATTCACTCCTCTCTTGTGATAAGTGAATCCTGGCTGCACAACTGATGTGCACATTATCTACCATCTGGTTACGCTCAGCAACAGATCATTGGGAAAATTGTGGCCAGTAGAAAATCTGCAAGGAGCCATCCAGGGCTACTGCTTGGTACATTTGCTGACCGCTAAAAGCAGGTGACATTTATTTTTTTACAATTTTATGTCATTTTCTCCTATTCTTTTGTTTTGGGGCAAGAAACAGAATGTTTCTTTGACAAGTTGGAGTTTGGTTTCTGAAGCTGAACAGTTTACCAACGTCTCTTTTTTACCATTACCCTTAGATTCAGACAGTTTGTCTGTGCAGTGCCTGCTGCTCCTGTACCTTTTCCTCAATGTGCCTTTCCCCTTCAGCCAGTGAGCTTGTCCACCCTAGGAACAGCTTTCTAAAAAATGCAGTAGCTAATATGTTTTAAAACCCCTGTGTAGATAGCACAAGCTGTAGCTTTGCTATGTTTGCTGGTCGAGGTGACCCCTAGCAAGGTGTTTCGTGTTCACCCCCATGTGCTAAGGCAAGTGAAAGCTACAACTTACCCTCTCCACACCAAAGTTTTAAAACATCACCTATAAAATAGTTAAAAATCACCTCATGCAGACAAGTGCGGTCTTTCTCTACCCAACCCTCCTGTTCTGTCTCCCTTCTGTTCTCTATCCTTCTCCTCTTCCCTCCATCCCCACTTTCTCTCCACCTGATTTTCTGTCACTTCCTCTGTTTTCTCTCTTCCAAAAAGTCTCCTTCCATCTCCCTGTGCTCTTTTCACCTATCTCTGTATCTTCCTATCAGATACTATTTCTCTGTCCCCATCAGACTCACTCTCCCTTCTCCTTCCCATCATTCTATCAATATCTCTAGACCTATTCCCTCCATGCTTGCCCAGGAGCTGTAGAGGAAGGATGTCTTAAGGTTACAGAGGGGTTAAGAGAAGGGAGTCAAAGGGGAGAGCATGGGGTGCTGCCCTTAGTTGTCCTAGGGACTCATTTGCCTCCTGATGGTGCGACAGTAGTTGGCAGGGGGAAATAGAGCTTTGAGGCTGTGTGCTGGCACACACGTCCTCAGCAGCACAAGCAGTGTTCTTGCTGCAGCCTGCAGGCCTGCATCTGAACTCTGGGGGAGGGGAAGCATGCTAGGCAAAGAAAACTCAGAACAGGGCAGAGAGATGTAGTGCCGCACGGGGATCTCAGAGGAGGATGGAGAGTTGAGTGGAATCAGCGTGGTGAATTTTTGCTGCTTACTAAATGACAAAAAGAAAGTGCAGCTCACTCTGCTTCATTGCTTCCGTTCGCCATCTCTCTGTTAAGGCACCTCAATCCTGCCTGCAATACACCCTGCTAATCCAGTCCTGGGTGTCCTCAAAGCTCTGCTGATGCACCTGAGTCTTGTCCATCCCCCCGATATTCCAGTTCTGCCCTCAATCCCCCTCCCAAGCTGTACCACTGCTTCTTCCATCCTCCCCTGCAGCCGCCTGATATTCCATTTTCACAGCTCTGCCAATGCCCCTCACTCCTGCCATGCAGCCCCCCTGCTATCACAGTCCTGGGCTCCCCACACCTAGAGTACTAACACATCAGTCATTCTAACAAGGTCAGTTAGAGGGATGACCTTGCTGAGAAAGTGACAGAGGAGCCAGTCCTTGTGCAGCAAAGATGTGGGGAGGGAGACCAGACAACAAAAGGAGATTTTGCAACAATAAGAACATAGTCAAGATCAGAAGAGGGAAGGAGAATGAAATTGGTAAGACTGGAACATCTTTTCCCAGCCACAAGGACCAGATGTCCCTTGGGAAAGGTGAGGGTGGGGAGGTAATTTTGGTCAGCCCTTCTGTCAGAAACAAACTAATAAAATGTAGGGAATAAAAATGGAGGAGAGGCAGAAACCTGCTCTTTTCACCCCACAGCAAAGGTGATTAAGGAAGCTGGAAAGACAGATGTATGGGGGCAGGCTAAAGGAGTTAAACCTGTACAGCTCGGCTAAGTGACACCTGGGGCAGACAGGATATCTGTAGCCAGGGCTCCCAACTGCCAAGCAGGGAACATAGCAGCTCTGAGAGCCTTAACTCCAGCCAGGGCTTCAGGGGCTGATAAGAATATGGAGGGTGAGAGGAAGTAAAACTGTTTGTGGAGCTCCGGGATTTACTGTTTGACATCCACCCATCACAATTCTATGTCCCCTCCCCCATTTCCACAAGATCTGAGCACCTCACAATCTTTAATGTATGTTGCCTCACCACACCCCTTTTAACTAGAGCAGTGCTATTATCCTCACGGTACAGATAAGTAACTGCAGCCCAGAGAGGCTAAGTGATTTGTCCAATGACACACAGGAAAATTGAGATACAGCAGTGAATTGAACCCAGGTTTCCACAAGTCACAGGCTTGCACTGTAACCATTAGACCATCCTTTCTCTCTCTCTGCTGTTCACCTGCTCTCTTTGCAGATCTCCCTCACTTGAGTGTGCAGTGACTGGGAGGGAGACACTGGAAACAAAGAGAGAGAGACTGAAGGGAAAAAAGAATGAAGGAAGGAGAAACATACAAAGAGAAAGGGACAGAAAGAACAGTAAGAGTAAATGAAACAGAAAAAAGGGGAGACAAGTTAAGACAGTGGTCCCCAACGCGGTGCCTGCGGGTGCCATGGTGCCCGCCTGGGCATTTATGTGCGCCCGTCTAGTGCCCAGCAGAGGACAGAAGCCGCAGCCCCGTGCCAGCCAGGGACAGAGAACTCCGGGGCCTGGAGGCTGCAGGCGCCAGTGTTCTCTGTCCCTGGCAGGTGCAGGGCTACGGCTCCTCTCTCGCTTCTCCAGGGCTGCAGGCTGCGGGCGCCAGTGTTCTTGGTCCCCAGCAGGCGTGGGGCCGTGGCTTAACTGGAGAGAAGCCACGGCCTTGCGCCTAGTGGGGACAGAGAACTCCGGGGCTGCAGGCTGCTTTCACCAGTATTCTCTGTCCCTGGCAGGCGCAGGGCCTGCCTAGTGCCCAGCAGGGGAGAGAAGCCAGGGCCCCACGCCTGCTGGGGACAGAATACTCTGGGGCTGTGGGCGCCGGCATTCTCTGTCCCTGGCAGGCGCTGGGCTGCGGCTTCTCTCTGGCTTCTCTGGGGCTGCAGGAGCCGGTGTTTTTGGTCCCCGGCAGGTGAGGGGCCACAGCTTAAGCTGGAGAGAAACTGCAGCCCCACATCTGCCGGGGACAGAGAACTCTGGGGCTGCAGGCTTCATTCTATGTTAAAGTAAGAATAATAAATATATTTGGACCAGCAGTTCAACAATGTTATACTTTTTTAAAATAAATAAGATGAAAACTGTTTATGATATTTATTTTGTAAAAGCTCCTTAATTTTTCTTACAGGTAGTAAAAAAAGAGCAAATTCACATGGTAAGGTGAAAAAGTAATTGCTGAACAATTTAATACCTGTTACATGTAAAATTACCCTTTTTATCTTATGGATTCATATATTATGTAATATTAAATATAATTTTTGTATTAATGTACAAATACAAAATAAGCCTTGAAAAAGTGTTGGCGCCCACCACACTCTTCTGAAAACATGAATGCACTACCGGCCACAAAAAGGATGGGGACCACTGAGTTAAGAGATGCTGAAAAAGAAGAGATGAACGAGAGAGAGAAAAAAGAAAGATGGGTTGGAAAGAAAGAATGAAAAAGAAGCGGAGAAAAATAAGACAAGTACTTAAGAGATGGAAAAGAAGAGAGCAAGAGAGAAGGAGATCTGATGTAGAAACGTCTCTGTTGCAACTGATGAAATCTGCCCTACTTCCTGGAAGTGGCTTGTGGGTTCTCTCTTCTGCCTCAATAAGAGTTGCTCAAGAGTGTTAGCTGAACCTTGAGAAGGATGCTCAAGCAGCCGCTGAGGGATGTGAAGCAATGCTTCAAGGAGGGGGAGAAGAACATGTGCTTTCTGGGTGATAATAGGTGTTTATCTCTAGCTTCTGTGACATTTATTTACAAACCTTCAAAAAGTCTCTGTTATCAGTCCCAAAACTCCTCTGAAGAACATTGGGAAGCATCGCTTGGGTGTATAACACCAAAAGGTTCCCTGATGCTCACTGCATGTTTTCTGTCCAGAATATCAGGTCCACAACAGACACTGTCTGCAACCACCCTCAGATACAGGATCTGCAGCCTATGCCAGGCCAAGAAGACAAGTTTCATTGGGCAATTGAACACATTAATCAAGCAGAGGTTCTTCATGGGACAGACAAGTGGCTTCTACAAATATTTAGACATATCCTGATGGACGCCTGCTTCAATCTCTCAGAAGAATCATTCTGTCAGGATGACCAGACATGAAGAATCATAGAAGTGTAGGATGGGAAGGGATCTCTAGAGGCCATCTAGTCTGGTACCCTGCACTCAAAGCAGGACTACATAGTAACTAGACATTCCTGACAGGTGTTTGTCTAACCAGTTCTTTAAAACCTCCTTTCATCTAGTCCAGTCTCCTGCACTCAAGGCAGGACTACATAACCTATTCTTAAAAACCTTTGCAAATTGATTTCTTGATTATTTGCTCCGTTATCTTTGTGGGTACTGAAGTTAAGCTGACTGGTCTGTAATTCCCTGGGTTGTCCTTATTCCCTTTTTACAGATTGGCATTATATTTGCCCTCTTCCAGTCCTCTGGAATCTCTCCTGTCTCCCATGACCTTTCGAAGATAATCCCTAATGACTCAGATATCTCCTCAGTGAGCTCCTTGAGTATTATAACATGTATTTCATCAGGCCCTGCTGATTTGAAGACATCTCATTTGTCTAAATAATTTTTAACTTGTTCTTTTCCGATGTTAGCCTCAGATCCTACCTCATTTTCACTGGAATTTACTGTTAGATTCCAATTGCTACTAAACTTTTTGGTGAAAACTGAAACAAAAAAAAGTCTTTTAACACGTCTGCCATTTCCACATTCTCTTATTCCCCTCCCCCACCCCCATTGAGTAACAGGCCTACCCTGTCTTTGGTCTTCCTCTTGCTTCTAATGTAATTTGAGAATGTTTTCTTGTTATCCTTTATGTCTCTAGCTAGTTTTTTCTTATTTTGTGTCTTGGTCTTTTGAATTTTGTCCCTACATACTTGTGGTGTTTGTTTATATTAATCTTTTGTAATTTGACCTAGTTTCCACTTTTTGTAGGACCCTTTTTTGAATTTCAGATAATCAAAGATCTTCTGGTTAAGCCAGGGTGGTCAATTGCCAGACTGCCTATCTATCCTACACAGTGGGATAGTGCCTTCCTTAACAATGTCTCTGAAAAACTATGAACTCTCTTGAACTTTAAAAGAGAACCACCATGAATTTATCCAGTTAAGTCCATTAATGGGCTATTAGCCAGGATGGGTAAGGAATGGTGTCCCTAGCCTCTGTTTGTCAGAGGGTGGAGAAGGATGGCAAGAGAGAGATCATTTGATCATTGCCTGTTAGGTCCACTCCCTCTGGGGCACCTGGCATTGGCCACTGTCAGTAGACAGGATACTGGGCTAGATGGATCTTTGGTCTGACCCAGTAAGGCTGTTCTTATTTTCTTTTGAACTGTTTTTCCCCTGAGATTTGCTTTCCGGGGATCTTACTTACCAACATTAGTTTGTTAAAGTCTGCCTCCTTGAAATCAATTATCTTTATTCTGGTGTCTTCCCTCCTACCATTCCTTAGAATCATGAACTTTATCATTTAATGATCACTTTCACCTAAGCTGCCTTCCACTTTCAAATTCTCAAACAGTTCCTCCTATTTGTCAAAATCAAATCCAGAACAGCCTCTCCCTTAGTTGCTGTCTCCACTTCTGAAATAAAAAATTGTCTCCATACATTCCAAGAACTTGTTGGATAATCTGTGCAGTGCTGTATTATTTTCCCAACAGATGTCTGGATAATTGAAGTCCCCCATCACCACCACGTCCTGTGCTTATTAGTTAGTGTCCTATTTATTTATTAAATAAAGCCTCATCTACTTCTTCTTCCTGGTTAGGTGGTCT
Source organism: Chelonoidis abingdonii (assembly GCF_003597395.2). Classification (NCBI taxonomy): domain Eukaryota; kingdom Metazoa; phylum Chordata; order Testudines; family Testudinidae; genus Chelonoidis; species Chelonoidis abingdonii. The sequence goes on along the minus strand of NC_133769.1, from coordinate 143,492,240 downwards.
GTAGTGGACCTCTACCATGACATCACCCCCCCCCCCTTTTAAATCCCTTTTATCCTGACCCAGAGATTCTTAACAAGTCTGTCTCCTATCTCCATCTCAACCTCAGTCCAAGTGTATATATCTTTGATATACAAGACAATACCTCCTTCCTTTTTTGGTGTAATATCCTGGGGAAGGTTCTGTGATGGGTTGGACATCCTGGGATGTCACCTGGTGTGCTGAGATGCCATTGAGTCAGTCTATTCTGCCAGCCTGAGTCCAACCTGTCACAGTGGTGTAGTCGAGTAGCATAGTATGCACAGCCTATTGCCCTGAAACACCAGTGGTGATTTTAAGTGAGTTTTAAGTGTGGTGGCTAGAGAACAGACAAAGAGGTTACTGGTTTGTTGTTTTCTGTTTGCTTATTTCGGGAAAGAGAAGTAGGGACAGAAAAGTAGGAAAATTAGTGAAAGTGAAGTTATCAAAAAGTTGGAGCTGCACAGGGTGCAAGCAGAAGAAAATGAAAGGATGCATAAGAGACAGATTTGTCACAAGGGGTGGGGGTGAGTAGAGCCAGATCCTGTCCAGTGGCTGTTCCTTCAGGTGAGAGGAATGTTTTGCCTGACAGTAGGGAGACTGTCCAGGTTGCCGGTTGTCAGGAGTTGCAGTTAAGCAAGGGACAAATCCTGCTCTAGGATACATAGGGAAATGTGTCCTGGAGGAAGGGAAGCCTTAGAGGGGGAAGGTGGGATCCGAGAAACTGTTGCGTGGGCAAGGTGAGGATTCCATGGGCTCTGTAACTGGAGGCCAACCCAATTCAAAGACAGAGGAGTGTACAGGGCTTGCCAGTGAAGGGTTTGTCATGGTTGGTAGCTGTGAGCCCACAGCTGGACAGAGGACAGATTTCTCTCCAGGGAGCACAGGGGGAGGGGTGCCCTGGCAGGGGGCCCAGAGAATGAGGTTAAGAAGGAACGTGAGGGAGTACAGGAGTGTTTCCCCACTCATTACAGGGAAGGGTTTGTCTAGGAGAAATTTGCTGGATCTGCATCTGTAATACCAGCATCTCACCTGTGGCTCAGGTTTTAAGAGGAACCTGTGCAACTGACCTCTCTGAGGGGAGCAGCCATACAGATGGCATCTTGGGAACAGCAAGAGGGGTGATCGAGGGTACCCCAATCCAGGCTCCACTTTTTCAAAATGTTTTTCTTGCTGTACTTGTGAAAACTAAGTCTGTCTCTTTAAGGTGGCAGGGGGTGGAAGCTTCTTCCAAGCATTTTGGTGTCTGTGAACATGCTAATGATCGACCTGATGAAGGGGCAGAGACGGCCACTTCCCAGGCAAGTAAACCCCTTATAGAATCATAGAAGATTAAGATTGGAAGAGACCTCAGGAGGTCATCTAGTCCAACCAACCTGCTCAAAGCAAGACCAACTCCAACTAAATCATCCCAGCCAGGGCTTTGTCAAGCTTGACCTTAAAAACCTATAAGGAAGGAGATTCCACCACCTCCCTAGGTAACCCATTCCAGTGCTTCACCACCCTCCTAGTGAATAGTGTTTTCTAATATCCAACGTAGACCTCCCCCACTGCAACTTGAGACCATTGCTCCTTGTTTTGTCATCTGCTACCAGTGAGAACAGCCAAGCTCCATCCTGTTTGGAACCCCCTTTCAGGTAGCTGAAAGCAGCTGTCAAATCCCCCCTCATTCTTCTCTTCTGCAGACTAAACAATCCCAGTTCCCTCAGCCTCTCCTCGTAAGTCATGTCCCCCAGCCCCCGATCATTTTTGCTGCTCTCCGCTGGACTCTCTCCAATTTTTCCACATCCTTTCTGTAGTGGGGGGCCCAAAACTTGATGCATTATTCCAGGTGTGGCCTCACCAGTATCGAATGGAGGGGAGTAATCACTTTCTTTGATCTGCTAGCGATGCTCCTACTAATACAGCCCAGTATGCTGTTGACCTTCTTGGCAACGAGGGCACTGACTCATATCCAACTCCTTTGTTTGTTCCCAAGTTTTTTTCCAGGAAGCTGAAGGGAACCTATGATGGTTTGGACCCCTGGGATGTCACCTGATGTGCTGGGACACCGCTGAGTTAGACTATTCTGCCAGGCTGGGCCCCCTTTTACCTAGTCTTGCTGGGCTAGGCTCCCCAGCCTTTTCCAGCCAAGCACACAGGCAGGGCCATACCCAGCTGCACAGAGAGACAGATCTGCTCTGGGAAGGCTCAGCTTAATGGGTTTGCCACAGCACCCAGCACCCAGATGTCCACACCCCTTGGAGTCCAAACCCAAAATTCACCTCCCCTCAATGTGGAGGGGAGTATGCACAACTTCTTGCCCCCCGGTTAGAAATCACATAAACTGGGTTGTATTGTAAACCAGAAATAAATGTATTAACTATAACAAGTGTATTTTAAGTAGTTTAGGAGGTAGCAGACAAGACAGACTACTAAGAAAATAAAAAAGAGCATGCAAACTAAGCTTAATACACTAAAGAAACTGGTTATACATAAGTTCTCACCTCGGAAAGTGTAGTTTGAGATAATGGACCTCAGGAATTTGCACAGTTTGCAATATTAGTGGAATATAAATGTGTCATACCCTGTCCACTCTACAGCCAGTATATGGGCACGGCAGAAGCAAGAAATAGCTATAAAAAACATACTTCACATTTGTGCCTAGTTATTATAGTGTTTAGGTGTCTGGGGCCCACTAACGTAACAATCAGACTATATAGATAGATGGGAAGGAAACCGATGGAAAGGCTGACTGGCATAGCACACTGGAGACTACTGCCCACAATATAACTAGTGTTATGAACAGACTAGTGTGTGTGTATTACTGTTTTTTACTGCATGGAATCAGAACTGTTCAACTGTGTGTCATAGCCCCTATACTGTTGTTGATGGGCAACAACAAGGAGTAATAGATTGAAACTGGAGAGGGTAATGGAGAGGAGAACGGATATAAGAAGTGTATCCTACTGATGAGCATCTATTAGACTGTAGCTAGTCTGGAAGCCTCTTTGACAACTAGAACTAGACAAAGCTCCGGAAAATGGATTGTAGGGAAGGAAGAATCCTGCCTTGATTCCAGGGGAGGGGTGAATGGAGAAGATGTGATCAAATGCTCTAAATCTTTTCTGTCTCTAATTTTGGCTGCTCACTAGACCCACTTCAAAAATTGTTGAAAACACTTTACTGAGATGACCCTGTCCCTGGACCAGTAATCCTTTCTAGGCCAGCAGCCTCATCCTTCCTGTGCTACACCAGCATTAAACTCAAACTCGCTCCAATGTGACGTCAGCTTTTAACACTGCCAGGGAGGGAGAAGGGGCACCTTTGATCCCTTGTTTGTTTCCCTAGTTTAGAAAGGGCTTCCAAGATATACACACACATCTCCACACACAAGTAATTGTCAGATACCCCAGTCCCTTGGCAGAAACTTGTGCTCATGTTCCCTGGGAGCCATCAGACCTCCCTCCTGCCTCTCCAGTTCCATTCTTCTTTTCCCTTATATCATATGACCAGCTGTTGTGAAGTCTTTTCCAATCTGTGCTGGATTTAGGTGTGAGAGGCTGAGGAATCCCAGCCAGGGTAACTTTATACAGACAGAAACCAAAGGTCTGTTGGGGACACCTTCCCCTCATACACATGACTGGGTATAGGGTCAGCTTCTAGGAAGGGGAGCATGAGGCTGGTATAGACTTCAGGAGAAATCTTTGAAGCCAAAAGAGGAAAGCCAAAGTTATGGAGGGATGGGAGGGAGGATAGAAGAGATTAATGCACACATATTCCTCTCTCTGGTTCTTCTGCAATGCTCCCTGATAAATATCCTATCTCCTCTGCCATATCTGATGCCCCCCATCTTCCACTAGTGTTCACCTGGTCTCCTCTGATACATTCCCTAATACCCTTCCCTCCCTGCTTCACCCTTTCTCTCATACTCTCCTGATCTGCTCACCCCATGCACTTTTGACCCCTTCCCAATCTGCATTGACTCTCCAGCAAAGCTGTTCCTCTGATGCACCCCTTCTCTGGTGCATTCCTTCTCTACTTGCTTTCTCATGCCTCTCTCTGTCTGATGTACCCCATTCCATGGTGCACCCAAGATATTCCCCTTATTCCCTCCATAATTGAACACTGAGCCCCTCTGCCCCACTGATGCACACTGAAATCCTCATCCTCAGCCCCCTCCTTTGACATTCTCTTTGGCTGTTATATTAATTACCTTTGATATAGAATCCCCCACCCCCTATATTCTCCTCAAGTGTTTTCCTCCCACTCTGGAATCCCTGGCTCCTCCATGCCCATCAGCTGTGATGCTGAGGTCCTCTCAGGACTTATATCCTCACTTATCCCCAGCTCAGTTTCCAACCTCTAAATAGCCCATGTATTTCATGCCTCGGCCATCTCTCTTCCAGGAAATCTGGATAGAGGGGGAAAGCAGTACCTATGCCAATACCTCCACATCAGCAGAGCCAGCCACAGGATCCTGCAGCGCTCTCCTTCCAGGAGTTCCTCTCCCATCCCCCCAGACTGTAGGCACAAGGAGCCCATCATGACACCTCCTTGCCTTTCTCTTTCCACAACTGCTCCCTAAAGATGAAGGAAGGCCAGGCCTTGGAGATATTATCCCCACTTCCAGGAGAAGAGACGGTGGTCCAACAAAGGGAAACCCTCAAGATTGAACCCAGAGCCCCAAGTCACTGTCCTGGGAGCCCTGCCCACAAGAAGGATTGAACAAGAGCGCTTGTCCTGTTTATGAAATGTCCGGGGGTGCTGTGGTGTAAGAAAGGAGGGGAGTGACCCAGACCATATGCTGCCTTTGGCTGCTGGATCTCGAATGTAATCCAGGATGGATTCTCAGCTTCCTCTATCCCCCCTCTCTGTGTCCCCCATCCTTTCTCTCATATATGCTCTCTCCTTCCCCACCATTATCCCCAGGGAAGGCCTCAGCTGAGGGGTTGCCATGGAGACAGTGCTGTCATAGCAACCAAATGGTGGCAAAAAATTGAGCACTGTAGAGATGGCTGGTGTGAGATCAACAATCGGACACCTGCTGAGATTCTTTTTTTATGCTTCTGCCACTATGGTTTCCTGCCCCACTCCCACAAATAGTGAAAGCAGAAGTAAGGCTGGTCCCAGCTGTGAGAAGAGCCCCCAGAGTATACTGTATGTGTTCAATGCCTCCTGGCCTACCACCTGGAGCCGTGTGAAGCATATCACCCTCTCTGGTTTCTCTGCAATACTACACGTTTCCAGGAAAATTAGGAAGCCCATATGCACCACTTCCTCTTGTCTGCCAGATTTCCACCCCTCCAGACTGAGACAGTCAAGTCACAAGGATTTATTTTCTCCATTTTCAACAAGGGTTCTGCTGTCTTTTGTTCCAGTTTGCAGGCATGTAACACATTTGTAACTACTTCGGAGTGGCTCTTCGGCTCATGTACCTTGTTAGATGCTAGCACCAAGATTTCTGGCCTAGATTCTCAAAGGTATTTGGGCACCTAACTCCCATTAATTTCAACACAGAGAAAAAGTGGGTGAGGTCACATGTTTTACTGGACCAATTTCTGTTGGTGGAAGGGACAAGCTTTTGAGCTACACAAAGCTCTTCCTCAGTTCCACTTCTTCCTGAGGAAGAGCACTTTGTAGCTCAAAAGCTTGTCCCTTCCACCCACAGAACTAGACCAAATAAAAGATATAACCTCACCTACCTTATCTCTCTCAGACCCTGGGACCAACATGTCTGCAACACTGCATAATTTCAGTTGGAGACAGATGCCTAATAACTTTGAGAATCTGGTCCTTTGCCCTTTTGCCCAAGAATAATAAATATTTCTCCTCCAAAATAATTTCTTTTGAATAAAAGAAAATCCAATCTAAATTTAAAAATTACCAGTGGAGAATCCACCACAAACCTTGGTAAATTGTTCCAATGATTTATTACCCTTACTATTAAAAAAATCATGCCTTATTTCCAGTCTGAATTTTTCTAATTTCAATTTCCAGCCATTGCATCATTTTATACGTTTCTCTCTAGATAGAAGAGCCCATTATCAAATATTTTTTCACCATGTAGTTCCTTATAGATTGTAATCAAGTCACCCTCTCTTTGTTAAGCAAAATAGATTGAGGTCTGTGAGCCTACCACTATAAGGCATATTTTCTAATCCTTTAATCATTGTCATAGCTCTTTTCTGAACCCTCTCCAATTCATCAACACTGTTCTTGAATTGTGGACACAAGAACTGGACACAGTATTCCAGTAGCAGGCTCACCAGTGCCAAATTCAGAGATAAAATAAACTCTTTACTTCTACTAAAGATTCCAGTTTACGCATCCAAGGATCATATTAGATCTTTTGGACACAGCGTTCTTGTTCAGCTGATTATCCACTACGACCTCCAAATCTTTTTCAGAATCACTGTTTCCAAGCATAAGAGTCCCCCATCCTGTAAGTATGGCCTACATTCTTTATTTCTAGATGTATACATTTACAGTTAGTCATATTAAAACATATGTTTGCTTACACCCAGCTTACCACAGGATCCAGATCAATTTGTACCAGTGACTTGTTCTCTTCAGTATTCACCACTACCTCAATTTTTATGTTATCTAAAAACTTTATCAGCAATGATTTTATGTTTTCTTCCAGGTCATTGATAAAAACATTTAACAGTGTAGGGTCAAGAACTAATCCCTACAGGACCCCACTAAAGACACATCTGCTCAATGGCAAAGCCTTTGACAAAGTCCTTCACCAAAGGCTGTAATGTAAATTAAGCTGTCATGGGATAAAAGGGAAGGTCCTTTCATGGACTGAGAACTGGTTAAAAGACAGGGAACAAAGGGTAGGAATTAATGGTAAATTCTCAGAA